>NC_050570.1:20812399-21159899 GCF_013265735.2 Oncorhynchus mykiss
TATTACGTATCTCCTGCTGCCGCTGTTGCTTCTCCTGCTGCTCCTGCCTGTTGACACGCTGCTTGGTCCTGTTGTGGTGGGTGATTCTGTAACGATTCTCTTCTATCTCCTCCTCTGATGAAGAGGTGGAACAAGGATCGGACCAAAATGCAGCGTGATGATGATTCATGATATTTTAATGAAGGAAAAAAACTATACATGAAGAAACTACAAAATAATGAAATGTGAAAACTGAAACAGCCCTATCTGGTGCAAACACAAAGACAGGAACAATCACCCACAAAACCCAACACAAAACAGGCTACCTAAATATGGTTCCCAATCAGAGACAATGACTAACACCTGCCTCAGATTGAGAACCATATCAGGCCAAACATAGAAATAGACAAACCAGACACACAACATAGAATGCCCACCCAGCTCACGTCCTGACCAACACTAAAACAAGGAAAACACATACGAACGATGGTCAGAACGTGACAATTTTTGAATGACTGCCTTCATTTTTGAATGACTATTTTAATTTCTGAATAACTACCTCATCCCTTTAAGGTCCTTCAGTCGAGCAGTGAATTTCAAACACAGATTCACACCACAAAGACCAGAGAGGTTTTCCAATGCCTTGCAAAGAAGGGCATATTTAGGGTATTGTGTGTAGATGGGTGAGAAAAAATATATATGTAATCCATTTTGAATTCACGCTGTAACACAACAAAATGTGGAATAAGTCATGCGGTATTAATACTTACTTGCCGCTTTTTGGGGTAACAGTTTGGTTTCGGTACAGCACGAAAATTAAATGCCATTCACAATGCTCCTGGCATTGTCTGATGCCGCGTTTTGAACCATGTAGAAGTCGGAAATACCAGTTGGATGCATTCATGTGATTTGAACTCGTTGAGAAACACTGACTGGCTAATGGCCAACAAGCTGCCTCAACCATCAACTACATGTACAGCTATCATGCTTGTAAACAAATTATAGAGTTCAGAAACCACATTAATAGATTACTTTTTATAATGTTTTGTTTTTGGATTTAACTACCAGAAATGACATTTCCTTGGTAGGTGACATCAGAGGTCGTCACCATGTGGGAGAAGTGGGTGCTAAGGATGATAGACGAGTTTCCCAGTAGTAATTACCAGTTGGAGGGCCGTTCAAATGGATTTCCACTTCTACCTTGGTTACGAATGCACCATGACACTTCCTCCTTCGGTGCCAGATGTGCACTTGTTACTCTGTAGCCCAGTACATCTCCCACTCCATGGTAATGTGATTGGCTATCACTGTTAAGTAAGCACAACACAGGGTGCATTGGCCAATTCATTGAACATTTTGGCTTTGGCTTGCTTATATAGAGTGGGTACTATCTGTTTGCTGAAATGGGTAGAAGAGGGAAGTTTGTAAAGTGTCTCGAGAACTTTCACGAGGGGCTGCCTGAAACCCCCTATTCTCAATCACAGAAAATGGGCACATAAACATGACTATAAACCAAAGGCCATAAAAAATATAAACATAGCCATATTATCACTCTTGTAATTGATTTGGCCCGGTCAGAATCAGCTGATTGAATGCAGAGGGGTAGACAATGTGTTGTTGTGTCTTTGTGTTTCCAACTTGCACCGGTATACTGGGGTGATGTTGGCGTAAATCGTACAGAACTAGTTCCTGGCTGCGCCTCCCAAAAGGACAGTTTGAAATGCTCCAGTTAAGATTTTAATTTTGATTAACATGCGCATAGGCTTTAGTTGTTTGAACAGAATAGCCTGAAATGTTTTTTCAGCTCAGATTTATTTAAGAGGTATAGGCCAGCGTAGTCATAACCTAGTGTTTTTTTTATATTCATTCGGGTACACAGTGAGGACCATTTGGTAAGAATACGTGTACCGTACCAACCCTACATGTGACCCATGAGTCTTAAATACCTACATATGTGAGTCTGCCAACACACACTCACACACACATACATTAAGTTAGAATAAAAGCCCCCACCAGTAGGTTTGTTGAGTCCCTCTAGGATGGTTGACGAGAGAGCTTTTTCAGTAATTCTTCATGAACAGACTAGCAGAGGTTTTAATGAGCTAACACTGTTGTTATGAAGAGCATCCATCCTACAAAAAAGCAAATTAAGAAGCAATCACAAACACAGGAAGCCAATTAATGGTACCGTAAAGGCTTAATGTTCTCCAGACACACACATATAGATGGGTATAATCACCATATAGATGTGTACAATCACACACACACACACACACACACACACTCACTCACTCACTCACTCACTCACTCACTCACTCACTCACTCACTCACTCACTCACACACACACACACACACACAATTGCTGTCATGCAATTAGAACATTTGATGCTGATGTGATTGTATGTAAACACACAGCGCAGTGTAAAGTACATGTCTGCCTGCCCATGTGTTATTACACGGCCTAGTACTAGTACCAATTGTCCCAGTGGGTATCATACAATATTCATTTGAAAGGAGACATTAAACATGTAATTATAATAAAACCAGAAGATTATGATATGGAGAGAGGTAAAGTTTGAGCAAGAAAATATGAAACTAGAGAAAAGGCAAAAATATGAAAAGATAGGTATAGAGCGATTGAATAAGGAATTTGTAGGCCTATACGATTGCAATGACACCTCAGAAGATCCCAGAACCAGGTCTTTTGTGTTTTCCAGATCTTTTCAATGACACTACATACAATATGCTCACATTCAGATTTTCAGAGTGATTTCCAACAGAGCAGTACAAATGAATATACTATTCGAAAAAGACAATCACTTGTTAGTCAGTGTAAAATATGAATATAGCCACATACAGTACCAGTCAAGCGTTTGGACACACCTACTCATTCTACAATGTACAATAATAGTGAAGACATCAACACATCACATATAGAATCATGTAGTAACCAAGGAAGTGTATAACAAATCAAAATATTTTGTATATTTGAGATTCTTCAAAGTAGCCACCCTTTGCCTTGATGGAAGCTTTGCAAACTATTGGCATTCTCTCAACCAATTCACTTGGAATGTTTTTCTTACAGTCTTGAAGGAGTTCCCACATATGTAGAGCACTTGTTGGCTGCTTTTCCTTCACTCTGCGGTCCAACTCATCCCTAACCATCTCAATTGGGTTGAGGTCGGGTGATTGTGGAGGCCAGGTCATCTGATGCAGCACTCCATCACTCTCCTTCTTGGTCAAATAGCCCTTACACAGCCTAGAGGTGTGTTGGGTCATTGTCTTGTTGAAAAACAAATGATAGTCCCACTAAGCGCAAAGAAGATGGAATGGTGTATTGCTGCAGAATGCTGTGGTAGCTATGCTGGTTATGTGTGCCTTGAATTCTAAATAAATCACTAACAGTGTCACCAGCAAAGCACCCCACACCATCACACCTCCTCCTCCATGCTTCACAGTGTGAACTACACATGAGGGGTCATCCGTTCACCTACTCTGCATTTCACAAAGACACAGCGGTTGGAACCAAAAATCTCAAATTTCCACCTGTCTAATGTCCATTGCTTGTGTTTATTCGACCAAGCATGTCTTATCTTCTTTTTGGTGTCCTTTAGTTGTGGTTTCTTTGCAGCAATATGACAATGAAGGCCTGATTCGCACAGTCTCCTCTGAACAGTTAATGTTGAGATGTATCTGTTATTCGAACTGAGTGAAGCTGTCACGCCTGCTCCCGCTCTCCGTCCATGGCGCTCTAGGGTGCCAGGCTGCCCAATATTATGCACTCCTGCCACCATCATTACGCAGACCTGCTTCCCTCGTCACGCATATCAGCGATTCATTGCACTTACCTGGACTCAATCACCTGTGCTATTTCCTCCCCTATATCTGTCTGTTCCCCAGCTCTGTTCCCCGCTTCAGCATTAATTGTCGTATGTCGTTGTGTTTCCTGGTTCTGACGCTGTTCCTTTCCTGTTCCATGTCTGTGTTATATTAAATGCTCACTCTCCGTATCTGCTTGTCTACTCCAGCGTCGGTTCTTACAGAAGCATTTATTTGGTCTGAAATTTCTGATGCTGGGAACTCTAACTTATCCTCTGCAGCATAGGTAACTCTCGGTCTTACTTTCCTGTGGCGGACCTCATGGGAGCCAGTTTCATCATAGCGCTTGATGGTTTTTGAGACTACACTTGAAGAAACTTTCAAAGTTCTTGAAATTTTCCCGCATTGGCTGATGCCTTAAAGTAATGATGGACTATCGTTTCTCTTTCCTTATTTGAGCTGTTCTTGCCATAATATGGACTTGGTATTTTACCAAAAGGGCTATCTTCTGTATACCACCCCTACTTTGTCACAACACAACTGATTGGCTCAAACGCATTATGAAGGAAAGAAATTTCACAAATTCACTTTTAACAAGACACATCTGTTAATTGAAATGCATTCCAGGTCACCACAGTACCTCATGAAGCTGGTTGAGAGAGTGACTCCCGAGTGGCGCAGCGGTCTAAGGCACTGCATCTCAGTGCTAGAGGCATCACTACAGACCCTGGTTTGATTCCAGGTTGTATCAGAACTGGCCGTGATTGGGAGTCCCATAGGGCGGCGTACAATTTGCCCAGCGTCATTAGGGTTTGGCCGGGGTAGGCCGTCATTGTAACTAAGAATTTGTTCTTAATTGACTTTTCTAGTCATATGAAGTTTAAATAAATAAAAAAGAGAATGCAAAGCTGTTATCAAGGGTGGCTACTTTGAAGAATATAAAATATATTTAGATTTGTTTAACTCTTTTTTTTGATACTACGTGATTCCATGTGTTATTTCATAGTTTTGATGTCTTTCTTCACTATTATTCTACAATGTAGAAAATATATTTTTTAAAAACCTTGGAATGAGTAGGCGTGTTCAAACTTTTGACTGGTTCTGTAGGTAGAGGTCAATCAGTCGCAGTTACGTTGCCGTGGTTCCTCTCTTACACAACATGTAATTGATTTAAAGCCATATATAATTAACGAGCCTTCTGAGTTGATTAGGCCATAGACACAGCCGAGGACAATTAATTTTCTTTTTTCAACTCCTTCACTTCTAGCCCTTATGCTCCACAATCTAGCTACAGTATCTCTCCACACAACGTTTAACTGCAGCCAATCGTTTTTCTCCGTGAACTCATGAATATGGCTATTAAATTAGACTTTTCATTTGTGGAAATGTAATTATATTATAAAAGGTTTAATGTGCTTATCACACCTCACAGGGTCTCAATGTAGTGGGACTCTGAGAGGCTGAAGCGGGGGCAGGGAAGGGAAGGGGCAGAGGGCCAGGGTTTAGTTTAGTACATGATGAAGGAAAAATAATGGCATCTAGTTGAATACTTTGGGGTACATGAACTGGCCCTTAATCACTTAACCTGTGTGGTATCAGCAATCAGTAAGATTGGACCTTGTACTTAATGAGTAAGTGGACTGTAGACCTCCTCTCAATGGGAAATGCAAAGCACTTTTATAAAATGTGCCTACTGTACAGTAAGTGAATCCAAACAATTATTTCTACTGAACCAGCAGCATTAGTTTTAAATCATATCACATTGGAATCCCTAGTCTATTGGGGATATTTAGACAGTGCAAAAAAGTGTTGCATTGTCTCCAGTAGGGCAGCAACATAATCTGTATTGCTGATGTAGTAACTGCCCCAGAGGCAGCAACATCAATAGTGTGCCCTGTGCTATAGAATATAGTACAGTACTATTGATGTTACAGCCTCTTCATCCAATACATCCTTGCATGTTGAGGGTATGGAAGATCAGATAAACCTTGCGTTTTCACCCTAACCCAAAACATCACTGGTCGTTGTATGAGTTATGATCCGTATTGAAACAGTTGTTGGCCCACACACCGTCCATTCCTCTGTGGCGGAAGGCTTAGCCTAAACTGTACCAGTATTCACTTTCCACAAAGGCAAATTCAGCTCTGTTCTTATAATACTTGGAGATGCCATTCCCATTCCCTTTGAATGGGCCTTATCAGGTTCTTCACATAGTTTCCTTTCTGGTGGTTGTGCAGTAGTGGCTGATGTTTTTTTCTTCCTCATTTTGTTTCACTTGTCAGCTGAACCAACATTTGGAACAACACACACGAGACTATAGTTGCTTATTGCTACTGTCACGCTCTGACCTTAGAGATCCTTATTATTCTCGATGTTTGGTTAGGTCAGGGTGTGACTCGGGTGGGAAAATTTTCTATTTCTTTGTTGTTTTTTTTGAGTGTGGTTCCCAATCAGAGGCAGCTGTCTAACGTTGTCTCTGATTGGGGATCATATAAAAGTTGTGATTTTCTGTTTGGGTTTTGTGGGGTGTTATTTTCTGTTTAGTGTTTGTGCCTGACGGAACTGTTCGCTTTTTTGAAATTTGTTATTTTTGTTTGAGTGTCTCTTGAAAATAAATATCATGAACACTTTCCAACCTGAGCTTTGGTCCATTCTTCCTTCCACCGACGACAAGCGTTACAGCTACCTTTTGTTTAACAAGAATGGCCTCGTTTGTTTTTGTGATATTGATCTGTGCAAAAGCAAATATTCCCATAGGACAAATGTTTTATTTTATTTAACTAGGCAAGTCAGTTAACAAGTTCTTATTCTCAATGACAGCCTAGGAACAGTGGGTTAACTGCCTTGTTCAGGGGCAGAATGATAGATTTGTACCTAATAAGCTCAGGATTTGATCTTGCAAGCTTTCAGTTAGTAGTCCAACACTCTAACCACTAGGCCACCTGCCTGGTCAGATGTTATAATGCTGGAAAGGGACAAACATACAAGTTAAAATCTTAACTCTGTCTACTAATGTGCTGATAGGTTATCATTGGGGTTTTCCCTCTTGTTTCGGCATCATTAACATTTTGTTTGGGGGGGGGGGCTGGAGACCTCCACTACTCACACTACTACACTTCCTGACACAGTGCTATTTGTATTACTGATGAATATGCACGTGTTATGTCCTATGTCAATATTAACTTGTTTACAACGGTGTGAGTATCCAAATATGTATTGTGTGCTATAGCATTCATCTGTCTGCATTCATCTGTCTATTGTGTTTCGCTTGAAAAGTGGAGCAGTGCAGAATTGGATGTGGCTTATTTTCAGATAGGATGACCTCATTTGACCTCTGACCTGTGTGTTGCAGGAAATGCAGGGTCAGATGGGCTGGACGACAGACTGGGGGGGGTGGGTGGAGAAGGGCAGTGGGACGAGAGAAGAGGCCAGCGGAGAGTGTGACGATGAGGACGGATGTCAAGGATCTGGAGATGAAGACTTTACCAGTGAGTCAGAACCCCCCTCTTTAATTCCTTTTTTATTTTCCTCAGCTGCCTATAATTCCTCCCCTCCCTCCCCATATTCTCTCCTACCTCAATCAGACCCCCTGTAGATGAGACTGCTGCAAGTGTCAGATGTCAGAGACTCATGTTGAAAGCTGTCTGTGCCACGAGTCAGATGGTTATTCACTACAACACAGTATGTTGTGGTTGCGTCAGCAAACTTTTCCTCTCTCGCAGATGGAGCCATGTCTATACCTTCCCCTCGTGACATTATATGCTGCTATACGCAAATTGAAATTAGAACAGGCTGTCAAAAGCTGTCAGTGTCGTATGTCATCTCATTGACAAGTCATCAGTAAACATATCTGCCTTGTGTGGGTTTAACCACAGTGTTTGAATACTGCTTGATTTGATTTGTTGTAGAATATTAAAATTACTTCAAGTTGAATTGTAATTGAATGCTTTGTGGTATAACTGGCTCATGTCATGGCTGTACACCAGCACTACTGCAATACAAATTATTAACTATTGTATACACAGACTCATAAACACACTCACTCTGTCTTTGTAAGAGCTGTCTTTGTGAAAGCAACTTGACCAGAATAGATGTGAAAAAGTTTGAAGTTGATTGCAGATTGCTCGTTTATCCAGTCTCTTATTCAGATCATGAGAGAGAGAACAAGAAGAGAGAGAGAGAAGCAAGGGAGTGAGAAGAGTGAGAGAGAAGAGGAGAGAAGGATTGATCCATGGTTTAGACAGTGGCTCTAAGATCTGTGGAGCATGTACAGTACAGTGCCTTTGGAAAGTATTGAGACGCCTTGACTTTTTTCACATTTTGTTACGTTACAACATTATTCTAAAATTGATTAAATCCCCCCCCCCCCCCAATCAATCTACACACAATACCCCATAATGACAAAGAAAAAACTGTTTTTTAGGCATTTTTACAAATGTATTAAAAATAAAAAACAAAAATGTAACATTGACATAAGTATGCAGACCCTTTACTCATTACTTTGTTGAAGCACCTTAGGCAGCGATTACAGCATCGAGTATTCTTGGGTATGACGCTACAAGCTTGGCACATCTGTATTTGGGGAGTTTTCCCATTCTTCTCTGCAGATCCTCTCAAGCTATGTCAGATAAGATGGGGAGTGTTGCTGCACAGCTATTTTCAGGTCTCTCCAGAGATGTTCGATCGGGTTCCAGTCTGGGCTCTGGCTGGGCCATTCAAGGACATTCAGAGACTTGTCCCGAAACCCCTCCCGCGTTGTCTTGGCGGTGTGCTTAGGGTCGTTGTCCTGTTGGAAGGTGAATGTTCGCCCCAGTCTGAGAACCTGCTCCAGTGCACTCAGGACTTCATCAAGGATCTCTCTGTACTTTGCTCCGTTCATCTTTGCCTCGATCCTGACTAGTCTCCCAGTCCCTGCCGCTAAAAAACATCCCTACAGCATGATGCTGCCACCACCATGCTTCACGGTAAAGATGGTGCCAGGTTTCCTCCCGATGTGATGCTTGGCATTCAGGCCAAATCTTGGTTTCATCAGATCAGAGAATATTGTCTCATGGTCTGAGAGTCCTTTAAGTGCTTTTTGGCAAACTCCAAACGGGCTGTCATGTGCCTTTTACTGATGAGTGGCTTCCGTCTGATCTCTCTACCATGAAGGCCTAATTGGTGGAGTGCTGCAGGGATGGTTGTCCTTCTGGAGAGTTCTCCCATCTCCACAGAGGAACTCTATAGCTCTGTCAGTGACCATTGGGTTCTTGGTCACCTCCCTGACTAAGGCCCTTCTACCCCGATTGCTCAGTTTGGCCAGACAGCCAGCTCTAGAAAGAGTCTTGGTGGTTCCAAGAATGATGGAGGCCTCTGTGGTCTTGGGGATCTTCAATGCTGCAGAAATGTTTTGGTACCCTTCCCCAGATCTGTACTTCGACACAATCCTGTCTCGGAGCTCTACGGACAATTCCTTCAACCTCATGGCTTGGTTTTAGCTCTGACATGCACTGTCAACTGTGGAACCTTATGTTGACAGGTGTGTGCCTTTCCAAATCATGTCCATTTAATTGAATTTACCACAGGTGGACTCCAATCAGGTTGTGGAAACATCTCAAGGATGATGAATGGAAACAGGATGCACCTGAACTCAATTTCGAGTTTCATAGCAAAGGGTCTGAATACTTGTGTAAATAAGGTAACTGTTTTTTTTTAATGTTTTATACCTTTGCAAAACTTTCTGAAAACCATTTTTTTTATTTGTCATTTAAAAAAATACATTTTTTAACATTTTATTTCACCTTTATTTAACCAGGTAGGCTAGTTGAGAACAAGTTCTCATTTGCAACTGCGACCTGGACAAGATAAAGCATAGCAATTCGACACATACAACAACACAGAGTTACACATGGAATAAACAAAACATACAGTCAATAATACAGTAGAACAAAAGAAAACAAAAAGTCTATATACAGTGAGTGCAAATGAGGTAAGATAAGACAATAAATAGGCCATGGTGGCGTAGTAATTACAATATAGCAATTAAACACTGGAATGGTAGATGTGCAGAAGATGAATGTGCAAGTAGAGATACTGGGGTGCAAAGGAGAAAGATAAATACATAAATACAGTATGGGGATGAGGTAGGTAGGTAGATGGGCTGTTTACAGATGGGCTATGTACAGCTATCTGTGAGCTGCTCTGACAGCTGGTGCTTAATTTAAAGCTAGTGAGGGAGATATGAGTCTCAAGCTTCAGAGATTTTTGCAGTTCGTTCCAGTCATTGGCAGCAGAGAACTGTAAGGAAAGATGACCAAAGGAGGAATTGGCTTTGGGGGTGACCAGTGAGATATACCTGCTGGAGCGCGTGCTACGAGTGGATGCTGCTATGGTGACCAGTGAGCTGAGATAAGGCGGGGCTTTACCTAGCAGAGACTTGTAGATAATCTGTAGCCAGTGGGTTTGGTGACGAGTATGAAGCAAGGGCCAATCAACGAGAGCGTACAGGTTGCAATGGTGGGTAGTGTATTGGGCTTTGGTGACAAAATGGATGGCACTGTGATAGACTGCATCCAGTTTGTTGAGTAGAGTGTTGGAGGCTATTTTGTAAATGACATTGCCGAAGTCGAGGATCGGTAGGATGGTCAGTTTTACGAGGGTATGTTTGGCAGCATGAGTGAAGGATGCTTTGTTGCAATATAGCTGATTCTAGATTTAATTTTGGATTGGAGATGCTTAATGTGAGTCTGGAAGGAGAGTTTACAGTCTAACCAGACACCCAGGTATTTGTAGTTGTCCACGTATTCTAAGTCAGAGCCATCCAGAGTAGTGATGCTGGATGGGCGAGCAGGTGCAGGCAGTGATCGATTGAATCGCATGCATTTAATTTGACTTGCATTTAAGAGCAGTTGGAGGCCACGGAAGGAGAGTTGTATGGCATCGTCTGGAGGTTAGTTAACACAGTGTCCAAAGTGGGGCCAGAAGTATACAGAATGGTGTCGTCTGCGTAGAGGTGGATCAGAGACTCACCAGCAGCAAGAGTAACATCATTGATGTATACAGAGAAGAGAGACGGCCCGAGAATTGAACCCTGTGGCACACCCATAGAGACTGCCAGAGTCCGGACAACAGGCCCTCCGATTTGACACACTGAACTCTATCTTGAGAAGTAGTTAGTAAACCAGGCGAGGCAATCATTTGAGAAAACCAAGGCTGTCGAGTCTGCCAATAAGAATGTGGTGTTTGACAGAGTTGAAAGCCTTGGCCAAGACGATGAATACGGCTGCACAGTAATGTCTCTTATCGATGGTGGTTATGATGTCGTTTAGGACCTTGAGCGTGGCTAAGGTGCACCCATGACCAGCTCTGAAACCAGATTGCATAGCGGAGAAGATACGGTGGGATTCTAAATGGTCGGTAATCTGTTTTTTAACTTGGCTTTTGAAGACCTTAGAAAGACAGGGTAGGATAGATATAGGTCTGTAACAGTTTGGGTCTAGAGTGTCACTCCCTTTGAAGAGGGGGATGACTGCGGGAGCTTTCCAATCTTTTGGAATCTCAGACGAGGTTGAACAGGCTAGTAATAGGGGTTGCAACAATTTCGGCAGATAATTTTAGAAAGAGAGGGTCCAGGTTGTCTATCCCGGTGATTTGTATGGGCCCAGATTTTGCAGCTATTTCAGAACATCAGCTATCTGGATTTGTCTGAAGGAGAAATGGTGGGGGCGTTGGCGGGTTGCTGTGGAGGGTGCCGGGCAGTTGACCGGCTAGGGGTAGCCAGATAGAAAGCATGGCCAGCAGTAGAGAAATGCTTATTGAAATTCTCAATTATAGTCGATTTGTCAGTGGTAACAGTGTTTCCTAGCCTCAGAGCAGTGGGCAGCTGGGAGGAGGTGCTCTTATTCTCCATGGACTTTACAGTGTCCCAAAACGTTTTTAGTTAGTACTACAGGATGCAAATATATGTTTGAAAAAGCTAGCCTTAGCTTTTCTATCTGCCTGTGTATATTTGTTCCTAACTTCCCTGAAAAGTTGCATATTCGATGCTAATGCAGAACGCCACAGGATGTTTTTGTGCTGGTCAAGGGCAGACAGTTCTGGAGTGAACCAATGACTATATCTATTCATAGTTCTACATTTTTTGAGTGGGGCATGCTTATTTAAGATGGTGAGGAAGGCACTTTTAAAGAATAGCCAGGCATCATCTACTGACGGGATGAGGTCAATGTCATTCCAGGATACCCCGGCCAGGTCGATTAGAAAGGCCTGCTCGCTGAAGTGTTTTAGGGAGCATTTGACAGTGATGAGGGGTGGTCATTTGGTCGCAGACCCATTACGGATGCAGGCAATGAGGCAGTGATCACTGAGATCTTGATTGAAAACAGCAGAGGTGTATTTGGAGGGCGAGTTAGTTAGGATGACATCTATGAGGGTGCCCGTGTTTACGGATTTGGGGTTGTACCTGGTAGGTTCATTGATAATTTGTGTGAGATTGAGGGCATCAAGCTTAGATTGTAGGATGGCTGGGGTGTTAAGCATGTCCCAGTTTAGGTCACCTAGTAGCACGAGCTCAGAAGATAGATGGGGGGCAATCAATTTACATATGGTATCGAGGGCACAGCTGGGGGCAGAGGAAGGTCTATAGCAAGCGGCAACAGTGAGAGACTTATTTCTGGAAAGGTGAATTTTTAGAAGTAGAAGCTCGAATTGTTTGGGTACAGACTTGGATAGTAATACAGAACTCTGCAGGCTATCTTTGCAGTAGATTTCCGGGTTTTTGGTGGTTTTCTTAAGCCAGGATTCAGACACGGCTAAGACATCTGGGTTGGCAGAGTGTGCTAAAGCAGTGAGTAAAACAAAGTTAGGGAGTAGGCTTCTAATGTTAACATGCTTGAAACCAAGGTTTTTACAGTTACAGAAGGCAACAAATGAGAGCACCTGGGGAGTGGGAGTGGAGCTAGGCACTGCAGGACCTGGATTAACCTCCACATCACCAGAGGGACAGAGGAGAAGTAGGATAAGGGTACGGCTAAAGGCTATACGAACTGGCCGTCTAGCACGTTCGGAACAGAGAGTAAAAGGAGCAGGTTTATGGGCACGATAGCATAGATTCAAGGCATAGTGTACAGACAAAGGTAAGGTAGGATGTGAGTACATTGGAAGTAAACCTAGGCATTGAGTAATGATGAGAGAGATATAGTCTCTAGAGACGTTTAAACCAGGTGACGTCATCGCATATGTAGGAGGTGGAACAACATGGTTGGTTAAGGCATATTGAGCAGGGCTAGAGGCTCTACAGTGAAATAAGACAGTAATCACTAATCACGACAGTAATGGACGAGGCATATTGATATTAGAGAGAGGCATGTGTAGCCAAGAGAACATATGGGTCCAGTGAGTGGTTGGTCTGACTGGGGACACGGCAATTCAGACAGCTAGCAGGGCGATGCTAACAAGCTAACAGTTAGTAGGCCGGGGCTAAACAAGCTAGCAGTTAGCAGACCGGGGCTGGCAAGCTAGCAGGTAGCAGACCGGGTTAACAAGCAAGCAGTTGGCAGCCCGGGGCTAGGGGGTAAATCTCGATGGGGGTAAGTCTGTTTTTGCCTCTTCGTGCGGTGATGTCGATAGACCAGTCGTGGAATTAGTAGGGTTCCAAGTAGCTCTAGGTAGCTAGAAGGCCGCGGTTAGCAGAATGGGCCTTCAGCGGACGTCATGCCTGAGGGGCCTGTTGGAATCCTCGGGCAGATTATGTCGGTATTCCAGTCGTAGAGGATCAGCGGGGTTCTGTGCCCCGTACCGGCAGTAGAAGGGGTCCGGATATTGTAGCCCAGGAGTGGGCTTCAGTGGTAGCACAGGAGCCCTGTCCGGGCTAGCTTCAGGCTAATTGGTGCTTGCTCCGGGATGGAAACGCTAGCCAGGAGTAGTCACCCGGGATTGCGGTTAGCTAGTTGCGAAGATCCAGATGAAAATGTTCAGAGTTTGCGGTAGGAATCCGGGGATATGGGGGAGAAAAATAAAATAAATAATAATAGATCCGTTATGCTCTGGTTTGAGTCACGTTGTTCGAACTGGCGAGAGCTTTCCGAGCTAAAGGTTAGCTGATGACCGCTAGCAATGGGTTGCTGACTGATAGCTGGTAGGTAGTTAGCTGGCTAGCTTCAATTGAGGGGTTCCAGATCCAAAGTAAATAGAAATACTTTAGAAAAAAAAACAGATCCACCCCACATTGGGTGAGGCGGGTTGCAGGAGAGTATTTAGAAGTTGAGGTTTAGGAAAATATTTTTAAAAGATATGTGAAGAAAAATATGTAAAAGAAGGGACAAGGGACACGTCAGGACAAAGATGTCTGACTGCTACGCTATCTTGTATTCAAAAAAATCATGGGGTATTGTGTGTAGATTTCTGAGGATTTTGTATTTTTTTAAATCCATTTTAGAATAATCCTGTAACGTAATAAAATATGGAAAAAGTCAAGGGGTCTTAATTCTTTCCGAAGGCACTGTAAATTACACTTATCTGTCTGATGGTGATTGCCATTCTACAGCAGGCTGCCAGAGGTCTTGAGAAGAGGACGGTAAAAGCTCTTTCTCAAGTTACTCCACAACACAGCTCAACCGGGGCATTTAAAATAGAACCGGTGGGCCTCGAGGGACCCCCCTTTGAGCTTATGAGTGAGCAGTCATTGTGACTGCAATTTTATAACAGTGTAATTAATAGATTTCATATATGCTATTTCAAAAATTATAATTTGGTTGTGTTAATGAAGGTCTTGAGTAACATTAGAATACAAAAAATATATATTTACAATAAGACAATAGAATTTATTAGTTTATGTTACTGTAGGCTTATGTAAAAACTGAAAAACACCTAAATTGAAGTGTTCAATACATTTTATTTGTGGTCTACCTGTGTTGCAACTATGAAACAGAAAGCATATGTGTTGAAATGCAGTAACAGCTTATTTTTATAATGACAAAATAAAAAAAATACCCCAACCACCAAGACCCACGGTCAGCAAGATGCACGGTCAAATTATGAAAGCATCATTAGCCTGAAACCATCATTATAAACTCCAATTGTGCTTGATAAATAGTGAAAATCAGCACAAAAGCAATAATGGAATTATAATGAATATAAGTGTCGATGTGACAGCAGTAGTTTAAAATAGTCAATTATTGTTAGCTACAAATGGCATCAGTTGGAGCATGTCAATGTCACATAAAGAACGATAGCTGGTGAGTGTGTTGGTGATGTTGTTTTTTGCTTAAGATGTAGGGAATGCTCAGCAATCCAAAAATGGTTCTGTGAAAGTTTTCAGAACATTCGTTAGGTCGCGTGTTCTCAGAACATAAAAACTGATTATAGGAAATGTGTGTAAAATCTTCACCTGATGTTGCAAGAACGTTCCTAGAACACATTTCGTCTGTTCTTTAAAGGTTCCCAGAATATTTCATTAGGTCGTGGGAACAGTCTGGTGGGAAGACTATAGGCAGACTCTGGGCAGTGGTGTAAAGTACTTTAAAGTCCTTAAGTCGTTTTTTATATTTCTGACCACATTTACTTTTACTTCACTACATTCCTAAATAAAATAATGTACTTTTTACTCCATACATTTAACCTGACACCCAAAAGTACTTGTTACATTTTTAATGCTTAGCAGGACCGGGAAAATGGTCCTATTCATGCATTTAGAGAACATCCCTGATCATCCCTACTACCTCTGACCTGGCAGACTAACTTAATAACACAAATGCTTCATTTGTAAAATGTACAATGATGTCTGAGTGTTGGAGTGTGCTCCTGGTTATCTGTAAATAAAAAACACGAAAATTGTGCCGTTAGGTTTGCTTAATAAATTATTTATACTTTTACTTTTAATACTTCAGTATCTTTTTGCAATTACATTTACTTTTGATACTTGAGTATAATATTTAAAACCAAATACTTTTAGACTTTTACTCAAGTTCTACCGGGGGACTTTTACTTGAGTAATATCTCTATTAAGGTATCTTTACTTTTACTCAAGTAGGAAAAATTGGGTACTTTTTCCACCACTGACTGTGGGGACATCACAAATGATATGTTCCCAAAACAACTGTCCAGTTGGGCTGACATTCAGATAATGTTTGTTTCAGGGTGCACAAAACATTCCTATGATGTTGCAAGAATGTTAACAGAACTATCTATCCGATTTCTTTAAAGGTTCCCAGAACATGTAATTGGGTTTTGGGAACATTGTGGGTACATTACAAATGTGTTCTGGGAATGTTCTTGTAACATCAGGTGAATGTTTTTTGCACCCTAAACGAAACAATGTAGAATCATCCACACAACTGGACAGTTTTTGTGTTTGGGAACATATATTTTGTGATGTCCTCACAATGCTCTCACCAGACTGTTCCCACAACTGCATAAAACCTTATGGGAACCTTTAAAGAACAGGATAAATGTGTTCTAGGAATGTTTCTTGCAACATCAGGCATATGTTTTATACAAACATCCTATAATTATCAGTACGACTGGACAGTTATTGTGTTATGAGAACATTTGCCGGAACCTTATGAATATTCTGGGAACTTTCACAGAACTAGTGATGCACCGATATGACATTTTTGGCTGATACCGATATCCGATATTTTCCTTGCCCCCCCCCCAAAAAAAAACGATACCGACAACAGATATTTAAAATTGTAGTACCATTTTTAAGCATTCTAGTACAGTTAAATAACCCACACACATGGACACAGTGGTCTAAGGCACTGCATCTCAGTTCAAAAGGCGTCACTACAGTCCCTGGTTCGAATCCAGGCTGGATCACATCCGGCTGTGATTGGGAGTCCCATAGGGTGGCACACAGTTGGCCCAGTGTCGTCCGGGCCGTCATTGTAAATAAGAATTTGTTCTTAACTGACTTGCCTAGTTATATAAAGGTTATACACACACATACACACACACACCATACTGACCAAAAAGTTATTCTGTTGGCATTTACGAATGTCCCCATTACCAGTAAAACATAATCAAATCCTATTTCTTTCACATAATTGCTGTGCTATTTTGTTGTAAATTTGCTCAGTCGTTTCATTCTCATCTAGGATTTCTATGGAACACCATTTAGGTATTCGCGTGTCAAAAAAGATACACATCAAATAACACTATTTGACGTGTCAAATTAGCTTGTTGACCAATCAGGACCTGAATATGACTGCACATCACATAATAATTGAATGCGTTCATTATTTTTTTACGTAGTCATTACACATTGATCACACTATCACTTGCATTTCATATGTCACAACGATTCATCGATACGTATGCTATGATGCTGGTAAAGGTGCTTCGTGCACCTACAGTGGTGGTCATAAAAGAAAGCTAGCCAGCTCATGGATGCAAACAATGTTCTTCCCCCAAAATATAGCAAAATGACATAGCTAGCTATGGGTTATGTGTTGTGAAGCTAGCCACAATAAGGATTAGCTACAACAGTGTACTTTGCGGTTAGCCTTCAAAATAAAAGTGTGACATAAATATACTATTTGTATTCATTTGCATCACCGTCAATGACATGACATATTTTGAAGGCAAACCGCAAATTCCACTATTGTGCCTAATCCTTATTGTGGCTAGCTTCACAACACATAACCCGGTCTGGAGGAGCCTCACTAGCCAGATGAAGCTAGCTGGCTGCTTATAGTGTTAGCTTTGAGCAAAAGGGTTAAGTAGCTGGCTAGCTATTTATTTTCATGAATTGAAGTCGCCAAACTTTCAATTATTTCGCCAATTTCAATATACCACAACAAGTGGCAACCTAGCTAATATTTCCTCACAAGGATTCCTAAATTATTGCTAAGAATAATGAAAATTACTGCAGTTTCTACTGGTCATTGTTTTCAGGCTGGTTGTATTCATGTTAGCTAGGTACCAAGCTAAAGCTAGCTACCCCAGGAGTTGAGGTCAAACAAATTATGCTTTATTACCAATGCAGTATTGTAAACACATCGTTCGTGGCCGGTGTTTGCTTGTTTGCAGACTTTTTTGTGCAGCTTTGACATTGCTACTGTATCTTTTTTGACATGCAAAGACCCAAACAGCGTTCCATAGTATGTATGTCAAGAAGCTAATAGCAGTGATGCTACTACTGTGTAACTCAGGTAGGACAACATCTGAAAAATAGCTTACTTGGTTGTGTGTACCGATGCTCGACCAGTCAGTGAAAGCCAACAGCACCAACGAGAGAGAACGGTTGATTGTCAAGGGCAATGAATGCCATTATCTTGACTTTAATGGATTTTGCCTTTGAGTTGTCTCGCTGAAATGTTCTTACTCTTTCAAATGATGGCTCGACCACACAGCAGACATTGTGAGCTAGGTTAGGAATGCTGTGTTGCAAATTTTACGTGGCATCATTACGTCATGTACCTACGGTATATAGGTATGCACGGTCGCTTTGACATCGGTTTTTAACATTGGCGTTAAACTAGACATCTGGCTGATACAGATGTTGGCATTTTTAGCTAATATCGTCCGATTCCGATATGTTCGTCGATATATTTTGCATCCCTACACAGAACCAATGTTGTTTTGCTGGGGAAACATTACTGGCACATTGTATTAGTACATTACCTGGAAACCTAATGAGAACCTTTGGGGAATGTTCTGTGGTGTTTGTTGCAGATGTTGTGAACAACATTTTAGTGAATGTTAGATGAACATTCCTAGGATATTTCATAAAATTATATATGTATTTCAATATTTTTGGGATGTTATCATCCTAATGTTAAATAAATCCCTAAGCACAAATGATTGGGAATCTTACCTAATGTTCTGGGAATGTTCCCGGTTTGCGGGGCATGCTCTCTCAATGACTACATTTTGTGCTGATAATTGCCCATAGTATTATCAATGGCTTGTTCTATCAAAATGGTTCCGTCCTTTCCTCTCTCCTGGTCACAGATTCCTTTAAAAAAAAATGGGCCTCACAATGGGCCTCAGGAACTCGTCATGGTATTTTTCTGCATTCAAATTGCCAATCTATAAAATGCAATTGTGTTCGTTGTCATTAGCTTATGCCTGCCCATACTATAACCCCACTGCCACCATGGTGCACTCTGTTCACAATGTTGATATCAGCAAACCGCTCGCCCACACGATGCCATACACATGGTCTGTGGTTGTGAGGCCGGTTGGATGTACTGCCAAATTCTCTAAAACGACATTTGAGGCAGCTTATGGTAGAGAAATTAACATTACATTATCTGGCAACAGCTCTGGTGCACATTCCTGCAGTCAGCATGCCAATTGCATGCTCCCTCAAAATCTGAGACATCTGTGGCATTGTGTTATGCATATTATAGAGTGGCCTTTTATTGTCACCAGCACAAGGTGCACCTGTGTAATGATCATGCTGTTTATTCAGCTTCTTGATATGCCACACCTGTCAGGTGGATGGATTATCTTGGCAAAGGAGAAATTCTCACTAACAGGAATGTAAAGAAATTAGGCCACACAATTTGAGGGAAATAAGCTTTTTGTGCGTATTGAACATTTCTTGTTCAGCTCATGAAACATGGGACCGACACTTTACATGTTGCGTTTATATTTTTGTTCATTGTAGTTGAACTGTGAAAATTATAGTTGAATGAGAATTAAATGATAATTCATTTGAATGGATTGTGGCCTAGTGTGACTCATACAACACTCAGCGAGCACTGATCACACTCCTTTCCCATAGCTTAGTCCCTGGAAGCTCATTTCCAATAGCTTAGTCCCTGGAAGCTGATTTTCCTAATGAGGTTTATCTCAGTGACTGCTGATAAGCAAGAGTCGAGTGTTTCACTACTTTGCTCTGCTGCACTCAATCAAAGCCAAAGGTTAGATTTTAATACAGCTGGTACGTGCTGTAGACAGATAAACTGTTGTCACATTCTGAATGTGTGTGAGCATATAACGGAATGTGTGTGCGTGTCTCTGTGCGTGTCCCCACAATGTCACCCCCCCCCCACACACACAAAATGGAGCCGGTTCCAAGTAAATTCCTGATGGTTTTGGGAGCACAGCTGCCTCATCCTGTTCTGTGCCAGGGAAGTAGCTGCAGGGAACGGCCATCCTGAGAGAGCTCAGGAGGATTTACCCATTTTCCTCTCCCGCTCTTTATCCTCTCTCTTCTCTCTCTCTCTCTCTCATCTCCTCTCTCTCCTCATCTCCATCTGCTGAGGGAAGAGTAGGGTAGAGACTAATGGTTAGACAGAGAGAACAGGGGAATATGGTAGAAACAGATGTACAGGTAGGACTAGTAGTCCTAACCTTCTGCGTAAATTCACCTAACCTGCTACGAAAAATCTAATCTGACATGAATTTGACTAAAACTGGATCCCTTCTAGCCATGACCTTGCTTTCTAGGCTAACATTTGGTTTGTAACAGCAGGCGTTAATATAAAACCTGCTGTCTGCCTGTCAGACCTTAGAAACAATGTTTCACTTTTGAAATGCAATCTTCCCTGTTGGCTACCATAGATAGAGTGAATGGTGTACAGACAAACTTTTTCTTAGCCAGGCAAAATCATGCATCAACGTCATTATTAGGGATATATCCAAGTAAACGCCAATTGAAAAAAAGCTAAAAATAAAACAAGACCAAAAGAACTAACGGACAGATTTAAGACTGGACTACTGTATATCTTCTGGTGGGAGAATTCAATTTTATGAATTTACTTGGTAACCATTTTATAAAAGCGATAAGGCACACGAGTCAGTATTATATAATGAATACAGTCACAGGTAAATGGGTTGATTGGCTCACTGCTTCACGTCGGGTCAAACAACACAATTTACCTGTGACTGTATTCATTATATAGCCCCGTCTGGTGCCTTATTGCTTAAGTAAAGCTTCTATTGTGCACTATGCCTATGTCATTGAGTTACTTTCCATGATCCGCACAGTAACAGGATTGCTGATGACATGTGTCAGTGATCTATGTCAGGGCAGGGCAGTGCTGCTACACTCTGGGTCAGGATGTTAGAGGATAGTGAATCACAGAGTACTGCTCTCCCTCTCTCTCTCTCTCTCTCTCTCTCTCTCTCTCTCTGTCGTCTACTGTGTATCTGTCTTTATTTTCTGAGCAAGATTGACAGTTTTCTCGTAATCCCACAATGATACCTTCTATGTCTCAGATTGGCCTGGCCCATGATGTTCTGATAGTTGTGCTATGATGAATTATTGCTTGGTTGTGTTGAATTTGTACTGTAGGTTGCTCTTCAGCTGTGGTGCAGTGGTGTTTTCTTTCAAGAAGGGCAGGTGAGGCCATTATTTGGTGGGACTTTGGCCACTGTCATCTCTCCGAGACACTGACCTCTTTGATCTGTGATGGAGGATGCAGGCTGATGCAGGCTGCTTGGTGGTGAGATCTAATCTAATGTGTTATGAATTCACTAGATCTGTCTGAGGCAGTTCGGGAGCACTCTGCTGCTTTCATAATGTGTTTCTCAATATCAAAGGAATGTTTTCTTTACTTATAAAATTATTGGTCCAGATGGAAGGCCAGCCCCTGGTCTGTTTGGACAAGGTTTTCCCTCAGAGAGGCAGGGATGTAATATTTATCTTCTCCTTCTGACATTTTTTAGGATTCTAAATTGATTTTCTCATCTCAAATAAGTCCCTTTGCTAAGGCAGATCTGCCCTTCACACTGTCAATCATGCTAATGTAATTATGAACGTCCCAGAGAAATGGAACATTTCCTCCTCTCCATAATTCCCAAAATGCACTGCTCCAGAAGAGGAATGATCCAAGTTTTCCCAGGGACAATCTCTGTTGCCATGGATACCAGGTGGTCCGCGGTCCCCGGGGTCTTGTTCAAGGACGAGACAACAAAGAGAATGCAAACTGAAGCAAATAGTCAAACAGCCCAAACAGTCATAACTCTCATTACCCACATTACCTGACCCAATGTCTTCACTAGCTATGTTTTAGAAAATATATTTCATTTACAGCGGGACGTCATTCACCTTAGTGACACTGAGGAATAAGACCTTGTAGGAACATATCATTTTGTTATTTTTCATGTAAGCGTGTGAGCAAATTTTTTAACTCAATAGTAAATATTGATGTGTACGTCTGTAATTTGTTTGTAGTTTTGATGGATTGAGAAATTCATTGATGACCTTTTGACCAGTAGGCTAAATGGCTGTTTCATTGTGTAAAGAAGATATTTTACATTGCCTTCATCTATCCTCTACTCTGTTTCTCTGTCTCCTTGACAAAATGATGCAAGATCAATATTCTACACTGAACTAGCGCTTGCTGATGTTGTCTCAGTACCACCAGATCCCTTTCATGCAACTCCTTCATTCTCTCAAAGCTTCAATTTCAGAGATGTAAATGTCTGCTTATGAAGGCAGCCGAGGAAATGAACTCATTTTATGGCATATCATTCTCCCACCGTGATGTGAGGCTGACGCTTTTGTTAATGTGGCGGCCGTAAAAAGCAACAGACCAGCCAAATGTGCAATCCCTGCCAAATTATATTCTTCGCCACGCTAAAGATGCTGATGTGCATGTCCATTTTGATTGGTTATTTGCTACCATTCACAGAGAAGTTGATGATTTAATAAACATGGAATAAAAATGCACATACACTGAGTATACCAAGCATTAGGTACCCCGCCCCATTTGCAATGGGAGGAAGAAATGGGAAGTCAGCACTCTGCTTGACTAAACCCATCAGAGCAGCCAGACATAAGCCTCACCTTGTGTGTTTGTAAAGCATGGTCGTTGACATATTTGAACCTCTTCCTCAGGAATGCAGTACATTAGAGCAGAGGTTCCTTATAACAAAGCTCCTTGTGTAGAGTTATGTTAATGGTGAACAATGCACACAGCACTTTTGGTAAAGCAGATCAATCAATCAACTGTAGTTAGAATTAACAGTAGCAGTATCTCATGTACAACTGAAGGTTGTGTTTGGTCCTGCGTTGTTCTGGTTTGAAAGTCTGTTTCTGTTTCTCTCAGTGTGTTTCCATGCACACATCTGCTAGCTTCTACACCCTTCTACCCCCAAGCCATAAGGCTGCTGAACAGTTCATTAAATGGCTACCCGGACTATTTGACCCCCCCTTGCACTCACTGGACTCTACCCACACACTTACACATACTGTACTACACACACACACACACACACATATTGATGCCCCACACAGACACACACACACACACACACGCATATTGATGCCACACACTCCCACATAGACACACTTTCACACTCTTCACATTCGTTGCTGCTACTCTGCTTATTATCTATCCTGATTGCCTAGTCACCTTTATCCCAACCTACATGTACATATTACCTCAACTACCTCGTACCCCTGCACATTGACTCAGTACTGGTACTCCACATATATAGCCTTGTTATTGTTATTTTATTGTGTTACTATTTCCTTTTTTGTTCTTATTTGCAAATGTTTTCTTACTTTTTAACTCTGCGTTGTTGGTTATGGGCTCGTATGTAAGTATTCATGGTAAAGTTTAAACCTGTTGTATTCGGCGCATGTGATATATAACATTTGATTTGATTTGATAAGCGTGCAGAAGCAGCCATGTTGTGCTCCCTCTCTGTCCCTGTTCATCCACTGGTCTTCCAGGCAAATCCCATGGATAAAGGGGTAGGCCAGGGGAAATGAAAGTGCTTGGCTGGTAATATCCGTTGCTGTGTTGGCCAGCTAGCCCCAGGAGAGAGAGGGAGAGCAGCTGAGCTGGGCAGAGCAGAACAGAGCAGACCCCTGGCCCAATGCCGTGTGCTCACTGTTCACATTCAGGGTCAATGGCACTGGGTCTGTTTGTCACTGCCAACACCAGTGTTCTTCTGGCCCGAGTGGTTTAATCCTGCTTTTATACAGCGTAAATGTGCTAGCTGGACAGTGACTGCAGCTGTGGTTCTGTTGTCTTCTATTGAAATCTGCATTGGATTGGATTTGAGTGTTTAGGAACATTAGTTATACTGTGATTGTTACTGTGATCTAAACACTCCTGAAGATTCACTTTGATTGGATTTAATCATCTGTATGTATTGTGAACAAGCCTGTTGTTCTTTTAATCAGTCCTTCCTTCAACCAGTTGCTCTCTACCTCTATTCACTATGATGTGTCTTCCATCCATCCATGGGCTGATCCTTGTTTGTGACATGGTGACTGAGAGCAGCCATCACTGCCTGTCGCGGAGCTGATGAGGTTGAAAGGAGGATTGACGAGCTGGGCCGTTATCATTGCAATTAAGGGACATCGTTTAGCAGGGAATTTCCTTGTATTAGATGGATCCTTTTGCCATGTTTACGCCATATATTTTCCTCTCAGTAACTATGACACTGGTGACATACGCAGGCTACAGTAGATGAGCTTGGAGATTTCCTTCATCACTGGATGAAGCTTTAACATTCATACCTGGGGCGAAGTGTAGCCTAAACCCTAAGCCTTGTTCCAACAGATGCATTGTTTGCATTTATTTGAAGTTGAGCATGTGAATATTTTCTACATGTCGTATAAAATTAACAGATCACAAAGTTGTGATCATCCCAGACACCCTGGACCCACTACAATTCGCATACCGTGAATTTCGCAATCTCTATTGCACTCCACATTGCCCTTTACCATCTGGACAAAAGGAACACCTATGTGAGAATGCTGTTCATTGACTACAGCTCAGCGTTCAACACCATAGTGCTCGCCAAGCTCATCACTAAGCTAAGGACCCTGGGACTGAACACCTTACTCTGCAACTGGATCCTGGACTTCCTGACGGCGGCCCCCAGGTGGTGAGGTTAGGTAACAACACATCTGCCACACTGACCCTCAACATGGGGGCCCCTCAGGGGTGCGTGCTTAGTCCCGTCCTGTACTCCATTTTCACCCACGACTGCTTGGCCACGCATGACAACACCATCATTAAGTTTGCCGACGACACGACAGTGCTAGGCCTGATCACCTACGATGATGAGAAATCTTATAGGGAGGAGGTCAGTGACCTGGCAGTTTGGACAATAGCCTCTCCCTCAACCAAGACAAAGGAGCTGATTGTGGACTACAGGAAATGGAGGGCCGACCATGCCAATATTTACATAAATGTGGCTGTAGTGGATCGGATCGAGAGCTTCAAGTTCCTCGGTGTCCACATCATGAAGGACCTATCATGGTCCAAACACACCAACACAGTCGTGAAGAGGGCACGAAAACGGCTCTTCCCCCTCAGGTGGCTGAAAAAATTTGGCATGAGCCCTCAGATCCTCATTGTTATTCAGCTGCACCATTGAGAGCATCTAAACTGTCTGCATCACCGCTTGGTATGGCAAATGCTTGGTATCCGACCGTAATGCACTAGAGAGAATAGTTAATACGGCCCAGTACATCACTGGGCCCGAGCTCCCTGCCATCCAGGACCTCTATATATGAGGCGGTGAAAAAGGGAGGACCTAGAAATTGTCAGACTCCAGCCACCAAAGTTATAGACTGTTTTCTTTGCTACCGCACGGCAAGCAGTACCAGAGCGCCAAGTCTTTAACCAAAAGGCCCCTGAACAGCTTCTTCCCCCAAGCCATAAGACTGCTGAAAGTTAATCAAATGGCTACTCTAACTATTTGCATTGACCCCCTTTTTATTTGCACCGTCTCTATTCACACACACTGGAGTCTACCCACACACTCACACATACGACACTGACACTCTAACACACACACACACACACACACACACACACACACAGACTACATACACCTGATTCAATTAGTCAAGTAATCATCAAGCCTTTGACTAATTTAATCAGTTGTGCCAGTTTAGGGTTAAAACAAAAAATGTGAAACGTCTGGGAGGGCCCAAGGAGAGGGTTGGGAAACCCTGTTCTATGGCACCCCAGGGGATGGGAAATAACCCTCATTAAAGAATGATTCACTGTGCTCTCTCTAACTGGTACTACTCATCTATAATGGAGCCTTCTGCCCACACACTGACTCGATGCATATGCTCCAACTCACAAGATACAAACTCAAACATCTCAAAAGGATTTGTATTAGGGGTGTGAACGTATAAACATTAAAATGTTTAAACTAAATTGGGATTCTTAACGTTAAGAAAAATCCCTAATCGAAAAACAATGTTTTCCCAACATAACTAACATCACAGTGCTGTTATTACTAAACATATTATTTTCCGTGTTGTTATTTTCCGGCCTGGGGAAATTTCTGCAATTTAAATAAAACCCGAGAGGAAGAGGCACATTTTAGGCTACTTTGGTGAATTTGTTAGGCATTGCGAGATGCAGATTGCAAAGACATATGCGCACGGTTCTGCCTGCACCTCCTCTATCTCCCTCACGCTGGCCTTCCTGGCTAATGGTGCCAGTGTGTTCAGTCTTCGGTCTGTTGCCTGTAGAATACTAGTTTATTCATGGGATAGATGGCGCAGGCATAAAGAGGTATCTTCGGACCAGTCTTGCGATCACGGGATACTCTTCGTTGCTGAGTGGGTGGAGATGTTTTTGTCTCATAAAATGATATTACAGTAGGCTGCCGGTAGTCTGTATCGATTACCCTTTTCAGATATAATGGAATGTTGCCCCTCGGCTACGGCATGTTTGTTTTCTGTTAGGGTAGGCTACACTACGGCTTTTTAAATGCCCACAAAAAACTTTCTCTGGAGATATGAATGGCATTTTACTTGTCTGTAATGTTGCTTCTGAAGCGGGACTAATTTCCATCACTAGGTGACCAGAACTGTAAATCAAATAATCTTGAGCTTCTGTGTGCAGCCTGTTCTATGTCTGTAAAGGGTTGTGGTAGATAGAGTGTAACTTCATTTCCCGGACATAAGCTCCTCAATAGGACCATTATTTTGCATTGTAAATTGATGTGTGTAATTTTTTCTTTTTTTTCTTGCTGTTTAAACGTTAAACCAAATTGTCCATTTGTCACATCCCTATTTTTTCAATCAATTAGTTGTTTGTGCAACATATGATTGGTAGATCGGTTTGTGGTTGGTGGTGAGGATTTTAGCTGAGATTTATGTTGGAGTTTTTACAGACGCAAGAATGGGTGAGGATGGCCTTTCTTAATTGGGAATGATCTTCATTTTATACTGTAGTAGTTCAGATGTTCCATTACTCTATGGTAAATAGAGCATTGAATGTGTTTATACAACTGCTAGTGGATGATTGTATAAATTAAGCCAGTGGCCAGTGTTTCACCTTGATGAAGGTGAATCATCAGGAGAGAAATTAATATCATTTGTTTGATAAAGAGTGATGTGTGGTTAGAGGCTAGAATAATAAACCCTATAATGCTGGTAATGCCTATATGAGTCTTTCTCCTGGCTCCTTCCTCTGATTCCATACTCAATCTGTAACTCTATGCGATTGTTCAGCTCCGGAGCCTGATAAGTAGTTGCTGAGGGTGTGATCTGCATCTCAGTGTAACAAAACCCTTCCCTGCACTGTGTGTGTGTGGTGTGTGTGTGTGTGTGTGTGTGTGTGTGTGTGTGTGTGTGTGTGTGTGTGTGTGTGTGTGTGTGTGTGTGTGTGTGTGTGTGTGTGTGTGTGTGTGTGTGTGTGTGTGTGTGTGTGTGTGTGTGTGTGTGTGTGTGTGTGTGTGTGTGTGTGTGTGTGTGTGTGTGTGTGTGTGTGTGTGTGTGTGTGTGTGTGTGTGTGTGTGTGTGTGTGCGCGCGCCAGATGGGGTGTGAGAGACAGAAACAGTTTGATTCTGACCATGCACTATATGTTCAGGTCCATACAGTGTGTGTGGTTGTAGGATATGTTCTATTTCATTGCAGGGCTGCGTAAATGAATGTTCATTGTTATTCAGCCAGTTAAGCCTCAGCTAAGTATAGACCATACAGGGGAAGGTCAACTGGCTTGTTTTAAGGTCAAACACCTCTCTGTGTTCACCTAGTGGGGAGTGAGGACACACACACACTCACTCTCTGTGCAGCCTTGTTTTGATATATGTTTGTCTGGAAATAGGTGTTGAAGTGAAGGTGTGATGGAGGATGTAATTGATATTGATTGGTGTATTAAGGGTCGATCTCTGTGATATTTATAACCCTACTGACAGGACAGTGAGGGAAGATGGGTAATGTACTGTTTGCCTCAACGTTAAACATAGTGGATGAACATGCCCTGTCTCTTAGATTAAAAAATATATATATTTGCTTGTACCTTTACAACACACAACACTATTTAATTCTGCCACATTGTCTTTACAACAGCATTGTGTGTGTGTCTACATTTGGAGTGTAAAGAGGAATGTGTTTCAGCTAGAGTACGGTTAAATTGCGAAGGTTTATCCAGTGCTGTGGCTAATATGGATTTCCTGTTCCCTGAGTTTCTCTGTCTCAGTCTGTGGATCATCAGCATCATGATCATTACCAGGCAGAGCACTACTGTAGCACGTTTTCTATGGCCTGTGGAGTACTACTTTCCCAGCACCCAACTTTCCCACACTCAACCAAGTCAATGTTAAAGTAAATATGTTGCCCTCATCCAAAACCATGTGTAACGGTTTTCTTCCGTTGAAGGAGAGGAGAACCAAAATGCAGCGTGGTTAGTGTTCAACATGTTTAATAAGGACAATAAACGTGAACACTACAAAATACAAAACAACAAATGTGAAAAAAACGAAACAGTCCTATCTGGTGCATAGACACAAAGACAAAAGACAACCACCCACAAAACCCAACACAAAACAGGCTACCTAAATATGGTTCCCAATCAGAGACAATGACTAACACCTGCCTCTGATTGAGAACCATATCAGGCCAAATATAGAAATAGACAAACTAGACATACAACAGAATGCCCACTCAGCTCACGTCCTGACCAACACTAAAACAAAGAAAACACAAAATAACTATGGTCAGAACGTGACAGTACCCCCCCGCAAGGTGCGGACTCCAGCCGCAAAACCTGAACCTATAGGGGAGGGTTTGGGTGGGCATCTGTCCGCGGCTCTGGCGCAGGACGTGGACCCCACTCCATCATAGTCTTTGTCCGATTTAGTCTCCTACTAGGAACGGCGACCCTCGCCGCCGACCTAGGATTGGCAACCCTACTATAGGGCCCCACTTGACTAAACAAACTCCGTCGGACTGAGGGGCAGCTCCGGACTGAGGGGTAGCTCCGGACTGAGGGGCAGCTCCAGACTGAGGGGCAGCTCGGGACCGAGGGGCCGCTCAGGACCGAGGGGCAGCTCAGGACCGAGGGGCAGCTGCCGCTGCTGCTGCTTCTCCTGCTGCACTTTGGGTCGGCGATATTCCCCTGGCTTAGCCCAGGGTCCTCTCCCCTCTAGGATTTCCTCCCATGTCCAGGAGTCTTGTGTCCTCGGCCGCTGCCTGTCACCACGCTGCTTGGTCCTGTTGTGGTGGGTAGTTCTGTAATGATTTTCTTCCGTTGAAGGAGAGGAGGACTCCATGTGCTATCACTCAAGAGTAAGATTTAGCACAACACTAGAGAGAGAGAGAGAGAAAGAGAGATCTATGCCTTCTCTATCGTAAATCTCTAAATCAATACAGAAATACACTGAGATGTATGGAAAAACCACTTGTCCAATCTGTTTGGCCCTATAACAAAGAATACACAGCAAAAACATATTACATTATCAAATACGAATCTTACAATCAACTATTAAACACTACCAGAACCCACTGGATTCTCCAATTACATTGAATAAACTCCAGGACAAAATAAAAACCCTTCAACCCAAAAAGGTCTGTGGTGTTGATGGTATCCTAAATGAAATGATAAAACATAAAGACCACAGATTCCAATTGGTGTAACAAACTTATTTTTTGTCTGATGATGAGTAGGAAGGATCGGACCTAAATGCAGCGTTGTAAGTGTCCATGATAATTTATTATATCAGAACACGAGAAAATACAAAATAACAAAGTGAAGGAAAGAAATGAAAATGGAAACAGTTCTGTAAGGTGAAAACACAGACACAGAAAACAACTACCCACAACCACCAGGTGGGAACAGGCTACCTAAGTATGGTTCTCAATCATAGACAACGATTGACAGCTGCCTCTGATTGGGAACCATACCAGGCCAAACAGATAGAACTATAACACACAGAACAAACATAGAATGCCCACCCCAACTCATGCCCTGACCAAACTAAAATAGAGACATAAAAAAGGAACTAAAGTCAGGACGTGACAAATGGCTATACTTAAACTCTTTAACACCATCCTTAGCTCTGGCATCTCCCCCAATATTTGGAACCAACTGATCACCCCAATACATAAAAGTGGAGACACATTCAACCCCAATAACTACCATTGGATATGCGTCAACAGCAACCTTGGAGAAGTCCTCTGCATTATCATTAACAGCAGACTCGTACATTTCCTCAGTGAAAACAATGTACTGAGCAAATGTCAAATTGGCTTTTGACCAAATTACAGTACGACAGACCACTTACTCATCCTGCACACCCTAATTGACAAACAAACAAACCAAAACAAAGGCAAAGTCTTCTCATGCTTTGTTGAGTTCAAAAAAGCTTTTGACTCAACTTAGCATGAAGGTTCGCTATACAATTTGATGGAAAGTGGTGTTGTGGGGGAAAACATACAACATAATAAAATCCATGTACACAAACAACACGTGTGCGGTTAGAATTGGCAAAAAACAGACATACAGTGCCTTGCGAAAGTATTCGGCCCCCTTGAACCTTGCGACCTTTTGCCACATTTCAGGCGTCAAACATAAAGATATAAAACTGTATTTTTTTGTGAAGAATCAACAACAAGTGGGACACAATCATGAAGTGGAACGACATTTATTGGATATTTCAAACTTTTTTAACAAATCAAAAACTGAAAAATTGGGCGTGCAAAATTATTCAGCCCCTTTACTTTCAGTGCAGCAAACTCTCTCCAGAAGTTCAGTGAGGATCTCTGAATGATCCAATGTTGACCTAAATGACTAATGATGATAAATACAATCCACCTGTGTGTAATCAAGTCTCCGTATAAATGCACCTGCACTGTGATAGTCTCAGAGGTCCGTTAAAAGCGCAGAGAGCATCATGAAGAACAAGGAACACACCAGGCAGGTCCGAGATACTGTTGTGAAGAAGTTTAAAGCCGGATTTGGATACAAAAAGATTTCCCAAGCTTTAAACATCCCAAGGAGCAGGGTGCAAGCGATAATATTGAAATGGAAGGAGTATCAGACCACTGCAAATCTACCAAGACCTGGCCGTCCCTCTAAACTTTCAGCTCATACAAGGAGAAGACTGATCAGAGATGCAGCCAAGAGGCCCATGATCACTCTGGATGAACTGCAGAGATCTACAGCTGAGGTGGGAGACTCTGTCCATAGGACAACAATCAGTCGTATATTGCACAAATCTGGCCTTTATGGAAGAGTGGCAAGAAGAAAGCCATTTCTTAAAGATATCCATAAAAAGTGTCGGTTAAAGTTTGCCACAAACCACCTGGGAGACACACCAAACATGTGGAAGAAGGTGCTCTGGTCAGATGAAACCAAAATTGAACTTTTTGGCAACAATGCAAAACGTTATGTTTGGCGTAAAAGCAACACAGCTCATCACCCTGAACACACCAACCCCACTGTCAAACATGGTGGTGGCAGCATCATGGTTTGGGCCTGCTTTTCTTCAGCAGGGACAGGGAAATGGTTAAAATTGATGGGAAGATGGATGGAGCCAAATACAGGACCATTCTGGAAGAAAACCTGATGGAGTCTGCAAAAGACCTGAGACTGGGACGGAGATTTGTCTTCCAACAAGACAATGATCCAAAACATAAAGCAAAATCTACAATGGAATGGTTCAAAAATAAACATATCCAGGTGTTAGAATGGCCAAGTCAAAGTCCAGACCTGAATCCAATCGAGAATCTGTGGAAAGAACTGAAAACTGCTGTTCACAAATGCTCTCCATCCAACCTCACTGAGCTCGAGCTGTTTTGCAAGGAGGAATGGGAAAAAATGTCAGTCTCTCGATGTGCAAAACTGATAGAGACATACCCCAAGCGACTTACAGCTGTAATCGCAGCAAAAGGTGGCGCTACAAAGTATTAACTTAAGGGGGCTGAATAATTTTGCACGCCCAATTTTTCAGTTTTTGATTTGTTAAAAAAGTTTGAAATATCCAATAAATGTTGTTCCACTTCATGATTGTGTCCCACTTGTTGTTGATTCTTCACAAAAAAATAGAGTTTTATATCTTTATGTTTGAAGCCTTAAATGTGGCAAAAGGTCGCAAAGTTCAAGGGGGCCGAATACTTTCGCAAGGCACTGTATCATACAATGATGGAACGACCTGTGTGTTGTCCTTGTTAATGCAGACAGAGAAGAGCTTCAACTTCTTAATCATAGCCTCAATTTTGTCCCTCCCATTGAATATAATTGCGGAGAGTCCATGTAAAAACATCATCTAGATAGGCCAGTCGTGTGAGAAGCTCATCATGCAAGCGGTCAGACAAGTGAAAATGATGGTCAGTAAAGAAAACGTTAAGCTCGCCTCTCAATTTTTTTTTTTTTTCCAATACTTTGCCCCTTGATAACCAGCGCACCTCTATATGTTGCAAAAGCGTTACATGGTCGCTGCCCATATCATTGCATAGTGCAGAAAATACATGAGAGTTCAGGGGCCTCGCTTTAACAAAGTTAACCATTTTCACTGTAGTGTCCAAAACGTCTTTCAAGCTGTCAGGCATTCCCTTGACAGCAAGAGCCTCCCGGTGGATGCTGCAGTGTACTCAAGTGGCATCGGGAGCAACTGCTTGCACACGTGTTACCACTCCACTATGTCTTCCTGTCATGGCTTTTGCGCCATCAGTACGAATACCAACATATCCATCAGTACAGATACCAACATATCTTGACCACCAAAGTCCATTTGATGTCACAAAGCTGTCCAGTACTTAAAAAATATCCTCTCCTGTTGTCCTGGTTTCCAGTGGTTTGCAGAAGAGGATGTCTTCCTTAATTGACCCCCCATAACCGTAACAGACATATACCAGGAGCTGTGCCAGGCCCGCCATCTGTTGAGTCCTTCAGCTGTAAAGCATAGAATTCATTCGCTTGTATGCGGAGCAGTAATTGTTTCAAAATGTCTGCCATGTCACTGATGCGTCGTGAAACAGTGATGTTTGATGAAGGAATTGTCTGTATAGTTTTTTGGGACTTTTCCCCCAGCATATTCCCAGCCATATCTGCGGTAGCAGGAAGAATTAAGTCCTCCACGATAGTATGGGGCTTGCCTGTTCTAGCCACTCTGTTCTAGTAATGGCTGATTTTTTTATGGAATATCTACATAGGCGTACAGAGGCCCATTATCAGCAAGCATCACTCCTGTGTTCCAATGCCACTTTGTGTTAGCTAATCCAAGTTTAGTATTTCAAAAGGCTAATTGATCATTAGAAAACCATTTTACAATTATGTTAGCACAGCTGAAAACTGTTGTTCTGATTAAAGAAGCAACAAAACCGGCCTTCTTTAGACTAGTTGACTATCTGAAGCATCAGCATTTGTGGGTTCAATTACAGGCTCAAAATGGCCAGAAACCAAGAACTTTCTTCCGAAACTTGTCAGTCTATTCTTGTTCTGAGAAATTAAGGCTATTCTATGCAAGAAATTGCCAAGAAACTGAAGATCTCGTACAAATCTGTATACTAATCCCTTCACAGATGATGCGCAAACTGTCTCTAACCAGAATAGTAAGAGCGTCTGCGTTGCCAAGGGCTAAAATAGAAGTCAGTTCTATTTGTGACGCAGATCACGCTGCAAGTCCTGCCTCTCCCATCTCCTCATTGGTTTATAGAAGCAGGTACACACGTGCCATCTCCTCATTGGTTATACCCACATGGGTGACTGAAAGACGAACAAGGTTAGTGGCAGTAATGCACCTAATTTATGAAAGTTGCAAATTGCAATATAAAGTCAAGGGAAGAAAAAGCCTGGAAGGAAGAGAGATGACTAGAAACGATTTGGTTGACCGTTTTATGCGTGAATTAATTGTCGGAGTAGAGGACCATGTGCATTTCAGGTAAAATAACAGCTGCAGAATACCTGACCACTATGACTGACCCAAAATTAACAGAAGATTTGACTATGTGCAGACTCAGTGAGCATAGCCTTGCTATTGAGAAAGGAAACGGAGCTGCACTTCCTAACTTCCTGCCCCATGTATGACCATATTTGAGACACATATTTCCCTCAGATTACACAGACCAACAAATAATTCGAAAACTAATCCAATTTTGACAAACACCCATATCTGACCTGTTGCCACAAGAAAAGGGCAACCAGTGAAAAACAAATACCCTTGGATATACAACCCATATTTATGTTTATTTATTTTGCCTTTTTTACTTCAACTATTTGGACATTGTTACAACACGGTATATAGACATAATATGACATTTGAAATGTCTTTATTCTTTTGGAACTTTAGTGAGTAATGTTTATTGTTTATTTCACTTTTGTTTATTATCGTATTTCACTTGCTTTGGCAATGTAAACATATGTTTCCCATGCAAATAAAGCCCCTTGAATTGAATTGAGGGAGAGAGAGAACTCTGTAGTGTCTGCCAGTCTAGCCTAGCTGTGTACAATCAGGACAGTCTCTGCCTCAGGTCTTTGTTGGTGTAGCCAGTCCTCTCTAGGGGATATTGGCCAAGGTAATGAAATGCTCATTACTGATTCAACTAGAAATACAGGGATACTTTTACACCCCCGCCCCCTTCCAGCCCCGCTCAAGGTCACATCACATCAGTGGGTAAATGTTGGTGTACAGTGTGTGTTTGTGTGTGTATGCGCATGCGTTTTTTCTGTTCTCCTGTGGTACAGCCTCAACTATGTATACTGAACAAAAATATAAACGCAACATGCAACAATTTCAAAGGTTTCACTGAGTTACGGTTTATATAAGGAAATCAGTCAATTGAAATACATTTATTAGGCCCTAATCTATGTATTTCACATGACAGGGGATACAGATAAGCATCTGTTGGTCACAGATACCTTAAAAAAAGGAAGGGCATGGATCAGAAAACCAGTCTGTATCTGGTGTGACCACCATTTGCCTCATGCAGCGCGACACATCTCCTTTGCATAGAGTTGATTAGGCTGTTGATTGTGTTCTGTGGAATGTTGTCCCACTCCTCTTCAATGGCTGTGCAAAGTTGCTGTATATTGGAGGAAACTGGAACAAGCTGTCGTACATTTCGATCCAGAGCATCCCAAACATGCTCAATGGGTGACATTTCGCCACAGTATCTCTCTATGCATTCAAATTGCCATTGATAAAATGCAATTGTGTTTGTTGCCTGTAGCTTATGCCTGCCCATACCATAACCACACCGCCACCATGGGGCACTTTGTTGATAACATTGACTTCAGCAAACCGCTCGCCCACACGTTGCCATACACGTGGTCTGCGGTTAGATGTACGGTCAAAATCTCTAAAACGACGTTGGAGGTTGCTTATGGTAGAGAAATTAATATTAAATTCTCTGGCAATATCTCTGGTGGAAATTCCTGCAGTCAGCATGTCAAATGCACGCACATTTTAGAGTGGCCGTTCATTGTCCCCAGCGCAAGGTGCAACTGTGTAATGATCACGCTGTTTAATCAGCTTCTTGATATGCCACACCTGTCAGGTGGATGGATTATCTTGGCAAATAAGAAATGCTCACTAACACAGATGTAAGCAAATTTGTGCACAAAACTTGAGAGAAATACACTTTTTGTGTATATGGATAATTTCTGGGATCTTTTATTTCAGCTCATGAAACATGGGACCAACACTTTACATGTAGAGGATGTAATGAGAGAATCTCTAGGACTGTACACTATGTGCAATCTGAGTGTTAGTACGGCATCCAAGAATCTCAGGAATGCCATATCTGAATGTTCCATGTGTTGAGTGCTTGACAAGTTATGTCTGTCTATGTCTAACAAGTCTATGGAAAACCCCTTGCTTCTCTCACTGTGTCTTTCATCCCTTCACAGTCCACACCTCAATCCACCCTCCTCATATACTGTATCTATTAGCAGTCTTAGACAGACACAGCACAAAGGAGGCTGCGGTACCAGACAGGTCTCTGGCAGGAGCTCAGACCACTGTTTGCATGTGTCACACAGTGAAACCCCAGCCCATATCTTATTTCCTGGTATGTGTACGTACTGTAAGGATAATTATAAGACTGGAGTTTTCCTGGTTTTCCACATCAAAGGGGCGCATCAGCATGGTAAACTATAATTAAGGTGACCTCCCCTCAGCTATTCTGAATCCTGACTGTGTTCTGCCCCTGACATGCTGCATCCCCTGTTTGTTGTCACGGGGCATCTCCCAGACATACCTGCATGCAGTCACACAGCACAGTGCTGAGTGAATTCTCCCACTAGCTGTCACTAAAGATGAGAAAATGAGCCGTCCTTAGGCCCTTGATATGGGGATGATTGACAGAGCAGACATTAGGGTCGGAAGGTGGAGGGTGTGGGCTGTAATAGTCATCTGTCGGCATTTGAGCTCATTTGTTAGTTTCCGCTCTTCCTCCCCCTCTCGATCTCTCTCGTCCTCAATTTCTGTCCAGCTCCATCTGTCTTCTCGGTCCCTTTCTCACTTCCTGTTTTCCTCTTTCTCTTCCTCTTTAAATGCATGGTTACAGTTTGCTACTTTGACCATTGGCCAGGCACTGTGTCACTTCATGGTCCAGACTTCTTACAGAGTATGTACCTTTTCCCAGTCTCAGCTCCCCATTTCTGATCTCACTTCTTAATAATGTCCCATCCCCAGACGGAACGTTGTCTTGTGTTCCGTGCGCCATGGTGGCTGTGGCCTTGGTATAGCATGACACTGAAGCATGATGCACTCTCTCAGATGGTTAAGAGTGGCACACACACTACGTCTTTCCTTTGTCTTAACGGCATCAAAGCATGTTCAACATTCCTGCCCTGCCAAAGCTGTTGTTTTTGGGCGAACAGATGCACAATGCAGTATTTTGTTCCCCTGTTTACCATACATAGGATTCTTGCTTTGTCAAAGAGCTGTGTGTTACACGACTGTTACCGTATCCACTGAAGGGCAGTCCAGATGAAACGGGACACCACCTGATTATAATACTGTAAAATATACACTGAGTATACAAAACATTAGGAACACCTTCCTAATATTGAGTTGCACCCCCTTTTGCCCTCAGAACAGCCTCAATGCGTCCGGGCATGGACTCTACAAGGTGCCAAAATCCTTCTTTAACCTGTCTCTTCCCCTTTATCTACGCTGATTGTAGTGGATTTAACAAGTGACATGAAGGGATCAGAGCTTTCACCTGGTCAGTCTATGTCATGGAAAGAGCACAGTGTATTTCCATTCAGCCAGAAACCATGAGGAATTGCCTGTAGGTATGACAGGAGCTTAGCAGTCAGGAGAATATTGTGACAAACAAAAACAGTGATGTAGAGTGGTGTTCCTCCTTTCAACAACATGTCTATGTGAGAGATGAAGCGACACGCTCTGCTGAAGCCAGGCAGAGAGGCAGGTAGGGAGAGACAGGGAGGCAGGCAGACAGGGAGGGAGGCAGGTAGGGAGAGACGGAGGGAGGCAGGCAGACAGGTAGGGAGAGACGGAGGGAGGCAGGCAGAGAGGCAGGTAGGGAGAGACGGAGGGAGGCAGGCAGAGAGGCAGGTAGGGAGAGACGGAGGGAGGCAGGCAGAGAGGCAGGTAGGGAGAGGTGGAGGGAGGCAGGCAGAGAGGCAGGTAGGGAGAGACGGAGGGAGGCAGGCAGACAGGCAGGTAGGGAGAGACGGAGGGAGGCAGGCAGAGAGGCAGGTAGGGAGAGACGGAGGGAGGCAGGCAGAGAGGCAGGTAGGGAGAGACGGAGGGAGGCAGGCAGAAAGGCAGGTAGGGAGAGACGGAGGGAGGCAGGCAGAGAGGCAGGTAGGGGAGACGGAGGGAGGCAGGCAGACAGGCAGGTAGGGAGAGACGGAGGGAGGCAGGCAGAGAGGCAGGTAGGGAGAGACGGAGGGAGGCAGGCAGAGAGGCAGGTAGGGAGAGACGGAGGGAGGCAGGCAGAGAGGCAGGTAGGGAGAGACGGAGGGAGGCAGGCAGAGAGGCAGGTAGGGAGAGACGGAGGGAGGCAGGCAGAGAGGCAGGTAGGGAGAGACGGAGGGAGGCAGGCAGACAGGGAGGGAGGCAGGCAGAGAGGCAGGTAGGGAGAGATGGAGGGAGGCAGGCAGAGAGGCAGGTAGGGAGAGACGGAGGGAGGGAGGCAGGCAGACAGGGAGGGAGGCAGAGGCACGCAGGGAGGCAGCCATCTGCAGCTGGCCCTGAGATCTCCTCCATATTTCACCCTGTCTGGCTCCGCTCGCTGGGCGAATTCCCCTGGGTTGTCACGGCGATGTCTCCAGGCTGTGTGATTTATTTCCCGTCACTATGCTCGAGGGCCACCGGAGGACCCCATAGCAAACCCCTCGCATACGCCCCCCTCACCCACTGCCACCATGACCAAGCTGAAAGCAGGCAGAGCTGAGGGACTCACTATCCTCAGACCAGATCTGTAGGAGCTTACGTGTCTATCAGACATGCAGTCTGGCCACCATACAGGATGCAAACATCAAACCTGACAGTGTCCCTGACTGTCTCACTACTAACACTTTACAATGTAGTGGATCAACCTGTTGTTTTAACTGGGCCATACTCATTCCTACAGTATACTCTGTAATTACACACATTAACATCAAATATTCATAGCATGTCACATTCACATATGTATAAACACACTCATTTACACTTCACATATCAGTCACTGTATATACCTGCACATAGACACAGACGTGGCCACGTAGGCAGACGGGTAATTACGGATATTATCCCTATGGAGCTTGGTACTGAAGATTCCTGGAAATGGCAACGGCACACAAACATACACACATGCAAAAACACACACACACACACCGACACATTAACCTCTTCCTGAGAAAAGGTAAAAAAGGCTCCATTAGCATGGGGACTCTCTCTGGGTGTTGCTCATCACTCACCAAAGGGCTCTGTGTCTCCACTCTATCAACAGTGACATGTTCTGAGGCTGTTGCTAGGAGACAGCAGTGCTGCAGGGCATGTAAACAGGGTAGGCACAAGGCTTAGTGCCCCGTTACCACCAGCTCTACTACTCTACCATTATTCTCTGTCATGTCCTCCTCCCTAAACCCTCTCAATTACCGCTGACCTCTAAACACACACACACACACATACACACAGACACAGACACACACACACGCACACACACACACGCACACACACACACACTGCTGCTAGTCCCAGTGCCCCAGATTGAATGAGAATGAGCCTGACTCTCCAGAGAATAGAAGTTTCCTCACAGCCAGTGACTGCAATAGTATGAAATCTAGGACAGATGCAGAGAGACAGTAAACATTCTGGTGCTATTAAATCATCTGTTGTGGACTCATGCACAGATTCACATTCAACAATACATTTGTAAACATCCTGGCAAACACATTGGGATGCTCACATCCTGGCAACAAAGTCGATATAGTCAATAGGGGGGGTTAGTTAATCTCTGATATTAATCTGTTTCTTTTTATAGTGAGCATAAACAGCTCACCTCATTGCGTTGGGAGATAAAGTGCTCCTTTGTCTATTGTACTGTGAGCACAATGGCCATTGTAACTGGGGAATTGAGTTTCAGGCTCAGCAGGTGTGTCTGTTTCTCCCCTCGGCCTGTACTGTCTTAATCCACTAATATAGCTCAGCCAACACTCCTGGGAGCAGGGAGAGGTTTTGTCAAGGAGTGAAATGCATGCCAGCAGACACCAGCACAGGCGCGCACACAGATGGGTGGGAGGGCAGGCACGCACAGACAGACAGACACGCATGGACACATTCTCTCTCTCTGCCTCTCCCTCGCTCCTCTTTCACTGTCTCGCTACTCTTTCTCTCTCACACACATACAAACACACACGCATAGTGCCATTGAGCAGGAGAGGAGAACCTGGAGTGTGTTCTCCAGACATCTGCTGTGTATCTGCTGGAACCACGTAACAACTCTCCCTGAGGACAAACCAAGCCAGCCAGCTCCTACTGAGTGTCTCGCCTGGACAAGGAGATAAACTATCTACACACTGAAGAAAACTTACCTCATGCTCGCACGCACATGTGTGTGTCTGTACACTCCCCTCTGTATTTATTTGGACAGTGAAGCTAAAATGTTTTAATTTCTCTTCAACTCCAGCATTTTGGATTTGAGATAAAACCAATTATATGAGGTGACAACAGAATGTCACCTTTTATTGGATGGCATGTTCATACATATCTGTTTTACCTTTAAGAAATGAAATCACTTTATGTATCTAGTCCCCCCATTTGAAGAAGTCATAAGTATTTGGACAAATTCACATATAGTGTATTGCCAATAACGGAAGGTTAGCATGTTTTGGGGGGTATGATCTTTGTGCCTCTAACTTGAGAACTCATAATTATAATAATGGTAGCATCCACATTAATGTGGAAGTGCTAAACATATTCTATTCTTATTTACAATCAAAGTGACTTCAAAATGACACAAAACATGATTCACCTTTCTGTTCTTATTGGGCAAAATAAATCGGAAACACATCCAAACCAAATTGCAAATACATCCAACAAGTTTGTAGAGTCACAAGCTTGATGTAGTCATTGTGTGCTAGGAATATGGGACCAAACACTACAGTGTAGTCCAAATATTTATGACTTCTTCAAATGGCAGGACTAAATATATAAAGTGCATTCATTTCTAAACAGTAATACAGATACTGTATGAAAATATCCTCAAATAAAAGTTGAAATTCTGTACCGTCATCTCATGAAACATTTGATCTCAAATCCAAAATGCCGGATAAAGAGAGAACATTTATTTTTTAGCTTAACTGTCCAAATAAATACGGAGGGGAGTTAATGACAGTGTGGACGGCCATCCGACCAAAAGCAGTAGGCGTATGCAAATGTTTATCTAATTACTATGTATGTATGTGTGTTCTTGCTTACTATACATACACACACAGGAGCTTGTGTGTCTGTGAATCTGTGTTTAATTCATCCTATGAGGCCATCAGCTGTTAGTGACGTCAGGTTTATGTTGTTACCTGCCATTACATTCACTACATACCGCTATCATTCCCCCTCCTGTCTCAGTGATTTACTCACCCCAGCGTGTTATTGATTCATAGCTGAGCCTCCCCAGCTCTCTGGGGTGAAAAACCCAAAGAACGGATGAAACCCAGTTAAGTCAAATCAAGTGAAACTTTATTTCTCGCATGCACAGAATACAACAAGTGTAGACCACCGTGAAATACTTACTTACAAGACCTTAACCAACAGTGCAGTTCAAGAAGTGTTTGTTAAGAAAATATTTACCAAATAAAGTATAAAATTATAAAAAGTAACACAATAAAATAACAATAACAAGGCTATATACAGGAGGTACCGGTACCGAGTCAATGTGCGTGGGTACAGGTTAGTCGAGGTAATTTGTACATGTAGGTACAGTTGAAGTCGGAAGTTTACATACACCCTAGCCAAATACATTCGAACTCTGTTTTTCAACAATTAATCTTAGTAAAAATGTCCTGTCTTAGGTCAGTTAGGATCAACACTTTTTTTTAAGAATGTGAAATGTCAGAATAATAGTAGTGAAAATAAATATTTTCAGCTTTTATTTCTTTCATCACATTCCCAGTGGGTCAGAAGTTTACATACACTTAATTAGTATTTGGTAGCATTGCCTTTAAATTGTTTGACTTGGGTCAAACATTTTGGGTAGCCTTCCACAAGCTTCTCACTATAAGTTGGGTGAATTGTGGCCCATTCCTCCTGACAGAGCTGGTGTAACTGAGTCAGGTTTGCTCGCACACAGTTTTTCAGTTCTGCCCACAAATCTTCTATAGGATTGAGGTCATGGCTTTGTGATGGCCACTCCAATACCTTGACTTTGTTTTCCTTAAGCCATTTTGCCACAACTTTGGAAGTATGCTTGGGGTCATTGTCCATTTGGAAGACCCATTTGCGACCAAGCTTTAACTTCCTGACTGATGTATTGAGATGTTGCTTCAATATATCCACATAATTTTCCATCCTCATGATGCCATCTATTTTTGAAGTGCACCAGTCCCTCCTAGAGTCCCTCCCCGTGTGGCACGGTTGGGATGGTGTTCTTCGGCTTCCAAAAAGTACGATCTTTGTCCCCATGTGCAGTTGCTAACCGTAGTCTGGCTTTTTTATGGCGGTTTTGGAGCAGTGGCTTCTTCCTTGCTGAGCGGCCTTTCAGGTTATGTTGATATAGGACTCGTTTTACTGTGGATATAGATACTTTTGTACCTGTTTCCTCCAGCATCTTCACAAGGTCCTTTGCTGTTGTTCTGGGATTGATTTGCACTTTTCGCACTAAAGTACATTCATCTCTAGGAGACAAAACGCGCCTTCTTCCTGAGCGGTATGACGGCTGTGTGATCCCATGGTGTTTATACTTGCGTACTATTGTTTGTACAGATGAACGTGGTACCTTCAGGCGTTTGGAAATTTCTCCCAAGGATGAACCAGACGGTCTACAATTTCTTTTCTGAGGTCTTGGCCGATTTCTTTTGATTTTCCCATGTTGTGAAGCAAAGAGGCACTGCGTTTTTAGATATGCCTTGAAATACATCCACAGGTACACCTCCAATTGACTCAAATGATGTCAATTAGCCTATCAGAAGCTTCTAAAGCCATGACATAATTTTCTGGAATTTTCCAAGCTATTTAAAGGCACAGTCAACTTAGTGTAACTTCTGACCCACTGGAATTGTGATACAGTGAATTATAAGTTAAGTAATGTGTCTATCAACAATTGTTGGAAAAATGACTTGTGTCATGCACAAAGTAGATGTCCTAACCGACTTGCCAAAACTATAGTTTGTTAACAAGAAAGGTGTGGAGTGTTTGAAATAGGGTTTTAAAGACTGCATCCTAAGTGTATGTAAATTTCCGACTTCAACTGTAGGTGTGAAGTGACTGCATAGATAATAAACAGCGGGTAGCAGCATTGTTCAAAAAACAAATGGAGGGGGGAGGGTGTCAATATAAATAGTCCAGTGGCCATTTGATTAATTGTTCAGCAGTCTTATGGCTTGGGGGTAGAAGCTGTTAAGGAGACGTTTGGTCCTAGATGCTCCGGCACTGCTTGCCGTGCGGTAGCAGAGAAAACAGTATATGACTTGGGTGACTGGAGTCAATTTTATGGGCTTTCCTCTGACACCGCCTATTATATAGGTCCTGGATGGAAGGAAGCTTGGCCTCAGTGATGTACTGAGCCGTATGGTCAGATGCCGAGCAGTTGCCATACCAGGCAGTGATGCAACCGGTCAGGATGCTCTTGATGGTGCAGCTGTAAAACTTTTTGAGGATCTGGGGACCCATGCCAAATTTCAGTCTCTTGAAGGGGAAAAGGTGTTGTCATGCTTCACGACTGTCTCGACTCGCTCCACTACAGCTCCGTTGATGTTAATGGGGGTCTGTTCGGCCTGCCTTTTCCTGTAATCCACAATCATCTCCTTTGTCTTGCTCACACTGAGGGAGAGGTTGTTGTCCTGGCACCACACTGCCAGGTGTCTGACCTCCTCCCTATAGGCTGTCTCATTGTTGTCGGTTATCAGGCATGTCACTGTTGTGTCGTCAGCACACTTTATTTGACTCTTTTCAAACTGGAAACCACATATCCTGAGGCTGCATTCATTGTAGCTGGGGATTTTAACAAGGCTAATCTGAAAACAAGACTCCCTAAATTGTATCAGCATATCGATTGCGCAACCAGGGCTGGTATAACCTTGGATCATTGCTATTCTAACTTCCGCGACGCATATAAGGCCCTCCCCCGCCCTCCTTTCGGAAAAGCTGACCACGACTCCATTTTGTTGCTCCCTGCCTACAGACAGAAGCTAAAACAAGAAGCTCCCGCGCTCAGGTCTGTACAACGCTGGTCCGACCGATCTGATTCCACGCTCCAAGACGGCTTCCATCACGTGGACTGGGATATGTTCCGCACTGCGTCCAACAACAACATTGACGAATACGCTGATTCGGTGAGCGAGTTCATTAGAACATGCATTGAAGATGTCGTTCCCATAGCAACGATTAAAACATTCCCAAACCAGAAACCGTGGATTGATGGCAGCATTCGCGTGAAACTGAAAGCACAAACCACTGCTTTTAAACAGGGCAAGGTGACCGGAAACATGGCCGAATACAAACAGTGTAGCTATTCCCTCCGCAAGGCAATCAAACAAGCTAAGCGTCAGTATAGAGACAAAGTCGCAATTCAACGCCTCAGACACAAGAGGTATGTGGCAGGGTCTACAGTCAATCACGGATTACAAAAAGAAAACCAGCCCCGTCATGGACTAGGATGTCTTGCTCCCAGGCAGACTAAATAACTTTTTTGCCCGCTCTGAGGACAATACAGTGCCACTGACACGGCCCGCAACCAAAACATGCGGACTCTCCTTCACTGCAGCCGACGTGAGTAAAATATTTAAATGTATTAACCCTCGCAAGGCTGCAGGCCCAGACGGCATCCCCAGCCGCGCCCTCAGAGCATGCGCAGACCAGTTGGCTGGTGTGTTTACGGACATATTCAATCAATCCTTATCCCAGTCTGCTGTTCCCACATGCTTCAAGAGGGCCACCATTGTTCCTGTTCCCAAGAAAGCTAAGGTAACTAAGCTAAACGACTACTGCCACGTAGCACTCACTTCCGTCATCATGAAGTGTTTTGAGAGACTAGTCAAGGACCATATCACCTCCACCCTACCTGACACCCTAGACCCACTCCAATTTGCTTACCACCCAAATAGGTCCACAGACGATGCAATCTCAACCACACTGCACACTGCCCTAACCCTTCTCGACCCCGCCCTGTGCAACTGGGTACTGGACTTCCTGACGGGCCGCACCCAGGTGGTGAGGGTAGGTAACAACATCTCCACCCCGCTGATCCTCAACACTGGGGCCCCACAAGGGTGCGTTCTGAGCCCTCTCCTGTACTCCCTGTTCACCCACGACTGCGTGGCCATAAACGCCTCCAACTCAATCATCAAGTTTGCGGACGACACTACAGTGGTAGGCTTGATTACCAACAACGACGAGACGGCCTACAGGGAGGAGGTGAGGGCCCTCGGAGTGTGGTGTCAGGAAAATGACCTCACACTCAACGTCAACAAAACTAAGGAGATGATTGTGGACTTCAGGAAACAGCATAGGGAGCACCCCCCTATCAACATCGATGGGACAGTAGTAGAGAGGGTAGCAAGTTTTAAGTTCCTCGGCGTACACATCACAGACAAACTGAATTGGTCCACCCATACAGACAGCATCGTGAAGAAGGCGCAGCAGCGCCTCTTCAACCTCAGGAGGCTGAAGAAATTCGGCTTGTCACCAAAAGCACTCACAAACTTCTACAGACGCACAATCGAGAGCATCCTGTCGGGCTGTATCACCGCCTGGTACGGCAATTGCTCCGCCCACAACCGTAAGGCTCTCCAGAGGGTAGTGAGGTCTGCACAACGCATCACCGGGGGCAAACTACCTGCCCTCCAGGACACCTACACCACCGATGTCACAGGAAGGCCATAAAGGACAACAACCACCCGAGCCACTGCCTGTTCACCCCACTATCATCCAGAAGGGGAGGTCAGTACAGGTGCATCAAAGCAGGGACCGAGAGACTGAAAAACAGCTTCTATCTCAAGGCCATCAGACTGTTAAACAGCCACCACTAACATTGAGTGGCTGCTGCCAACACACTGACTTAACTCCAGCCACTTTAATAATGGGAATTGATGAAAATGTATGTAAAATATATCACTAGCCACTTTAAACAATGCTACTTAATATAATGTTTACATACCCTAACATTATTAATTTCATATGTATATGTATATTCTGTATTCTATATCATCTACTGCATCTTTATGTAATACATGTATCACTAGCCACTTTAAACTATGCCACTTTGTTTACATACCCTACATTACTCATCTCATATGTATACACACACACACACCATCTACTGCATCTTGCCTATGCCGTTCTGTACCATCACTCATTCATATCTTTATGTACATATTCTTTATCCCTTTACACTTGTGTGTATAAGGTAGTAGTTTTGGAATTGTTAGGTTAGATTACTTGGTTGGTTATTACTGCATTGTCGGAACTAGAAGCACAAGCATTTCGCTACACTCGCATTAACATCTGCATGTGACAAATACATTTGATTTGATTTGATTTTAATGATGCTGTTGGAGTCATGTTTGGCCATGCAGTCGTGGGTGAACAGGGAGTACAGGAGGGGACTAAGTACACACCCCTGAGGGGTCCCAGTGTTGAGGATCAGCGTGGCAGATGTGTTGTTGCCTACCCTTACCACTTGGGGGCGGCCCGTCAGGAAGTCCAGGATCCAGTTGCAGAGGGAGGTGTTTAGTCCCAGGGTCCTTAGCATAGTGATGAGCTTCGTGGGTACTATGGTGTTAAACGCTGAGCTGTAGTCAATGAACAGCATTCTCACATAGATGTGGAGTGCGATTGAGATTGCATCATCTGTGGATCTGTTGGGGCGGTATGCGAATTGGAGTGGATCTAGGGTATCCGGCAGGATGCTGTTGATGTGAGCTATGACCAGCCATTCAAAGCACTTCATGGCTACAGACGTGAGTGCTACGGGGGTAATCATTTAGGCAGGTTACCTTCACTTTCTTGGGCACAGGGACTATAGTCGTCTGCTTGAAATATGTAGGTATTGCAGACTCGGTCAGGGAGAGGTTGAAAATGTCAGTGAAGACACTTGCCAGTTGGTCCGGACATGCTTTGAGTACACTTCCTGGTAATCCATCTGGCCCTGTGGCTTTGTGAATGTTTACCTGTTTAAAGTTCTTGCTCAAATCGGCTACCGAGAGCGTTCTTGTGCATGATTCAGTGTTGCTTGCCTCGAAGCGAGCATAAAAGGCTGGCTTCTGGGTTAAGCGTCATTGTGTCTTGAAGCAGTGTTGCTCGGCTGGGTTGTGTTTCGGAGGACGTACGGCTCTCGATATTCTCTCAAGAGTCCGTACAGGAGTTTCAGCGATGGGACAAGACTATAACTACCATGAAATTGGGGAGAAAATAAATAAATAATAAACAATAAAAAAAATCCATGACTTCTGGTTGGGATAAGTATGTACGGTCACTGTGGGGACAACATCGTAGATGCACTTATTGATGAAGCCGATGACTGAGGTGGTATACTCCTCAATGCCCTTGGATGAATCCCGGAACATATTCCAGTCTGTGCTAGCTAAACAGTCCTGTAACATAGTATCTGACCACTTCCGTATTGAGCGAGTCACTGGTACTTCCTGCTTTAGTTTTTGCTTGGACGAAGGAATCAGGAGGATAGAATTATGGTCAGATTTGCAAAATGGAGGGTGGGGGAGAGTTTTGTATGCATCTCTATGTGTGGAGTAAAGGTGGTCTAGAGTTTTTTTCCTTTGGTTGCACATATGACATGCTGGTAGAAATGATGTAAAACGGATTTGAAGTTATTCTGTGACAAAGTTGTTTTCACGTATTTACTGTATACATTCATGTTTTGTCTCCCTGTTTTGTGTGTGTTACCTGTCAGTAGCAATGGAGGATCCTGAGAGGAGGAAGGGGAGGACCATCCTCCTCAGTGAATTTCATACAAATAAAAATGGGAAAACATTGACAAAGTTACCCTTTCTAGATTAAACTATACTAAATATATTCGCATGTCACCAAATAATTGATTAAAACACACTGTTTTGCAATGAAGGTCTATAGTAGCCTCAACAGCACTCTGTAGGGTAGCACAGCTAGCTTCCGTCCTCCTCTTTGTACTTTGACTTCAATACAAATCCTTGGAGGCTTGTTTCTCACCCCCTTCCATAGACTTACACAGTAATTATGAACACTTCCGGAGGACGTCCTCCAACCTATCAGAGTTCTTGCAGCATGAACTGACATGTTGTCCACCCAATCAAAGAATCAGAGAATTAATCTAGTTCTGAAAGCATAAGCTACAGTTAGCTAGCACTGCAGTGCATACAATGTGGTGAGTAGTTGACTCAAAGACAGAGAAAGACAATGGTTGAACAGTTTTCAAATACATTTTTTCAAAAATGAAGGAGAAGCAAGGGAGAGAGAAAGAGAGAGATTTCATTAAAAAAAATAACTTTCAGTTTTATTTCCTTAGCTAGTAAATGCAGCTGGCTAGTTTAGTTACTCAAACACCTGGCTCAAACAGAGGGATGCTATGTTAGCTAGTTGGCTATGAATATACAACACAACACTGGAACTCTTCCAAGTCAAGGTAAGCTTTTGGTTTTATTAATTTATTGCCACCGGTCTAACTGCTTACTAACTATACACTGTAAGGTTTCTGCGTGATTGTAGCGGGTTTACTAACACTTTAGTTATATTAGCTATGTTGACTAGGTTGTTACTTTAGCTAATATAGCTAATGATGTAGGCTGTGTGTAGCGGTTATGTCATGGATTTGCTTGAAACGTTTTTCCTCCTGGTCACATACAGCAGATGTGTTGTTCATTGAAGTCCACAAACGAAGGGAAATGGTGAAAGGAGGAGAGTGCATAGTAGCTTGAATGAATACAACGTGGCTGCTATGAAAGTGAACTGTATTTATGCATGATCTGTGGTGTATTCATTTCACCAATTCTGTTGAAAAACATTTCTTAAACGGAAGCAAACAAAACGGGGATAGAAATACCAGAATTTGTCCAATAGAAACTCTTGTTTGCAACTGTTGGACTAATGATTACATCCTAGATAAGCTAGATACAGGCAAGAGTGTGCAAGGCGGTATTGAATGTGTCACTGTATGTCATCTAAAATGTTTCTCTTGACCTGTGTGCACTTACTTTGTAAACTTTCTTTCATAGGCTAGGTTGTAGCAACCTCATGATGGGTATAGGGAAATTTGAGTATCATGTAGTACCCTAAACCTATCTACGTTACATTGAACTGGGTGAATGGAATATGAATGACAGTCATCCAAAATGCAATAATACAAATAAGGCCATGCTCATGAAAAAAATATATATATCTTCCTCCTTCATCATAAACGGCACTGACCGCCACTGGTCAGTAGCAAGTGCAAGGTTTTGTAGATCTCCTGGAACAGAGCTGTGTGTTTGTATATGTGTGTGTGCGCACAAAAGTCTGTGTGTGTCTGTCTTTGTGTTTTAGGATACCTCACTCCCTCTGTCTTTATCTACATCTTCTCGTTCTTTCCCTCTCTACCTCTTTGTCTTGACAGCAGCAGCTCTATCTGGTTTCTTTCTCTGTCTCCCTCTGCAGATGAGAGAGTGGACGTGGCCAGCACTCATGTTCCTTTTGGGAAGAGCCCAGCAGTCAGGGAGCCCCCATGGCACGTCCCCACTGCCCAACCCCCACCACAGGTAGCTGTGAGAGCTGCGGGTCACACCCCAACACCCCACCCAGCTATCACCATCACCCTCATCCTCCTGTCTGCCCTGGCGTTACCATGGCACCCACTCTGAAACCCCCTCCGCTAATCACACCGACTGAGCACACATGAGAGGTGGGGAGCATTCACAAGAAGGAAAAGCAGGAAGCGGAGGATGAGAAAAAGGACAAGAGGAGGAGCTCGCCAGCGAACCTGTTGCTTTCCCTCAGCTGCTCCCTGTTTGTTAGTGGGAGCCGGGCTGCATGGCTGTGTTTGTGCGATGTGGGATGTGTCTCATAAAATCTCTCTTTCCCTTGCTGCCTTCTCCACTGCTGCCTTCTCCACTGCTTTTTCCTCACTGCCTCCTCCTCTCTGGTTCTCTGGACTGCCTGGTCTGTCGACCATCAGATGTGGCCAGCTACACATCCCACTGCTCTCTAGTAGGGACAACCATGGTTCTGGTGGTTCTCCTGTGGTCCTTAGATTTAGGAACAGTAAAGTTCACAAACAGTGCTGAACTGAAGAATGTAATCAGGCCCTAAAAAGACATCATCTCTCCTCACCTCTCTACACGCAAAGTCAACCGTCATGTTCTCTGGGGTCTCTCCATTTGTTACTTAGTTTGCATTTGATTATGCCACCTGTTAATAGTCACCGAGCATACTATACATGTTTATATGGTCCCATGTGGGACTTATATTGTGTATTAATGTGTGGGTATTTGTTTGTGTGTTTATTTACCTATATTTACATCTACATGTTTCGTGAAAAAGTATTTGCCCTTTTCTGATTCTCTATTTTTGCATATTTTTGATACTAAATGTTATCAGATCTTCAACCAAAAGCTAATGTTAGATAAAGGGAACCTGAGTTTACAAATAACAAAAACATTTATACTTATGTTATTTATTTAATTAACAAAGTTATGCAACACCCAATTCCCCTGTGTGAAAGGTAATTGCCCCCTTACACTCAATAACTGGTTCTGCCACCTTAAGCTGCAATGACTGCAACCAGATGCTTCCTGTAGTTGTTGATCAGTCTCTCACATCGCTGTGGAGGAATGTTAGCCCACTTTTGCATGCAGAACTGCTTTAACGCAGCGACATTTGTGAGTTTTCAAGCATGAACTGCTCGGTTCAAGTCCTGTCACAACATCTCAATAGGGATTAGCTCTGGACTTTGACTAGGCCATTCCAAAACTTCAAATTTGTTGCATTTTAGCCATTTTCATGTAGACTTGATTGTGTGTTTTGGATCATTGTCTTACTGAATGACCCAGCTGCACTTCAGCTTCAGCTCGCAGATGGATAGCCTGACATTCTCCTGTAGAATTCTCTGATACAGAGCAGAATTCATTGTTCCTTCTATTAAGGCATGTCATCCAAGTCCTGAGGCAGCAAAGCATCCCCAAACCATCACACTACCACCTCTATGCTTGACCATTGGTATGAGGTTCTAACTGTGGAATGCAGTGTTTGGTTTTTGCCAGGCATAATGGGACCCATGTCGTCCAAAAAGTTGACTCAAGTAAAAAGCACCTGTGTCATGTCCTGACCATAGAAAGCCTTTATTTTCTATGATGGAGTAGGTCAGGGCGTGACTGGGGGGTGTCCTAGTTTATTATTTCTATGTGTAGTCTAGTTTTTGTATTTCTTTGTTGGCCTGGTATGGTTCCCAATTAGAGGCAGCTGTCTATCGTTGTCTCTGATTGGGGATCATATTTAGGTAGCTTTTTTTCCCACCTGTTGTTTGTGGGATCTTGTTTTTGTATTGTTGCTTTTGAGCCCTACAAGGCTGTACGTTTGTTTGTTTCTCTTTATTGTTTTGTTGCTGGTTCACATTTAAAATAAATATGATGAACCCAAATCACGCTGCGCCTTGGTCTACCCATTATGACGATCGTTACAACCTGGAAGCACCTGGATGAATATCAAGACTCTTGGAATAATGTTCTATGGATAGATGATTTAAAAGTATAACTTTTTGGATGACATGGTTCCCATTATGCCTGGCAAAAACCAAACACTGCATTCCACAGTTAGAACCATGTACCAACGGTCAAGCATAGAGGTGGTAGTGTGATGGTTTGGGGATGCTTTGCTGCCTCAGGACTTAGATCCATGTAATTGTTGTGTTATTTGTTCACTCAGGTTCCCTTGATCTAATATTAAGTTTTAGTTGAAGATTTGATAATTCATTATAAAAATGATGCAAAAGTAGAGACAAATAGAAAGGGGGAAAATACTTTTTCACGGCCCTATGTGTTTCTTTACCTATCATTTTCCTTCATTTTAAAACTTGCAATAATGGCTTGTACAGTACTAGAACTGACCTACTAGACAAATGTAAATACACATATTTATGTAAATATACAGTTTGTACTGTATAAGGATAGGATGACAAGGGCTTAATTGGAGTTGTTGCTGTGGAAATATAAACTTCACCATATTATTTTGCTCGTGTGTTTTGATTGGCCCAAACCCGAAAATATGTTCCCACACACTGACATCCTAGTTAACCTGCATCCATTGCATCGAGATCACCTCTATAATTAGGGCAAGTGTATACATGTATATATTTGAAGTCGCACACAATGCTTATTCATCTATGTTACATGTTTTATTACAGACGTTGCTCACTTTAAAGGGATGCTGCAAACACCTCCACCCTGCATGAAATTTTAGGTTTACCGATAAGCAAGTGTGTTTAACCTAGCCTAGTAAGGAAATAATAGCTGCATAAACAAATTGCCTACAACTCAATAAAGACCACACATGAAAAAATATAACAGTTCACTATAGAATAATACACTATAGAATTCTATATTATACTGTAGAATACTATACTACACACTAGATATTATCACGTTAGCCGATGTGATATGTATTGCGATTTTTACGATTCTCACGATTCTATATGTATTGCGATTCGATACTGTGATTTTATTGCAATTCGATGTTCCAAACATATTGCTTACCATATCTCTGCTGCAGATGGACAAGAGAGCCATGAGAACATGAGTTTCATCAGTCATGGAAATAAAAGTGCTGAATACAAATTGGCTCCCTATTTAAAAAGATGGAGAACAAGTTATGAAGGAAACACACTGGAGTTTTGGTGCAGGTACAGCCAACTAGCGCATAAATAATACTGCAATATTGTCAAAACGATACTATATGTATCATCAAAAATAATATCCCGATATGTAACAATATCAATTTTGTCCCCCATCACTACTACACACTGTAGTATCCCTCGATCATATGTAGTACTTACTATAGAATGTTGTAGTACACTGTAAAATACTAAAGTAGATACTACAGTATCCACGAAAAAAACACTAGTAAATACTACATTAATGTCAGCAAAAAACCCTTTTTAAACTATAGTAAATACTACAGTATCTTATTTGCATATACCCTGCCCATTCCCCTCCCCCATATCACAATTTTTGCCACCCATAAATGAGAAACCAACATTCTATTTATAGACCATACAGTATATTGTGTAACCTACAGGTTATTGTTCCTTACTATCCATTCAGACCCCAGTCCTACCTACCTACAGGTTATGGAAAATGTGCTCTTTAAGTATTTCTCCAGTATGTTTCCTGAAGGAGAAAGCCTCCACTTCTATGTTAAAGATAATTAAACAAAAACACTACAGTAAATACTAATACTAGTAATGTCTGCAAAAACACTACAGTATAGTACAGTCCACAAAAAACTACATTAATTACTACAGTATATGCTACAGTTCTTTTACTATACTATAGTTTACTGTAAATACTACAGCAAATACTACAGTGAATACTACAAAGTCTGCAAAAACACTACAGTGAATACTATAGTATTTATACCATAGTATACTTAAGCAATAAGTGTCCTTATGGTATATGACCAATATACCATGGCTAAGGGCCGACACAACGCGGTACCTAGATACTGCCTGTAGCTGTGGTATATTGGCCATATACCACAAACCCCAGAGGTGCCTTATTGCTATTATAAACTGGTTAACAACGTAATTAGAGCAGTAAAATGAAATGTTTTGTCATACCCGTGGTATACCACGGCTCTCAGACAATCAGCATTCAGGGCTCGAACCACCCAGTTTATAATTTTTAGGTGCGACTCCATGAAATCCATGTCTATCCATGTGGCTTTGAGCTGTTACTGGGAGACAGATTGTCCAATATTCTGCTATACTGGACAGCCATGTACCCTGTGACTCCCCTGTTGTTCTGAATGCCAGGTCCAGTGGTACATAATGTACCTCATCACTCCTTCTACGCTGCTTCTATACTTCTTTCAATGTCAATGTTATGATATGATGTGATCTTGCTTTGCAACCCCTTTAAAATGCTGTAAATGTTCAGAGCCATGTGAGTGGCGACAGGACTGATATACTAGACTGGCCCTTTATCTTAAACGGATGGAGCCTTTGTCTGTAGACTCGCATGGACATTTAATAAACATATAACAGTCAATCTGACCATGATGTGCCAGTCTCTCTTTGCTCTCTTTGAGATCGTGTGAGATTGCATGAAAGACTGATTTGTTTTCCTCAAACTGTTCAAAGTGTTTGTCGAGGTACTTAGCCAAGCTGTTTCTGAGATAGTGTGGTGAGTAAGCACATGTTTCATTTCCGTCATAGTCATGCCTAGCCAAACCATCAATTTGTGAACAATATCATTATTTTCTCACCAACTATGACAGTGTTTAATTTCCAACTCCAGTCCAGTACCCCCAACAGCACATGTTTGTTGTAGCGACAGACAAGCACACCCAATCATACCCTGATTCTGTTGGTGGTACTAGAGGACTGGAGTTAGGAAACACTGCACTATGAGACAGTGCCCTTGCAGTATTGATATGAATATTGATAAAGGAAGTTGAATCTTGTAGGACGAGACTATCAGGGAAAATTCCCTTCTCAAACAAAGGGATTTTCTACAGTATATTTCCAGTACTGTGCTGGTGATTCTGCATTGATTTGCCAAACAGTGCATGTCTGTGTTGTTTCTGCCACTTAGTGCCTCTTGAGCTAAGCTGGGCTAGGCTGAGCAGGGCAGGACTGGGCTGGGCAGGCTGCCGCTGCTCATTGCCCTCTGGCCCTTCACCGGATTACTGTGATTTGATTGGCAACGGCTGCTGCCAAGCCCCACAAGTTGGAGCCAATCACTGCCAGGCCCTGCTGGATAATAAATACATCTCTCACTGAATACCAAGTAACCGGTGAGGCAGAACCCACACCACAAGGAGAGACAGACAGAATTGATTTTGTCCACCCACACCAGACACGATCAGGACACGCAGGTTGAAATATCGAAACAAACTCTGAACCAACTATATTAATTTGGGGACAGGTCCAAAAGCATTAAACATTTAAGGCAATTTAGCTAGCTAGCTTGCTGTTCCTAGCTAATTTGTCCTGGGATATAAACATTGGGTTGGTATTTTCCCTGAAATAAACAAGGTCCTCTACTCAGACAATTAATACACAGATAAAAGGTTAAACCAAGTTTGTTTATAGTCATCTCTCCTCCTTCAGGCTTCTTCTTTGGACTTTATATGGCAGTTGGCAACCAATTTAAAGGTGCATTACCACCACCAACTGGATTGGAGTGTGGACCTCAGTTCATCTTTCAATCACCCACTTGGGTATATACTCCTAAAAACCAATGAGGAGATGGGAGAGGCCGGACTTACAGCGCGTCAAGCATCACAAATAAAACCGAGTTCTATTTTAGCGCCTAGCTACGCAGACGTTCGGAGTGCAATGATTGAATGAAATGTATGTGTACATTCCTTTTGTAACGCTTGCGCACGTGAAGGCGAGTGGTGTGGTCAGCATGTTATAGTAGGTCAAAGTGCAACTCTGCGTGGTCTGACAAGTATATAACTTACCCACGTTTGATCAAATTCACAAATGCTACAAAAACCTTGAATCTCGAAGGTGAAATCCGATTCCGACTTGTTATGAAACATGTAAAGGCAGAAAAAAAGTTAATTCATTTATGCCAATGGTTCAACTCAAGAGGTTATCTTAACATCTGATTTCTATGACACCATGGCTGGACCTGGAGCTTGGCCAAAACCACCGACTGTCCTTTCCAGGCCAGGTCACATACAGTTGAAGTTGGAAGTTTACATACACTTAGGTTGGAGTCATTAAAACTCATTTTTCAACCACTCCACAAATTTCTTTTTAACAAACTATAGTTTTGGCAAGTCGGTTAGGACATCTACTTTGTGCATGACACAAGTAATTTTTCCAACAATTGTTGGTAGACACATTATTTAACTTATAATTCACTGTATCACAATTCCAGTGGGTCAGAAGTTACACTAAGTTGACTGTGCCTTTAAACAGCTTGGAAAATTCCAGAAAATGATGTCATGGATTTAGAAGCTTCGGATAGGCTAACTGACATAATTTCAGTCAATTGGAGGTGTACCTGCGGATGTATTTCAAGGCCTATCTTCAAACTCAGTGCCTCTTTGCTTGACATCATGGGAAAATCAAAAGAAATCAGCCAAGACCTCAGAAAAAAAATTGTAAACCTCCACAAGTCTGGTTCATCCTTGGGAGAAATTTTTAAACGCCTGAAGGTACCATGTTCATCTGTACAAACAATAGTACGCAAGTATAAACCCCATGGCACCACGTAGCCGTCATACTGCTCAGGAAGGAGATGCGTTCTGTCTCCTAGAGATGAACGTACTTTGGTGCGAAAAGTGCAAATCAATCGCAGCTCAACAGCAAAGGACCTTGTGAAGATGCTGGAGGAAACAGGTACAAAGTATCTATGTCCACAGTAAAACGAGTCCTATTTCGACATAACCTGAAAGGCCACTCAGCAAGGAAGAAGCCACTGCTCCAAAACCACCATAATAAATGCCAGACTACGGTTTGCAACTGCACATGGGGACAAAGATTGTACTTTTTGGAGAAATGTCCTCTGGTCTGATGAAACAAAAATATAACTGTTTGGGCATAATGACCAACATTATGTTTGGAGGAAAAAGGGGGAGGCTTGCAAGCCTAAGAACACCATTCCAACAGGGAAGCAAGGGGGTGGCAGCATCATGTTGTGGGGGTACTTTGCTGCAGGAGGGACTGGTGCACTTCAAAAATAGATGGCATCATGAGGATGGAAGATTATGTGGATATATTGAGGCAACATCTCAAGACATCAGTCAGGAAGTTAAAGCTTGGTCGCAAATGGGTCTTCCAAATGGACAATGACCCCAAGCATACTTCCAAAGTTGTGGCAAAATGGCTTAAGGACAACAAAGTCAAGGTATTGGAGTGGCCATCAAAAAGCCCTGACCTCAATCCCATAGAAAATTTGTGGGCAGAACTGAAAGAGCGTGTGTGAGCAAGGAGGCCTACAAACCTGACTCATTTACACAAGCTCTGTCAGGAGGAATGTGCCAAAATTCACCCAACTTATTGTGGGAAGCTTGTGGAAGGCTACCCAAAATGTTTGACCCAAGTTAAACAATTGAAAGGCAATGCTACCAACTACTAATTGAGTGTATGTAAACTTCTGACCCACTGGGAATGTGATGAAAGAAACAAAAGCTGAATTAAATCATTCTCTCTATTATTATTCTGACATTTCACATTCTTAAAATAAAGTGGTGATCCTAACTAATTCCCTAAGACAGGGAATTTTTACTAGGATTAAATGTCAGGAATTGTGAAAAACTGAGTTTAAATGTATTTGGCAAGGTGTGTGTAAACTTCAGACTTCAACTGTAGTTCATGTTGGCTCAGCTTCATTAGCCTGTAGGGATTCAGTTTTCTGTAAGAAAGATTGAATAGGATTTAGCTTGCAGTTGCCCATAATGTATTCACACTTTCTAATGCTGATATGGTGCTCTCTAATAACGCTCCATTAATAGCAGGGATTCCTCCAGTCAGGGAGAGGTGGGGATCAGCGGAGCTAACGGTTGAGCTGCCTCTCTCTGCCAGGCCAGCAGCACAGAGCTATTTCAGGACCTCTCTCTGCCAGGCCAGCAGCATAGAGCTATTCCAGGACCTCTCTCTGCCAGATAGAGGCAGAGCAGAGCGCCGCCCGGAGAGCCAGACCCAAAGGTCTGTAGCCCCCACTACCCCCAGCCCAGCCCCCTCTGACCTGAGCCCTGTCCTCCAGCCCCAAGACTTTCATCACCACGCTGCAGGAATGCACCACACACAGAGCCACAGAAACACACAAACGCATAGCCTGTACAGTATGTAGATGTGTTGATTCCATATTTATCTTCATCGTCAGTCTAGACCCCCTTTCATCTCTGTGGAGTCTTAAGCAGTGCATAAATGTGTGGGTTTGTGCATGTGTGTGAGTGTGTGTGTGCGTGCGTGCGTGCGTGCACACAATCTGCATGAATGCACATATACATTATAGAGGGTTAAGCCTCACAGTTGCCCTGTTCATTCAGTTCAATTGGTGCTCATCCATCAAATATGTGTTGGTAATTCGGTGTCTTAGCAGTGAGGGGCTGAGGGATGGACTGAGGTTAGCAGCCTTATCCTGGGGGATAGTGGAGCATGAGAGGTCATCCATCATGGAGGAATGGTAAGGAGGGCAAAGGGCTTTAGTGGAGATCTCCCAGACTACTGGGTTTCACACTGATAGACCAGGCCCTGAAGCCTAAAAGTTGGTGCTGAAAGTGTACTGTTTAAAATCCAAATTCTGATGGATCACACAACAACAAATCAACTGTTAGAAGTATCATTCCAGGTGACTCCCGAGTGGCGTAGCGGTCTAAGACACAGAATCACAGAGCTAGAGGTGTCACTACAGACCTGGGTTCAGTCACAGCTGGGCCGCAACCGGGAGATGCATGAGCTTGCCCAGCATCGTCTGGGTTTGGCCAGCTGGGATGTCCTTGTCCCATCGCCCTCTAGCGACTCCTTGTGGCGGGCCGGGCGCATGCACACTGACTTCGGTCGCCAGTTGTACAATGTTTTTGAAAAACTAGATGATTACTTATTGGATTGCTTTTACATTTCCTCAATTACTTCAATTCAGCCTTGAAAAAAAGGTGCAGGTTTAAGTTTGTTTACCAAGTCAGAGACCACTACGATGACACACCAACTGTGTTTGTTTGATACTTTTTGTCTTCTTCTAATGTCTCTTAAGAGGAAAGTAATCTAAAAGTAACTTAAAAGTAATCAGATTACGTTACTGAGATTGGGTAATCCAAAAAATTATATTACTGATTACAATTTAGGACAAGTAACTAGTAAATGTAACAGATGACATTTGGAAAGTCCTCTACCCAACTCTGGCCAGAAAGGAAGGGAATGTGTGGCTGGTAGTGCAGCTCTCTCCGTCTGCATGTTCTGGTCAGGACTACAACTAATCCAGGACAGGTGTGAAAATGACGGAGGCTACACTAGGATATACCTCTGTTTGCTCTCTCTGTCACCAGCTGTTTCAAATGTTACACCAGATTCACTGGCCACAATTTCATTAACATGACAAGCTAAATCAGAATAAACATGCTAAATGTAATGAAGAGCATCTAACAGGCATTGTTTTGTATTAGAGTGGCAGACATTGGCACACTATTGTTTTCAGGTTAGAGCAGATTCTTACACTCTCACCATTCTGCTTACAAACCAATCAGTCATGACTAAAGTCATTACCCTAACAGACCTAGCTAGAATGTCATGATCTTATCTTGACAAATAATTCCATCAAATGGAATAGCAGACTGTGTATTATGAATAGCTCTGGATTGTCATCCTTAATATTTTGTTGGGAATAATCCAGCATTTTCTGTTTTTGCATTGACATGCAAACAAAGCTCTTGGTATCCAACTATTTATTGAACATGACGTGTGAGATGTGCATGTGTTAGAATATTGGTCAACCACAAGAACCAGTCTGACGGAATAGAACACTCTGAACAGCAGAATGTGTGAAATGAATCCGGGTTCCGTTTGCTTTTGGTTTGAAAGGTGCTTGTTAATACTGCAATGCACTTAACCACTATATCCCATTGCGAAAAACAGGTTGAATCAATGTTGTTTCCACACCATTTCAACAAAAATAATTAAATGTGATGACGTTGAATCAACCCAACTTTTAACCTAAATCAAATGACATATTGACATTTTTTGTTGATTCAACTCAACCAAATATAAATAAAGACTTGACATTGTCTGTTTCCAGTGGGAAGGATGTTTCTCATGATCATTTATATAAACTTGAATTGCATCATGAATAGAAGCTGACAACAGAGAAAAACTACTTTTTTTGTTATGCAGCATAAATGAATGGATCCATGCATGTGAGGCATGTGCAGTGATTGGACTATTCTGCTCCATTAAGCTCAGAAATGAGACTATGGGGCTGATCAAAATCAAATAAAAAAATGTAATTGTATTTGTCACATGCACCGAATACAACGGGTGTAGACTTTAGTGTGAAATGCATACTTACTAGCCCTTCCCAACCATGCAGAGTAAAAAAAAAAACTTTATAGTAACACAAGAGTAATAAAATACACAAGAATGGAGTTACATACAGGGAATACCAGTACCAGATCAATGTGCAGGGGCAGGGTAAAGTGACTAGGGATCACGATAGATAATAATATGAGTAAAATAAAGAACAGAGTAGCAAAAGCAAATTATAAGTGTAAAAGTGTGTGTGTGTGTATGTGCGTGTGTGTGTGTGTATGTGCTGTGTCGGTATGTGTGTGTGTGTTGTGGGCGTATGTAGTGTATGTGAAGGTGTGTGGGTTTTGCATGAGAGTGTCAGTGTGTGTGTGAGTGAGTGTGTGTATAGTGTGTATATACACTGAGAATACAAAACATTAAGAACACCTGCACTTTCTATGACATAGACTGACCAAGTGTACGCAGGTGAAAGCTATGATCCTTTATTGATGCCACTTATTAAATCCACTTCAATCAGTGTAGATGAAGGTGAGGAGACAGGTTCAAGGATGATTTTTAAGCCTTGAGACAATTGAGACAATGATTGTGTACATGTGCCACAAGGTGCCACAAGGTGCCAGGCACAACGGTTTGTGTCAAGAACAGCAACACTACTGGATTTTTCACACTCTACAGTTTCTCGTGTGTATCAAGAATGGTCCACCACCCAAAGGACATCCAGCAAACTTGGCACAACTGTGGGAAGTATTGGAGTCAACATGGGCCAGCATCCCTGTTGAGTGCTTTCGACACCTTGTAGAGTCCATGCCCCAACAAACTCAGGCTGTTCTGAGGGCAAAAGTGGGAGGGGGGGGGGGGGGGCTCTTAATGTTTGGTATACTCACTGTATAGTGTACAGGATGGGACTAAGCATGCACCCCTGAGGGGCCCCCGTGTTAAGAGTCAGCATGGCTGAGGTGTTGTTGTCGACCAACACCACCTGGGGTCGACCCATCAGGAAGTCCAGGATCCAGTTGCAGAGGGAGGTGTTCAGTCCCAGGGTGCTTGGTGATGAGCTTTGGAAGACACTTGCCAGCTGGTCTGCACATGCTCTGAGAACGCGCCCTGGTATTCCGTCTGGCCCGGAGTCTTTGCAAGTGTTAACCTGTTTAGAAGTTTTATTCACATCGGCCACAGAGAGCAAGATCACACAGTCATCTGGAACAACAGGTGCTTTCAAGCAGGACTCTGTGTTGTTTTCCTTGATGCGAGCATAAAATGCATTCAGCTTGTTTGGGAGTTATGTGCCACTGGGCTTTTCCCTTTGTAATCCATTATAGTCTGCAAGTCATGCCACATCCGACAATTCCACTTTCCTCCTATTTATCCACCCATAGAAACAGAATGAATAAAAATGGACTTGGAAGCCCTAACCCTCTCAATTTGACTGGTAAACGTATGGGTACACTCGCAATGTCTGCCTGGTATTGTGATGCAATAATTTCCATGGTATTTTGGAATGTTATTTCAACTGATGCTGGATTGCCATGAAAATGTATGATGTTCATTCAAATGATGCAAACTGATGTGGTTCATGCAATCGAATATACAGTACCAGTCAAAAGTTTGGACACACAAACTCATTCCAGGGTTTTTCTTTATTTTTAGTATTTTTTACATTGTAGAATAATAGTGAAGACATCAAAACTATGAAATAACACATATGGAGTCATGCAGTAACCAAAAAAGTGTTAAACAAATACAAATATATATTATATTTGAGATTCTGCAAAGTTGCCACCCTTTGCCTTGATGACAGCTTTGCACATTCTCGGCATTCTCTCAACCAGCTTCATGAGGTAACCACCTGGAATGCATTTCAATTAACAATGTGCCTTGTTAAAAGTTCATTTGTGGAATTTCTTTCCTTATATGTTTGAGCCAATCAGTTGTGTTGTGACAAGGTAAGGTTGGTATACAGAAGATATCCCTATTTGGTAAATACCAAGTCCATATTATGGCAAGAACAACTCACATAAGCAAAGAGAAACGACAGTCCATCATTAGTTTAAGACATGAAGATGAGTCAATACATAACATTTAAAGAACTTTGAACTTGTGCAGTGCCAAAAACCATCAAGCGCTCTCACGAGGGCCGCGACAGGAAAAGAAGACCCAGAGTTATCTCTGCTCAGAGGATACGTTTATTATAGTCACCAGGCTCAGAAATTGCAGCCCAAATAAATGCTTTACAGAGTTCAAGTAAAAGACACATCTCAACATCAACTGTTCAGAGGAGACTGCGTGAATCAGGCCTTCATGGTCAAATTGCTGCAATGAGGAGGAGGTGAGATGGCGTGGGGGTGCTTTGCTGGAGACACTGTCAGTGATTACTTTAGAATTCCACAGCACACTTAACCAGCATGGCTGCCACAGCATTCTGCAGCGATACGCCATCCCATCTGGTTTGCGCTTAGTGGGATTATCATCTGTTTTTCAACAGGACAATGACCCAACACACCTACAGGCTGTGTAATGGCTATTTGACCAAGAAGGACGGTGATGGAGTCCTGGCCTCCACAATCACCCAACCTCAACCCAGTTGAGATGGTTTGAATTAGCTGGATCGCAGAGTGAAGGAAAAGCAACCAAAAGTGCTCAACATATGTGGGAACTCCTTCAAGACTGTTGGAAAAGCATTCCAGGTGAAGCTGGTTGAGAGAATACCAAGAGTGTGCAAAGCTGTCATCTAGGCAAAGGGTGGCTACTTTGAAGAATATCAAATCTAAAATATATTTCGATATATTTTTTGTAATGTCAGTTAACTTGACTTAAACAAATCACAGCGCAGATTGAAGGGTACACTTCCTGCTTTTACTTCCTGGCATGTTCGTCAGTAGTTACCACAGGCACAAAGTCATAATTAGGGCTAAACCTTGCCTATTTATATAATTTATCTTCTTAAAATCTGATTTGAAATCTAACCTTAACCGTAACCTTAAACACACTGCTAACCTTATGCCTAACCCTGAGCTTGAATTAGACCAAAAAGCAAATGTTTGTTATCATGAATTTTTACAATTTCGCCAATTTTCATTTTGTGGCTGTAGTAACTAGTAACAACCTCTTGGCATGGGTACACTCAAAATGTGGCTGCCACTCAGTCAGAGAGAGAGAGAGAGAGGGAGGGAACTCTGCCAAGAGCCTTTCACTGACAAATATCAGTGCCTTGCCCTTTCTGTCTTCTAACTGTCTCGCTTTGTAGGGCTATGCAGCCTGGATGGGCGTAACAGAGTAATAGACTAGACGTAACACTGTCCGGGACACTCAAATTAGTAAGGTATGTTACGTTTGATATGGTTATATAAAAGACAGAAGGTTACTTAAGGCAAAAATGAAATTAAGGTTGTTGGTCGGGAAGGATAGGTGGGCATTAAACGCAAACGTCAAGCAACCAAAAGGTTGCACATTCGAATCTCATCCTGGACAAATTTAGCATTTTAGCTAATTAGAAACTTTGCAACACCTTAACACTTTTTAACTACTTTGCAACTACTTAGCATGTTAGCTAAGCCTAACCCTAACCTGGACATCCACAAATGATTACATACCATAAGAAACGTAATACATCATACTAATTGGAGTGTCCAGGATTTACATTTACTATGTTACATCTCTCCCTGAGTCCAGGTTGGCCTAAGGAATACATTTCACACTTCTATCACACATGCACACAGACTATACACACAACCATGCAATCATGCACCCTCGCACGCACACACATATGCGCACACGCACACACACACACACACACACACACACACACACACACACACACACACACACACAGAGGGCTGTGTCCCAATTCACGACAACCCCATGTTAATCCAGTACAGACCCTGGCAGGCTACACTGTAACAGGGATTACAGTGTGGTTAGTGAGAGACTAGATGTGTCCCCTGTACATGTAATTACACTGTCATTTCACACATACAGTTTAGTGGCTGGTCGGACCTCCCACCCACCAACTCCCACCTCTCAGGCTTCTGTACCCATCTTTGTGCCATGCAGGGAGATACGGCTGACAATCGGATTATATGCTTGGAAATTGTGTGTGTACAGTACAGTAGGCCTATGTCAATGGGAATGTGTGTAGAGAATTAATGAAGACACTTTGTTCGGTGCAATTATGTGAGTTTTGTCATTGTGTTTTATGGACACCTGTGGGTAAAAAATGTATTTTGCACGGAACTCAAACAGATGAACAGAAAGTATTGTCCCATTGTGGTCATGGTACAGATCTAGATTTGAGACAGTTTGCTACAACAGGAAAATAATTCTGCTGCAACAGGAAATCTGAATTACTATGTGGATTATAATGAATGGACATTTTTGTAGGGGTTGATGCAATTTTTTGTAAGGGAAAGTCTGAAATTATAAAGTGAAAATTACAAACTTCAGAGGCCTTTTTAAACCTCAAATACGCTACAAGTTTTACATTTCCTGCTTTGTATGAAAGTTATACTGCAGGGTATACAAATAAAGAGCCTACATCTTTATCCCATCCAGTAGCCTAGAGATGGTGTGGACTTTCAAGAGCCAACAGTGAATGCATTTGAGCTAATCTCCATAACGCGAAATCTCGAGTGATTTTTCTAGAATTATACACTTATTTTTCACCAAACAAATAGGTTTTGATTGGCTCTGGAAGAAAGATAAATAATATTAAAGTGCTGCACATTCGAAGTTGTTGATTTTGTATTATGAATAAAAATGTATTTAAAAAACAACAACAACAACAAACAAAGAAAAAAAAGAAATCAGAAGCGCACTGACCTGCAGGTGGTGGCATCCTCTGTTCTCCGCGGGGCGGCACCAAAACAGCAGCTCCGCATGAGTATCCCAGCGCGATTCCAATCCTATACTGGCTGTGCTACGTGCTCAGCTCACAACACTCGGGCTATTCTCCCTTACACATCTCCGATATTTGTAGAGTTCACCTGTTCCATACAGTTTCATCAAAGACTACTGTGACTCTTCACTGACAGTAGCAGAGCCTTTATTCGGTTTATTGGTGGATTTTGATAACACGTATTACAGTAATTAATTTTCGTTTTTTTTTTAGAGCGGTTCTGCCTAGTAGACTCATCACTGCGAGGACTTGCTCATCTTGACAGTCACAGCGTCGTCACAGGACTCCGGGGAGCGCTGACAGATTGCTCAGCTGGTGTTTCCAGCTGTATCCTCCGCGCCAAAGCCAGATACACCGCCAAGGGAGGCTTTATCTACCGGTTGAATGTCATACGAGGCTTTGTAGGATTTATTTTTAATTGCCAAGACTCGTTCTCTTTGATCTACACCTTACTATTTGGTTGTCAGTATGGATTTTCTCCAGGCTCTCCTATTCCTTTGTCTATCTGCTATCCCATTGTCGGCGGACAATGCGAGCAGTAAAGCCCGGAGCTGTTCGGATGTCCGACAGTTCTACAGCGGTAAAGGCTTCACTCTCAACGGGGTGCCACAGACAGAGATATCTGGTATGTAACGGCACATTTTCTAGACATAGTATTATATTTTTCAAGCAACTGTTTAATTAAATAATTATATAAAATGTTATAATTTTGGTTTCCAGTGTAAAATATTTAAAATATGAGCATAAGACACGATTGAGGGCAATAAGTAGGTGAGTGGTCGGCTGTTGTAGGCTTCTGTATCTACGGACAGCCTACTAGCACAATCTCCATGTGCAGCTAACTTGATGAAGCACCGAAGTTGCAACTACATTTGAAAAGAGCTTCTCGAAGTGCTCTGGTGTCTTCACATAGGCCAGGGCCTGATATCAATGTATGACTTTTAGATGTGGTACACTCTTAAAAAAGGTTTCCAAAAGGGTTATATGGCTGTCCCCATAAGATAACCCTTTTGGGTTCCAGGTAGAACCCTTTTGGTTCCAGGTAGAACCCTATGCAAAAATGGTTCTAAATGGAACCCAAACGGGTTCTACCTGGAACCAAAAGGGTTATACCTGGATCCCCAAAAAATAGTTATTTAAAGGTTTCTCCTATGGGGACAGCCGAAGAAGCATTTTAGGTTCTAGATAGCACCTTTTTGTGTACAGAAAGATAATTAAAAAAAAAACATAATTATCAGTAGGCCTACTACAGGGGTGTCAAACTCATTTCCATGAAGTGCCTGCATCTTTTTGTTTTTTCCAATTAAGACCTAGACAACCAGGTGAGGGGAGTTATTTACCAATTAGTGACCTTAATTCATCAATCAAGTACAAGGGATGAGCGAAAACCCGTAGATGCTCGGGCCTCTGTAGAATGAGTTTGACACGTGGCCTTTTACCTGCGAGTGCATCACTTGTTTTTAGTAATGTGGATAAAAGAAAGCATGGTATAACTAAGAGGCAAAGCATGGTAGGACATACATTCTATTTCAGGCTCAATATTCAATACAGTATTTGTTTTACTATTAACCATTTGTATGCTAATTGTATTTAGGTACACTCTTAATTGTCCTGCCTGTTCCTTTAACCTTTGGACTTCTGTTCCCAGTGCTCATCTCTATTAGACAAGGCCTCCCTCTTAACTGCCTCATCTGAACAAACAGTCCATCAGCAAAGATGATGTCATCACATAATCATCTTGAATAGTGTCATGGTGTGATGTCATGGCTTGAACACAGTATGCTAAATTACTGAAATGTATGTTATATCTATATTCTGACATTCAATATGACATTAAGTGAGTAGTAAACAGTTAATATTTCAGGATGGGTTATCAAAACAACCATGGAGATGAAGATGCATCAAAAGAACAGTTTTCTCATCCAGCATCTGTTTTAGCCTGTTCCCCATGCAACGCATCATGTTCTGTCACAGTGATTAATGGCCAATGTCAGCCTTTGATGCATCCATCCTTTATAGTGGACTCTTTGTTGTATTATCCATAACTCATGCATAGGTATGCACATACACATGCATATGGGTGCACATGCACTCACACACACACACACACACACACACACACACACACACACACACACACACACACACACACACACACACACACACACACACACACACACACACACACACACACACACACACACACACACACACACACCTTTGCATTATTGCGGAGTTGTAATAGGTTTCTGAGTCTCCTGTTGGCTGTGGATTATGTACACAGAGCTAAGGTAGTAGGGGGATTGCCAGTGGGCTCTGCAGGGAATTTGAAGGTCACTTCATTCAGTCTCATAGATGATATTGTTAAAGCAAGGGGAAAACATTGAATATTCCCAGTGAGAATCATACAAGGTCTGTCTTTTTTTTTTTGGATCTGAAATACAAAGCATTGGTTGCAGCTCAGGATTGGATAAAGATTGTAGTTTTTCATAACTTCCAGGACAAAAGATACTTTATATCTTCTATATCGATATTTTTTTTACACCCTACTTTCCTGTATGTGACCGTGGACTGGATAAAAAGCAAATATGTTCTGTAGATACTGATCTATGTTGTGCAAAATGTAATTTAAGTTTGCCGTGTGTAATTTTTAACTGATCTATGTATTTATTACATCCGTGATGACTGTAGCAATACCCAGCTGACAATGGTCCCTCAATGTTCACTGTTCAATGGATACTTCAATGTAATCCCTTTAGTTTCCTACAGTATCCTTGACAAAGAAAGGATTTTATTTCCTCCATTCAGGTGGAAGTTATACACTGAGTATAAAAAACATTAAGAAGACCTTCCTAATATTGAGTTGCAGGTTTTGTACACTCAGTGTATGAGTGTGTGTGTGTTTTTTTTTAAATTGAACCTTTATTTAACTAGGCAAGTCAGTTAAGAACTTAAGAACAAATTATTATTTCAAGCCTACTGAAATGTAACACCTCTCCCAGGGAGGGTATTTCATTCATGAACATGGATTGCCCATCTCATTTTCTGTGGACACACCCATGTACTCATATGACAGACGTCAGGTTGTACGGAAGTGGGTTCGTGACTCCATGGCCAGATTTCTCCATACCTCACATGCGTTAGGGTATATTGTGTGTTGTGCCAGTGAGGTGAAAACAAACTCTAAAAACATGAATAACGTAAGGTTGGGTCTAATCCTGAATGCTGATTGGTTAAAACCACATTCCAGCTGGTGTCTATTTCACAAGTTACCACAGGCTAAATCTATGACGTTAAAATGCCTATTTTCTATCTGACTTCGCAATCCACTCTCTCATCAGCCCAACCAGGCAATTTCTAAACTTGATCTCCACTATAAATAGCATCTAGACATTATCTCACATTTCTTTTAGACTAACATTTAGTTTTCAACAGCAGAGATTTGTATAAACCTTGCTGTCTGTCTCTCCGACATTTGCAACATTGTTTCAATATTCAAATTTGATCTCCAGCTGTCCCATAGTAATTAACGTGTCGGGATAAGACAGACAGGTTTTCTCAACCACTCGAAATCATGAATTAGCATAATTTCTATCAATAGAAAACAGGTTCAAATGAAACAAAGTGCAGCTAGTTTGAATTATTTCCAGCTTCAGTTTGAAATGATTGTGTTAGTTGTGTTGTTGGCTAGCTCCTCTGAACGACAGTGTTTGACGAGAGAGCACATTTTCTATGCCAGCTGAAATCGCACATCATTAGATCATTGTTATGGATGTATCCAAATAAATGTCACTAGAAAACAGTTTAAACAAATGCAGCTACTTCGTTGTTATTATGTCTTCACTGTTTAACATGACTGTAAGTTAGCCGTAGTTGGCTAGCTAGCAAGCACGGGATAAAAACGTTGCCAGCCAATATGGCAATGGAACATTTGGAATGAACTATTGAGTCGCGTCCTTAGACACAAAACAAAAAGACTGAACGACTGGGTCACGTCTCTGTGTTCAACAACCAAACCGATAGAATGAACGACCAGCTGGCTTGGATAACAACCATAGATTTATGTCTAGACTATATCTTGTGGAAGGATGAAATAGTATGAATACATTCATCAAAATAATGTTTTTAATGAAAATATGTCAATCTTTATTTGAATATGTTGGTAACCCATTGTAGAAAAGTGATAATGTCCTCAAAGCTGGTGTTTGAAGGATATATTGGCACGATATATCAACTTTGTCTCGGGTCTAACAACACGCGTGCCAATATATCCTCCAAACACCAGCTTCTCAGGCATGATCACTTAAATAAACTACATAAAATATGGAAGTGTTGCAGCGTGGGCCTTCAGATTGCTGCTTCCCTCCCAGAGACCACGATGAATCATCAGACGACCATTGAAGTCAGACTCCAGATACAACCCTGATATTATAATGAATGGGTCGGACAGTCCCACATATTTTTAGATGTTCCTTTACATTGTTTACTTTCATCTACTTCAGTTGCATTCACTGAGGAAGACATCTGAAAGTTATTCTTGTTACAGTAGCACTGTGTTCAACAAGTCAATGTGAGTTCCCTCTTCCCCAACTGCTACACAGTGAGACTCAACATCAGCCTTGTAGCCTGGCCCCGACTCCGAGCAGCCACTTTTCCCTGCGGCAATCAATAGACTTAATCACTGGTGTGATAAAGAGAGGAGTTTCTCAGGCCCCTGAACTCTGCTGGGTAATGAATCTCTCTCTGACGAGGAACCATGAAAGCTGCATTTCACTTGAGCCACATAGAAATATACTGGCTCTGCTTTTCACTGCTACTGAGAAGAACTACTGGACAGAAATTAAATAATAAACACATAATCATCTCATATCTGTGGTTCCCATTAATTGGTCCTCAACTCCTATGCATTATGTGCAGAGCGTTAAATAAACAATATAAGAGTGTTGTGTTGTCCGTGCTGATGAGCTGGTGCTGGCTTGGCTCCAGGCCAGGTTCCGTTTGTTCTTCTAGGTTCAGTTGAGGTTTGACAGTTACTCTTGTTTGGCTTCGCCCGCTTATCAGTATTCAGGCCTACCCTGTGTGTGTTCATCACAGTCAATTGATGCACTGAGATTTAGCAAAGTTTTTGAATCATTTACAGGGAAACCTGCCCTTTCATTTAGAGTTTTTCCCTCCTCACCCAATTAGCTTAGCGCTGAGGGTGAAGCCTGGGAGGGAAGTGATCTGAAGGGGAAGCAAGTGACAGGGTTCGACAGGGTGATCGTTATCTTGTACTCTGTCAGTGCCATGATGGCACACTACTCATCACAATGCTCCCAGAGCCACTGCCTGCCTTCACATCCACTGTGATAAACATGAGAGAGCTGAACGCCTTGTGCTGAATGTTAATGGGTTTCGTTTGGCAAATTACCCTTAATGAAACATTCTCCTCCAACACTCGGGATGTCTTTTGAGTTTCTCAGTTGCTTAACACTCTAGACACAGCTAGGATAAATATTAGTGATAAGTAGAAGATCTATGGAAACTAATGTGTCCAGTGGTTGACTTTGTGTTTGTCTCCTCTTTACTCTCTTGCACACTCTTCTCTATTGAAGTCAACAATTTCACTCTCTTTAACACACCCTCCTCTCCCCTCTAGAGCATTGATATTTTCCTTTGGTCTGCAGTTTTTCTTTTCTCCCTGTGTGTCTGTACACTAAGAAAGTGAGTGCCCTTTCACATTTTTGATATTGTCATTGAGTGTTTAAATATAGGGCCTTAGTCTAGGCCAGGGGTGTCAAACTAATTTTGCCCCGGGAGTCACATTTGTCCCCAACGAGGTCCAGAGGGCTGCACTGAAAATGTGTCATATTTCCTAATCGTCAAAATTAGCAAACAATAGTCCTCTATCCACTGATTTTGGGGTCGATGTTTGACACCCGTGGTCTAGGCTTTCCCAACTCTAACGTTCCATTGAACTGACTTAAACAGGATCACTCCTCACCTTCACATGGAAATAACATTTATTCAGAACAAAATAACAAAACCTGATACAAGATACTATAAAGAAAACAATCTGAAAGAGCAAAATATTCACACTTTTAGGAAATAACAGTACGATTACAGCTTTACTGAACACAAATATAAATGCAACATGCAAGAATTTCATAGATTTTACTGAGTTACAGTTCATAGAAGGAAATCAGTGAATTGAAATTGTAAGGCGTCAAGGTGTAGCAGGTAAGGCGGAGTCAGGCGCAGGACACAGAGATGAGTAATAAACGTAACTTTACTCAAAAAAACAAATATTCCAAGAAGGAACATAATCAAGCTCACAAATGAGACCAACTTACAATGAACAAACAAGCACAAAACCATGTGGGACACAGAGGGTTAAATAAGGAACATATAATTATGGGAATGGAAACCAGGTGTGTACAATGAAGACAAAACAAATGGAAAATGAAAAGTGGATCGGTGGTGGCTAGAAAACCGGTGGACGTCGACCGCTGAACGCCGCCCGAACAAGGAGAGGGACCAACTTCGGCGGAAGTCGTGACAGAAATAAATTCCTTAGGCCCTAATCTATGGATTTCACATGACTGGGGGTACAGATATACCTCTGTTGGTCACAGATACCTTTAAAAAATGGGCCTCCTCACAATGGGCCTCAGTGTCTTGTCACATTCATTTTGTGCATTCAAATTGCGATGAAATGCAATTGTGTTCGTTGTCTGTAGTGTATACCTGCCCATACCATAACCCCATTGCCACCATAGGACACTCTGTTCACAATGTTGACATCAGCAAACCGCTTGCCCACACAATGCCATACACGTAGTCTGCGGTTGTGAGGCCGGTTGTACGTACTGCCAATTCTCTAAAACTATGTTGGAGGCGGCTTATGGTAGAGAAATGAACATTCAATCATCTGGCAACAGCTCTCGTGGACATTTCAGCAGTCATCATGCCAGTTGCACGCTCCCTCAAAACTTGAGATGTCTGTGGCATTGTGTTGTGTGACAACTGCACATTTTATTGCTTTTTTATTGTCCCCAACACAAGGTGCACCTGTGTAATGATCCTGCTGTTTAGTCAGCTTCTTGATATGCCTCACCTGTCATGTGGATGGATTATCCTGGCAAAGGAGAAATGCTCACTAACAGGGATGTAATCAAATTTGTGCAAAACATTTTAGAGAAATAAGCTTTTTGTGTGTATGGAACATTTCTGAGATCTTTTATTTCAGCTCATAAAACATGGGAACAACACTTTACATGTTGTGTTTATAAACTCAGCAAAAAAGAAAAGTCCCTTTTTCAGGACAATGTCTTTCAAAGATAATTAGTAAAAATCCAAATAACTTCACAGATCTTCATTGTAAAGGGTCGTTAAGACACTAACAGTTTACAGACACTAACAGCTTACAGACGGTAGGCAATTAAGGTCACAGTTATGAAAACTTAGGACACTAAAGAGGCCTTTCTACTGACTCTGAAAACACCAAAAGAAAGATGCCAAGTTCCCTGCTCATCTGTGTGAACGTAACCTTAGGCAATCTGAAATGAGGCATGAGGACTGCAGATGTGGCCAATAAATTGCAATGTCCGTACTGTGAGACGTCTAAGACAGTGCTACAGGACGGACAGCTTATCGTCCTCGCAGTGGCAGACCACGTGTAACAACACCTGCACAGGATCGGTACATCCGAACATCACACCAGCGGGACAGGTACAGGATGGCAACAACAACTGCCCGAGTTACACCAGGAATACACAATCCCTCCATCAGTGCTCAGACTGTCCGCAGTAGGCTGAGAGAGGCTGGACTGAGGGCTTGTAGGCCTGTTGTAATGTCCTCACCAGACATCACCGGCAACAACGTCGCTTATGGGCACAAACCCACCGTCGTTGGACCAGAGAGAACTGGCAAAAAGTGCTCTTCACTGACGAGTTGCGGTTTGGTCACATCAGGGGTGATGGTCAGATTTGCGTTTATCGTTGAAGGAATGAGCGTTACACTGAGGCCTGTGCTCTGGCGGTGTCACAGCATCATCAGACTGAGCTTGTTGTCATTGCAGGCAATCTCAATGCTGTGCGTTACAGGGAAGACATCCTCCTCCCTCATGTGGTACCCTTCCTGCAGGCTCATCCCGACATGACCCACCAGCAATACTACTTGTTCTGTGCGGGATTTCCTGCAAGACAAGAATGTCAGTGTTCTGCCATGGCCAGCGAAGAGCCTGGATCTCAATCCCATTGAGCACATCTGGGACCTGTTGGATCGGAGGGTGAGGGCTAGGGCCATTCCCCCCAGCAATGTCTGGGAACCTGCAGGTGCCTTGGTGGAAGAGTGGGGTAACATCTCACAACAAGAACTGTCAAATATGGTACAGTCCATGAGGAGGAGATGCACTGCAGTACTTAATGCAGCTGGTGGCCACACCAGATACTGACTGTTACTTTTTATTTTGACCGCCTCTTTGTTCAGGGACACATTATTCAATTTCTGTTAGCCACATGTCTGTGGAACTTGTTCAGTTTATGTCTCAGTTGTTGAATCTTGTTATGTTCATACAAATATTTACACATGTTAAGTTTTCTGAAAATAAACGCAGTTGACAGTGAGAGGACATTTATTTTTTTGCTGAAGTAATTATTTTTTCAGTGTAGATACTGTCATTGATACATTCAAAGAATACATTCAAACAAAGAAGTGAGCAGTCCTAGAGCAGCGTCTGTGTACCCTTTCAGCACACATACAGTAGTGTTTCCTTGGTGGAGGATCTTTCATGTGTCAGGGAGGAAGTCAATGCTGTACATCGTCTCTAGCAGAAGAACACCCGTCCGAGATCAGCTACTCACTCAACCATTCACACTGTGCAGCAGCGCATAGAAAACCTTATCGCACTGTTGTTGTTTCTCGCTGCTTTAAAAAAAGTCTGTGCCGTGCGGTTGGTTTGCCAGCTGGATGGATGCCTGTGAGAGCACTGTCCCATGAAGGTGAATTATAACCTGAGCTCACCTGCCATAGTGAGAGACCACATGTGCTACAATGCCTTCAGAAAGTATTCACACCCCTTGACTTTTTCCAACATTTTGTGGTGTTATGGCCTGAATTTAAAATTGATTTAAATTGAGGTTTTGTGTCACTGGCCTACACACAATAACCCATAATGTCAAAGTGGAAATATGTTTTTAGACATTTGTACAAATTAATTAAAAATGAAAAGCTGAAATGAGTCAATAAGTATTCAACCCCTTTGTTATGGTAAGCCTAAATAAGTTCAAGAGGCTAAATGTATTAGTTATTAATTACACTTTGGATGGTGCACCAATACACCCAGTCAAAACAAAGATACAGGTGTCCTTCCTAACTCAGTTGCCGGAGAGGAGGGAAACTACTCAGGCATTTCACCATGAGTCAAATGGTGACTTTAAAACAGTTACAGAGTTTAATGGCTGTGATAGGAGAAAACTGAGGATGGATCAACAACATTGTAGTTACTCCACAATACTAACCTAGTGTAAATGACAGAGTGAAAAGAAAGAAGCCTGTACAGAACAAATATTCCAAAACATGAATCCTGTTTGTAAAGAAATTAACTTTATATCCTGAATATAAAGCGTTGTGTTTGGGGCAAATCCAACACAACACATCACTGACATCCCCTCATCACATTTTCAAGCATGGTGGTGGCTGAATCATGTTATTGGTATGTGTGTCATCGGCAAGGACTAGGGACTTCTTTCACGATAAAAATAAATGGAATAGAGCTAAGCATAGGCAAAATCCTCAAGGAAAACCTGGTTCAGTCTGCTTTCCAACAGACACTGGGAGACTAATTCACTTTTCAGCAGCATAATAACCTAAAACACAAGGCCAAATACAGTGCCTTGCGAAAGTATTCGGCCCCCTTGAACTTTGCGACCTTTTGCCACATTTCAGGCTTCAAACATAAAGATATAAAACTGTATTTTTGTGTGAAGAATCAACAACAAGTGGGACACAATCATGAAGTGGAACGACATTTATTGGATATTTCAAACTTTTTTAACAAATCAAAAACTGAAAAATTGGGCGTGCAAAATTATTCAGCCCCCTTAAGTTAATACTTTGTAGCGCCACCTTTTGCTGCGATTACAGTTGTAAGTCGCTTGGGGTATGTCTCTATCAGTTTTGCACATCGAGAGACTGACATTTTTTCCCATTCCTCCTTGCAAAACAGCTCGAGCTCAGTGAGGTTGAATGGAGAGCATTTGTGAACAGCAGTTTTCAGTTCTTTCCACAGATTCTCGATTGGATTCAGGTCTGGAATTTGACTTGGCCATTCTAACACCTGGATATGTTTATTTTTGAACCATTCCATTGTAGATTTTGCTTTATGTTTTGGATCATTGTCTTGTTGGAAGACAAATCTCCGTCCCAGTCTTAGGTCTTTTGCAGACTCCATCAGGATTTCATCCAGAATGGTCCTGTATTTGGCTCCATCCATCTTCCCATCAATTTTAACCATCTTCCCTGTCCCTGCTGAAGAAAAGCAGGCCCAAACCATGATGCTGCCACCACCATGTTTGACAGTGGGGATGGTGTGTTCAGGGTGATGAGCTGTGTTGCTTTTACGCCAAACATAACGTTTTGCATTGTTGCCAAAAAGTTCAATGTTGGTTTCATCTGACCTGAGCACCTTCTTCCACATGTTTGGTGTGTCTCCCAGGTGGCTTGTGGCAAACTTTAAACGACACTTTTTATGGATATCTTTAAGAAATGGCTTTCTTCTTGCCACTCTTCCATAAAGGCCAGATTTGTGCAATATACGACTGATTGTTGTCCTATGGACAGAGTCTCCCACCTCAGCTGTAGATCTCTGCAGTTCATCCAGAGTGATCATGGGCCTCTTGGCTGCATCTCTGATCAGTCTTCTCCTTGTATGAGCTGAAAGTTTAGAGGGACGGCCAGGTCTTGGTAGATTTGCAGTGGTCTGATACTCCTTCCATTTCAATATTATCGCTTGCACAGTGCTCCTTGGGATGTTTAAAGCTTGGGAAATCTTTTTGTATCCAAATCCGGCTTTAAACTTCTTCACAACAGTATCTCGGACCTGCCTGGTATGTTCCTTGTTCTTCATGATGCTCTCTGCGCTTTTAACGGACCTCTGAGACTATCACAGTGCAGGTGCATTTATACGGAGACTTGATTACACACAGGTGGATTGTATTTATCATCATTAGTCATTTAGGTCAACATTGGATCATTCAGAGATCCTCACTGAACTTCTGGAGAGAGTTTGCTGCACTGAAAGTAAAGGGGCTGAATAATTTTGCACGCCCAATTTCGAAGTTTTTGATTTGTTAAAAAAGTTTGAAATATCCAATAAATGTCGTTCCACTTCATGATTGTGTCCCACTTGTTGTTGATTCTTCACAAAAAAATACAGTTTTATATCTTTATGTTTGAAGCCTGAAATGTGGCAAAAGGTCGCAAAGTTCAAGGGGGGCGAATACTTTCGCAAGGCACTGTATACACTGGAGTTGCTTACTAAGATGACATTGAATTTTACTGAGTGGCCTGGTTACAGTTCTGACTTAAATCGGCTTGAAAATCTATGGCTGTCTAGCAATGATCAACAACCAACTTGACAGAGCTTGAAGAATTTTTAAAAAGATAGTGTGCAAAGCTCTTAGAGCAGGGATCATCAACTAGATCCAGCCACGGGTGGATTTCTTTTTTCTTGAGCGGATGGTTGGGGGGCCGGAACATAATTACAAATAATTCGTAGACTGCTTGCTTTCATTTGTATATGATCACGTCTCTCTATTATGCGTGGGAATACTTGGGAACAGATGTCTTAAATTAAAAACACTTGGAGCTGATTTCCTGGTGTTTTTTTTTACAGTCTTTTATGTCCAACAATAAAAATGAAATATGTATATATTTTGCTCAGAAAACTTGGGGGGACAAATAAAACCACACACGGGCCGACAATAGGGGAACTCTGTCTTAGAGACTTACCCAGAAACACTCACAGCTGTAATCACTGCCAAACATGTATTGAATACTTACGTATGTATTCAAAATACAGCATATTAGTGTTAGGTTTTTCAGAAATGTCTTAAGATTTTTTGAATTTTTTACAGAGTAATTTGTGTAGATCGTTGACAAAAAGATGACAATTCAATACATTTTTAATCCCAACTTGTAACACAACAAAATGTGGAAAAAGTCAAGGGGTGTGAATACTTTCTGTAGGCACTGTATATATTCGCCATTTGCTGCACAGTTTTTACATTCGTATGCGTCTTATGGGCTGATTCACGTGACTGTTTAGTTTATGTTTAGTTTTTTTGTTATTCTCTTGGTTCTGGTTCCAAGGTTAGTGAGTTATACAGTAAATTGTACTTTATGGGTTATGTGTGTGTGTGTTTGGGACTGGGAGTGGCTGTGTTGTGCGTTTTGATGTGTGTATTTGATAGGGGCTTAGGGCAGGCTTGTTAAAAGCCTTTGGCTGTACATTTTTCATGATGTTTGAATTCTTCCTCCGGTGGGAGGAGACGCTAATCTAGATTTGAAAGGTAGCAGGACGGAGGACGACAATCTCCAGCTCTCCTTGACATCCTTTGCAGTTAGCCCTCTCTCTTTTCCTCCCATCCCTTATCTCCATTATCTCCTTATTCTTATTGGATCCCATCCCTGTCTCCTCCTCACTTCCCCTCTCTTGGTTGCCTGTAGTCTTTCTTCTGGCCATTCTCTCTCTTTGTTCCTGCTACTCTCACCCTCTCGTTATCTTTTCCTTTCCTCTCCAAATTCTCACCACTGTGCACAAACTGGTTGAATCAACGTTGTTTCAACGTAATTTGTTGTGACGTGGAATCTACCTGGAAAATACATTGGATTCGCAAAAAGTCATCAAGGTGAACTGTGTTGTTTTGAGAGTAAAATTTAAACCACAGAATTATGTCATCATGTTAACCAATTTTCAACATAGCCAACCCTCAAATAAAATATGTTGAATTTGTAACTTTGAAACAATGTCAGAGCTTCAACGTTATATCCACTATCAGAAACTATATAGGCTGGGCAGTACCTCCTACAGGAGAGTTGATCTTTCCCCACTATCCATTTTTTCTCCCATCCAAGGTTTTAACAAAGCCCAGCAGCCCTGCTTAGCTTTGATATTTGTCATTGACTACTACCAGTGTGCTATTGTGACAGTGATTTTTGAGAGATCTCTTAATAACTAAATAAATTCACTGTTGCAATCGAAGTCATTCCAAACGGTAGGTTTAACAGAGCAAATGAAATGTAACCATTCTCTATACGTCATATATCATCAATTATACTATTTATGCCTATAATATTATAGCATTTGCAAAGTCATCAACAGCTATTGTTTCAATTCAACCCAAGGTTCAACTAAAAGTAGACAATAAATATAGGCCTAGGATTTCAATTTAGGTAAAATGTAATTTTCAAGTTATTAAGGAATATGTTGGATTAATGTCGCTATTTCAACCAGCAATCTAAGTTAAAGAATAGAACCAAATCAAATCAAACTTTATTTAAAGCGCATTTCAATATTTTATTTTATTTTGTCATATTCTTTAACTTTTATTTTTGGTTGAGACAGAGACGTGAATATCAATTATTAATTTGTAGACAAACTGGAATTAAATTCAGCCTAAGTCAGTGGCACAAAATATAAATCTCTTTCAAATGTTGATATTTGTTTGCATTGACAACCAAACAGAATTCAATATCATTTTTGCAATACCGTCGACAAGTTAACAAATTATATGTTAGATTCACGTCTCCAACTAAACCCAAAATAAAAGTTAAAGAATAGTGTTAATTAATTTTTAAATGTTGTTTATTTTTATTTAATTCACCTTTATTTAACTAGGCAACTAACTAATCTTTATTTAAGCTAGTGGCTTAGTTGAAACCATCCAAGCATTAGATACAGTACATCTCCTTTAAATGTTGAAATTTGGTTGCGTTGTCAACCTAACACAATTTAATATGCCTTTTGTAATACAGTAAATAGCCTAAAGTTAAGGCTATCTTACAAATATAAGTATCTGTGCGGAATCTCAGTTTGATCACTAGAACTATGTACTTTTATTGTGATCTCAACTACAATCCAGGTAATTTGGTTGTGCTATTGGATGAAGCACTGTGATAGCACATGAAGTTGTATAAATACAAAACATCTGACATTGTATTCCCATTTGAAATTTGCTGTACAGTGATAACACATATAAAACCAGACATTGTTTTTCCATTGGAATTTGGTTGTGCTTTAAGATGGGTAAAAGCATAGTGATAACACATTGGGAATTCAACAAACTTCAGGCTGAATTTTTGAGTGGGTGAATAAAGGTTGAAATCAACCATAAATTACCCACATTTCCACGATGAAATTATGTGGTGTGCCCAGTGGGTTTGTCCCTCCTGTAATCTCACTTCCGAGTTTCATGCTCCGCTCTTGCACCTGCGTTCCATCAGTGGAGGCTCCTCAGAGGAGGAAGGGGAGGACCATCTTCCTCAGTGAATTTCATAAAAATGTAAATTGTAAAACATTAAAGTTTTTTTTAGATAAAACTATACTAAATGTAATCATGTCACCAAACAATTGATTAAAACACATAATTTTTTCGAAAAGGTCTATAGTAGCCTCAAAAGCACTCTGTAGGGTAGCACCATTGTGTAGCCGGAGGACAGCTAGCTTCTGTCCTCCTCTGGGTACATTGACTTCAATACAAAAGTTAGGAGGCTCATGGTTTTTACCCCCTTCCATAGACTTACACAGTAATTATGACATGTTGGACATGTTGTGCACCCAATCAAAGGATCAGAGAATGAATCTAGTACTGAAAGCATAAGCTACAGCTAGCTAGCATAGCAGTGTATAACATTTGGTGAGTACTTGACTCAAAGAGAGAGAAAGACAATAGTTGAACAGTTTTGCACAAATTAATCTCTTCCAAAAATGAAGGAGAAGCAAGAGAGAACTGGAGAGAGAGATTTTGTCATTTTTTTCATTTTCAGTTTCACTTACTTAGCTAGCAAATGCAGCTAGCTAGTTTAGCCTACTGACACACCCTGCTCAAACAGAGGGATGCTATGTTAGCTAGCTGGCTATGACTATCCAACACAACACTGGAACTCTTCCAAATCAAGGTAATCTTTTGGTATTAATAATTTATTGCCACTGGGGCCTGCCATTGTAACTGCTTACTGACTGTACACTAACTTTACTTCATGATTGTAGCGGGTTTACTAACGCGTTAGTTCTACTAGCTATGCTGACTATGGCGTTACTTTAGCTAATGTGGTGACAACGGATGTAGGCTGTGTGTAGTGGTTAAGCTTGGGATGTTTTTTTCGCCTGGTCTCATACAGCTGATGTGTTGTGCATTGAAGTCCACAAGCTAAGGGACAAGGAGAGAGGAGGAGTGTGCATAGGTGCGAGAAGGAATACAACGTGGCTGCTATGAAAGTGAACTGTGTTCACGCGTGATCATGGGTGAATTAATTCCGACCATTCTGTTGAAAAACGTTTCTTAAACAGAAGCAAACGGAACAAATGGGCATAAACACACCTAAATGTTTCAATAGAAACTCTAATTTGCAACTGTTGGACTAATGATTACACCCTAGATAAGCTAGATGCAGGCAAGAGTGTGCAATGCGCTATTGAATGTGTCACTGTCATCTCAAATTTTATCTTGACATTTGTGCATCTACGTTGTAAACTTTCATTCATAGGCTAGGTTGTAGCAACCTCGTGATGGGTTTAGGTAAAATTTTAGTATCATGTAGTAGAATAAACCTTTTGCTTTTACATTGAACTGGGTGAATGGAATATGAAAGAGAGTCATCCAATATGCTGTAATAGAAATAAGGCCATGCTCATGAAAAGAACAGCACTGACCGCCACTGCTTTCCATCCCTACCTCTCTCTTCATCTGTAATGTTGGATGCTATTCGTAGTCATTGTCTCTTCCTCCTTCACTGTCTCTGTATGTCCAACGATCCATCTGCTCTCCAAATGAATCTAAAATAAGTTAATCTGCTAGTGTTTGATGTGGGCCTCTTGATTAGTGCTAGTCTGCTTTATGAATGAAGCCGCATGATCTGTGCTTCATGCTAGGGACTTAATATAGTACACATGCTTTCCTTTGCGGTTGTATTGAAGAGGCGGTGAGTTATGGCAAATGTTGTAAGTCTATAAAAGTATTTAATAAAGAATTTCATGCCGCTCCCATGCTCAGAAATCAGGCAAAATCTATGAATGTAATTTATTGTTCATAACAGTTAACACAGTAGGACAGTCATGCCTTTACAGTGTTTCCCCTATATTCATTTAGTAGCCGCGCACCACAACTCATTGTCGCCACTGCAACAAAAATGTAAATAATTTATATTTACCCCTCACAACGAGGTCATGAGCCCCAGATGTAATCAGTAAGAGTGACTGCTTAACTCAGTCTCCTCTTCATGAACTTGATTAGATCCCTTTACAGGGTTCATATTGGAAGAATTAGCTTGTCTCAGACACTCCTGGGTTGGTCCATGCCCCATCTTCAGATCTCATTGACTCTTTTAGGTGCGTTGCACACCATGTGTGGCACCTGGCATGGGGTAAATGTTAAATCCTGTTGTTCATGTGAACCTGTGGTACCTTAAACCCACACAGGGAGCAGGGTTTAGCATCAGAATACTGAAGTACCCATTCTTTGTGTGGATGGCTCTATCCCCAACAACATAATTTAGAGTAAACAAACTTTCACATAGTGAAACAAACACACATAACTCATACATTTTCCTTGTAATGCTTCCTTGAAAACGAAGCAGTGTTCTATCTGAGTCTAAACACAGCTGGTTAAGGGAAGTTCTCATTTACATGTCATGGGTTTGAACTCAAAGATTTATTCTGAGAGAGACCTATAATTATCCATGTTTCAGTAGAACTATTTTCCAGAGTGTATATTCAAGTCTGGCTGGTCGGCTAGTTCATGCAACTTCAGCGAGAGCTGTTTTGCTGAGACAAGCATGTGCCAGTGTGTGTTATGAGATTTAATACCTGCTACTTTCAGTCACTCAATTTAATACTTCTTACTCATCTATTTTTTCTCTTCTCATAACCACTCTCCTCCATCACTCACATGTGTACTGCACACATGCTCAACTCTATTTCACTCTCTCTCGCTCTCTCCCTCTCTCGCCCCTCTTGCTCTTTCTCCAAAATGTGCCCTCAACCAACCACACTTGTCATTTCCTCCTCTGTTTTATTACACAGGGATTAGGATGTTTTAAAAACATGAATAATCTCGCCACAATCCCAGAGCTGTAATCCAGCATTTAATAAGAGCATGGAGCATGGCAGTTTAAGACTGTCTCCATGACAGTATGGGATGTTATGTAACCATCTACTCGTTTATAGAATCACATTTTGTATCAATTCAATCATAATACATGTAACAAATACCTCTTGAAAAGTTTATTTTTCTGCTCACTGTAAATCGGACATCTCACGATACCTGCCAATTATCATGGCTATTTCTGTATAGGCAATAATATTTTGCATTGAGACTAGTGACACTGCATCAGATCATCAGTGAAATGTGCAGATGTCATTCTGCCCAGATAATATATGTCTTGAATGCTGGGCAGTTGTGATGCCCTCAAATAAGCATCTTGGTCTTGTGATAAGGGAGGGAACATCTCCAGAGTCTTGGCATCTCATCCTTCTTTCTCCCCCGCTAATTCTGTCATGGACATGTGGAACTAATAGTTTCTTAACCATTTTAACATCATTTGAAGGGGATGATCCATATAAAGTGTTACATTTCTCTTCTACTGTTTCGACCAACAGTTTGTTGGGGTTATATACTGTAGCTGGACATCTGTATTCACCTCTGGTATATAAGGTCACTATCTATCAATCCCAAGTTAAAGCTAGAATCCTTCAATTGAAACAAGAACAACCCACTGTGCAAAAACTGGTCGAATTAACGTTGTTTCCATGTCATTTCAACTAAAAAAAGAAATTTGATGGTATTGAATCAATGTGGAAAACTGAATGGATTTGTAAAAAGTCATCAACGAAACGGCATTTGGTATTTTTTTCACCAAACTTTTTACCTAAATCCAATGACATGGTGAAATGTTTTGTTTTTGTGTTGTATTCAAGTTAGTTGACAACTTCACCAAATGTAAATCAAAACTAGACGTTGAACTGACATCTGTGCCCAGTGAGAAGCTGTCACCTCGCCTCAGTTTTGGGAAAAAACTCAGGGATGGGACTGAACAAATATAACCACTCTCAAATTCATCGACAGAGATATGGATGCAAGGACTAGTTTTAACCATGTTTTGAGGCTATACAGTGGTTGTTTACATTTAAATTGTTTACAAGCAATGGAGTCAAACAAGCTTATATTTTCATATCTAATGGGAGCATGACATTAGGTAAACAGCATTTTTATAAAGCCTTGGCAAACTCTTTCTTCTCTCTGGTATACGTTCCTAGCACCAGTATGTAACTGCTTATTGAGAAACCAACAGCAGTAATTGACTGAATAAAACACCCTGAAGAAGAATGACATAAAATGCTGCTGAAAGTACACCCATATACACACAGCATGGCACATGTTGCACACATTTACAGCTTATGAGAGCAATAAATAAAATACTATAATAAAATACCAGCTTCTGAATAAAATACTAGCTTGTGTAAGAAATGGCTTTTAAGCACTTGATAAAATTACATAGAATTACATTATTACACCCTTACCTTGCTGTGTACACACACACGCACACGCACACACACACACACACACACACACACACACACACACACGCGCGCGTGCGCACACGCGCTTGGTGTGCAGACAGGCCAGGGTTGAGGCCAAGCACTGCAGTGATGTATTTTTAGACTCTTATGAAACCCAGTAATGTTTCACCCAAAGTGCTGTTTTACCTTCTTTCCTATGTGTCCCATTAAGCAAGCAAGACATCTATATTACATGGAAGTAGGCCAATTAAATCTCCTCATAGAATTTGAATCTTCAACCTCACCCAAATCCTGATGAATTACAGTAAGCCTTCACAGGTCCGTTCAACCATTTTTACAAGCTCTTGGTTTGCTATGTTTCTTCTCTTCTATTAAAGTCAGAGGGACCATTTCGGGAAGCTTAAAAAGAAAACCCCAGTGCTCTCAGGAGTCCTTACTTAATGTGAAGTGATTTAGAGGGAAAAACCACTCCAATCTGCCACCACTGATTCTCCAGCCCTGATAGGATCATGAGGCCTCATTAGACACCACCATTACAGGTCAATCATTATTTCCTCCCTTTTTGCTCCTTCTCCTAAAGTAATAAAAATGTATTCGGAGGCTGGCAATGTGCATACTTAATCAGCTACAGGTGCTTTTCTAAGAGAATGGTAGAGTCAGACTTCAGAGTGTGCCGTACAGCTGGAAACTCACATACACAGAATCACACCCAACAACACATACACAGAATTATACCCAACAACACATACACACACCCACCCAACCCACATACGCACACCCACCCACCCAAGCACACATACACACACACACCCAAGCACACTTACACAGTCCCTCCACCCCTTCATTTAGGTGTCTGAAACAAGCATGATCTAAAAAACCTGTTCATGACTAACATGCTCATTTACAAAGGAAGGAATAAAACAACTACTGAAGAAATAAATGACATGGCACTTTTTGGCAGTTTATAGAGCGCGCCAGACCTGCTTTGATGTTGTCTCTTGTGGCACACAAAGAGGCGAGCCACAGGGCAGCCGTCAATCCCGTTTTATTGCCCGAGTGCGATGGCTTTATGAGCCCACGGGTCAAAGGGCACTAGCGCTTAAAATAAGACGGTGAGGTGCTACAGACGTAAAAAACTTCCTGTGTCGTACTTTCAACTCCAGCAGACTCTGCAGGGGGCAACCAACCTGTAGGCATGAGGCGGATGTCACAACTGGCAAATAGGGAAGAGCGTTGGAGCGGAGAGAAGTGGGGGGGGGGGGGGGGGGGGGGGTGATAATGAACAGGGGCAGAAATAGGGGAAAGGTTAGAGGGGATGTGAAGGTTGGGAGATAAGGAGAAGAGATGATGTGAGGAAAGGTGCTGGGAATTGGGTATTTTTTGTGAGTGCTTCTTTCCGTTAATACCATCACAGAAATGACAAATGACCCAACACAATGGATAGGGTTGAGACAGTAGTGGGATCCAAATAGACTGAAAAGTGAATGCAAGCCATTTCAGTAAAGCTCCTGTGTTCAATTCAAACATACTGTAATGCTAATGAGTTAAAGGATTTCTAGCTGATGTCAACATTAGGAACTTTTACACTGATTTTACAGTGTGTATGTCTGTGTATTACATGCACTTGCTCACCCGTCATTGACTCTCGGCGTGCTTAACCTCATTGTCTATGCACTGTGGCTCATAATGCTGATATTATGTCTGTGTTTGTGTTTGTTAAACACACTGATCTGCTTAATTGAGACCATTGTTTCTGTAAAGCTCAGATTGCCTGTGACCCCAAATCTGAAAACAAGGTCAGACTTAACAAAGGAGCTTATCTCTGTGTGAATATGACCACGAGACACCCATCTGGAAAGATCTGTGTTTCAAAACTAGCTTTTCACATGGCCTTATGTATAGCCTAGCCTATCAAGTATTTATCCCATCACTTTGATCAACTTCAGCCATCGCAGAATGGCCTGCATTTAACCTGCAGTATTATCACCTTAGGTCTTGCCTTTTTGGAAGGCAAATGGCTATTTGTGCCTGTTTAGGCCCGAGTTGATGAACTAAGCTGTTAGGATCTACAGTAAGGTAGGCTATCTTACCTTCAATCTCAGTCTAACATCACTTTGTTGCTTGTTATTAGCTTTAAATAGCTTGTTTGGCTGCTAGTCAGACACATCCATTTATCTTTGAAGATTTGGCTGAAGGCTGAATGGAGGATTTTTCCGGTAATGCTTCTGAATGACTCTCTTTCACAAAATTACATGGGCTAGCATCGATTATGGAATCGAGGGCTGAGCCCGACGATGTGGTTTTCCCGCCCTTACCAAGGGGAATTTGGGACCACGCCCCTCGCACCTGTTCAGGCTCGAACTGTGTTCAGGCTCGCTGTGGTATTTACTCCGGGCCCCAGGGATACACAGAGGGCTTTGAAAGAACATAGGGAGGATAATTAATTTTGGTTGGTCTGGTTAACAGAGGGATCTGTAGTCGGAGAAGGATTGGACATTCACGCTAGATTATGATGTTCATTATGTAAATGTTTAACAAGGGGTTAAAAAGTGTTTCTGTCTGAGAAAAATGGTTCAATACTGTTTTGAAATGTTTCTACTGTCCAACGTCCAATGTGTTCTGTATTCTCACAACACAGAGGCTGGTGTTTTTTAAAGTTTTAATTATAGTCCCCTCAAAGTCTTTAATTTTCTAGTGTGGATTTAATGTTTCACTGACTGCTGGGTTTTTGCCCTCTGGAGGCGTGAACATGGTTCGATACAATAGATGGCGCCGAAGAACATGGCTGACGTTCAACATTCTCCAACCAATTGTGCTGTTTTGTAATTTTCTGTGTGTTTTGTGTAACTTCTTTTTTTACTTATTGTGTACATAATGTTGCTGCTACCATATCTTATGACCGAAAATAACTTCTGGACATCAGAAAAGCGATTACTCACCGCGGACTGGAAGAAACTTTTTCCTTTAACGAGTCCAACGAGAAGAATATTCTGCTTTCATTGGAACAGGCCCAGATCCACGCCTTTTGCTTGAAGAAAAGACGCTGCAAAAGAGGCCGCAGATCGTGCACCCTTATGAGAATCCGGAGGTTAGCGAGTAAACTCCCATTGCCTTCCATTCTTCTTGCTAACATGCAATCATTGGAAAATAAAATTGATGACCTACGACTAAGATTATCCCACCAACGGGACATTAAAAACTGTAACATCTTATCTTTCACCGAGACGTGGTTGAACGAAGATACATACAATAGAGAGCTCGCCGGTGCATTTTCCATGCACCGGCAGAACAGAGACGCTACCTCTGGTAAGACGAGGGGTGGGGGTGTGTGTCTTTTATTAATAACAGCTGGTGCGCGATGTCTAATATTAAAGAAGTCTCCCGGTATTGCTCGCCTGAGGTAGAGAACCTTATGATAAACTGTAGACCACACTATCTACCAAGAGAGTTCTCATCTGTATTATTCATAGCCATCAATTTACCACCACAAAGAAGCTGGCACTAAGACCGCTCTCAAACAACTCTATAAGGCCATAAGCAAACAAGAAAATGCTCACCCAGAAGCAGTGCTCCTAGTGGCCGGGGACTTTAATGCAGGCAAACTTAAATCAGTTTTACCAAGTTTTTACCAGCATGTCACATGTGCAACCAGGGGAAAAAAATACTTGACCACCTTTACTCCACACAGAGATTATTATTTTTTTTTTTCACCTTTATTTAACCAGGTGGGCCAGTTGAGAATAAGTTCTCATTTACAACTTGATTTATAGTTGTCCACATATTCTAAGTCAGAACCATCCAGAGTAGTGATGCTAGTAGGGCTGGCGAGTGCGGGCAGCGATCGGTTGATGAGCATGCACTTAGTTTTACTAAGTGCATGAATTTCGTTTTACTAGCATTTAAGAGCAGGTAGAGGCCAGAGAAGGAGTGTTGTATTGAGTTGAAGCTCGTTTGGAGGTTTGTTAACACAGTGTCCAAAGAAGTGCCAGATGTACAGTTGAAGTTAGAAGTTTAGATACACTTAGGTTGGAGTCATTAAAACTCGTTTTTCAACCACTCCACAAATTTCTTGTTAAAAAACTATAGTTTTGGCAAGTTTGTTAGGACATCTATTTTGAGCATGACAAGTCATTTTTCCAACAATTGTTCACGGTAAAGTCTACACTGTTGAATTTGTCGCATGTGACAAATAAAGTTTGATTTGAACATGCAGAACTGAATTCAAATGAGCATTAACAGCAATCAGCAGAGCTAATCAATTGCTGTGTTTTACCCAGAAGCCTGCAAGACACAAATTATATTTTGTTATTCTCAACATTCTATCATTTATTTAGGGTATTTCTCACTGCAGTCACTGTGCCTGCCTGAAGGTGAAAATCCTATCAGAGTTAACTCCTGGGTAAAATGTATGGGTATTAACCCTTGGGATGTGTGAGGAATTAAATTTATGCCAAGGCCTAGAGGCAATTGGCAAATAAGAGGAACCACTTCAGTTGAAATTGTCTTTTTATTTTCCTCAGACAATGGCTTAGGGAGAGAATAGGGTCAAAGGTCATGGGCAGGCCCTCTTCACAAATTTCTCTCTTAGTTACCTACTGTATGGAGGTCCTAAAGTCTGTATGTGATCTGTGGTGTGTGTGTGCGTTTGTGTGCATCTGAGTCATGATCAATGATATATACTGTACATTAGATGACTAATGGGGGGGTGCTGTGTTGAAGCCACCTTATCTCCATCTTGGCCCTCCCCACCGTTGTAAAAACATATTTTGGAAGGTATAGAAATGCATTTCTTAGGGCCTCCCGAGTGGCGCAGCAGTCTAAGGCACTGCATCACAGTGCTAGCTGCTTCATTACAGATCCTGGTTTGATACTGGCTGTGTCACAGCCGACCAGGACACCCATGAGGCGACGTACAATTGGCCCAACGTCATTCGGGTTAGGACAGGTTTTGGCCGGCCGGGATGTCCTTGTCCCATTGCGCTCTAGCGACACCTGTGGTGGGCATCCTAATACATAGTAAATAGTATATGTCTGAATGTTAGGCTGCTGTGAACCATTTTGTCTACTCTGCCTAACTATAATAATTCTAGTTAATTGATAATTGACTATGTCTGAGAAGGACAGATTTAATTGGGTGACTATGGACAATAGTTTAGTTTACCAGCCAAGTGTCTGACACATTGGAGTGTTATGAAAGAGCCTAGAAGCCCAATATGCAAGGCTATGGAGATGATAGATTATTTCAGATGGAGACAAAGGATAAATATACTGAACAAAAATATAAGCACAACATGGAACGATTTCAAATATTTTAATGAGTTACTCTTCATATAAGGGAATCGGCCATTTGAAATACATCTATTAGGCCCTAATCTATGACTGCGAATACAGATATGCATCTGTTGCTCACAGATACAGTACTTAAAAAAGGTAGGGGCAAAGCTCAGAAAACCAGTCAGTACCTAGTGTGACCACCGTTTGCCTCATGCAGCACGACACATCTCCTTCGTAAAGAGTTGATCAGGCTGTTGATTGTGGCCTGTGGTATGTTGTCCCACTCCTCTTCAATGGCCGTGCGAAGTTGCTGGATACTGGCGGGAACTGGAACACGCTGGCGGGAACTGGAACACGCTGGCGGGAACTGGAACACGCTGTTGTACACGTTGATCCAGAGCATCGCAAACATGCTCAATGGGTGACATGTCTTGTGAGTTTGCAGGCTATGGAAGAACTGGGACATTTTCAGCTTCCAGGAATTGTGTACAGATCCTTGCGACATGGGGCTGTGTATTATCATGTTGCAACATGAGGTGATGGCGGCGGATTAATGGCACAATAATGGGCCTCAGGATCTCGTCATGGTATCTCTGTGCATTCAAATTGCCATTGATAAAATTGTGTTCGTTGTCCGTAGCTAATGCCTGCCCACCGCCACCATGGGGCACTCTGTTGACAACATTGACATCAGAAAACCACTCGCCCACACAATGCCATACACATGGTCTGCGGTTGTGAGGCCAGTTGGATGTACTGCCAAATTCTCTTAAACAATATTGGAGGGGGCTTATGGTAGAGAAATTAACATTAAATTCTCTAGCAACGGCTATGGTGGACATTGTTGCATTCAGCATGTCAATTGCACGCTCCCTCAAAACTTGAGACATTTGTGTCATTGTGTTGTGTAACAAAACTGCACATTTTAGAGTGGCCTTTTATTGTCCCTAGGACAAGGTGCAGCTGTGTAATTATCCTGCTGTTTAATCAGCTTTTTGATATACCACATTGGTCAGGTGAATGCATTACCTTGGCAAAGGAGAAATGCTCACTAACAGGGATGTAAACAAATTTGTGCACAACATTTGAGAAAAATAAGCTTTTTGTACATTCTGAAAATGTCTGGGATCTTTTATTTCACCTCATGACAGATGGGACCAATACTTTACATGTTGCTTTTATCTTTTTTTTCAGTGTACATAGAAAACCACCGAAGATGTGGATGTCGATTAATGCAGCCCCCCGCACCTCTCTGATTCAGAGGGGTTGGGTTAAATGCAGAAAATAAAATAAAATCAAATTTATTTATATAGCCCTTCGTACATCAGCTGATATCTCAAAGTGCTGTACAGAAACCCAGCCTAAAACCCCAAACAGCAAGCAATGCAGGTGTAGAAGCACGGTGGCTAGGAAAAACTCCATAGAAAGGCCAAAACCTAGGAAGAAACCTAGAGAGGAACCAGGCTATGTGGGGTGGCCAGTCCTCTTCTGGCTGTGCCGAGTGGAGATTATAACAGAACATGGCCAAGATGTTCAAATGTTCATAAATGACCAGCATGGTCGAATAATAATAAGGCAGAACAGTTGAAACTGGAGCAGCAGCACGGCCAGGTGGACTGGGGACAGCAATGAGTCATCATGTCAGGTAGTCCTGGGGCATGGTCCTAGGGCTCAGGTCCTCTGAGAGAGAGAAAGAAAGAGAGAAAGAGAGAATTAGAGAAAGCACACTTAAATTCACACAGGACACCGAATAGGACAGGAGAAGTACTCCAGATATAACAAACTGACCCTAGCCCCCCGACACATTAACTACTGCAGCATAAATACTGGAGGCTGAGACAGGAGGGGTCAGGAGACACTGTGGCCCCATCCGAGGACACCCCCGGACAGGGCGAAACACACAATTCAGTTGACCAATTGACTAGGTTCCCCCTTTCTCCCTTAAAATGTTTATATTCAAATTGCCTAAGACATTGAATAATAGATGTATACAGAACATTGAATGGAGATCACTGAGGAATCAGTGGAAAACTGCAGACTGGTACTGTATAATAGTGTAATGACCCACTTTAACATGCAACATCCAGACCGTAATAACTAGGTGAATTGTTCATGAATGGTCGACCAGAGAGGGATTAAGCACTCAACGGCCATGGTTTTAGTCCATAGATTAGTCTCTCTGGTTGTGTTTACGCAGGCAGTCCAATTCTGAAATGTTTTCCATTAATTGTTTTTTTGACCAATCACATCAGATCTTTTCACATCAGATCTTTTTCAGAGCTGATCTGATTGGTAAAAAGTCTAATTAGTGAAAAATAGGTCAGAATTGTGCTGCCTGTATAAACGCAGCTTCTGACTACTAGTTACGGTTGCTCAACTGATTAGGTTTTTTCCCCTGCAGAAATCATTGGCGTTGCTGAGGCACTTAGAGAGAATTACAATAAAGATCAAAGAGGTTCATGCAATTTCTAAGAAGTTTCTAAAAGAGACTACCAGTGTTTAATTCTGCGCATTTCCTAATTATTCCAATTCCACCATATCTGTCAGGCACTTTACATATTTAATCTCAGACAAATTTTTTATTGTCAGTCTAAATGAACTCTTCTCTCTATCTCAACATTATAGCATAGTTGACAACAGATTTACGCAGATGACACCATTCTGTATACATCTGGCCCTTCTTTGGACACTGTGCTAACAAACCTCCAAACGAGCTTCAACGCCATACAACATTCCTTCCGTGGCCTCCAACTGCTTTCAAATGGTAGTAAAACTAAGTGCATGCTCTTCAACCGATTGCTGCCCGCACCATCCCAGCCCGACTAGCATCACTACTCTGGACGGTTCTGACCTAGAATATGTGGACAACTACAAATACCTAGGTGTCTGGCTAGACTGTAAACTCTCCTTCCAGACTCACATCAAGCATCTCCAATCCAAAATTAAATCTAGAATCACCTTCTTAATTCGCAACAAAGCCTCCTTCACTCATGCCGCCAAACATACCCTCGTAAAACTGACTATCCTACCGATCCTTGACTTCGGCGATGTCATTTACAAAATAGCCCCCAACACTCTACTCAGCAAACTGGATGTAGTCTATCACAGTGCCATGCGTTTTATCACCAAAGCCCCATATACTACCCACCTCTGCGACCTGTATGCTCTCGTTGGCTGGCCCTCACTACATATCCGTCGCCAAACCCACTGGCTCCAGGTCATCTATAAGTCTTTGCTAGGTAAACCTCTTCCTTATCTCAGCTCACTGGTCACAATAGCAACACCCACCCGTAGCACGCGCTCCAGCAGGTACATTGCACTGGTCATCCCCAAAGCCAACACTTCCTTTGGCCGTCTTTCCTTCCAGTTCTCTGCTGCCAATGACTGGAACTAATTGCAAAAATCTCTGAAGCTGGAGTCTTATATCTCCCTCTCTAACTTTAAGCATCAGCTGTCTGAGCAGCTTTCCAATCACTGTACCTGTACACAGCTAATCTGTAAATATCACACCCGACTATCTCATCCCCATATTATTACTTACCCTCTTGCTCTTTTGCACCCCAGTATCTCTACTTGCACATCATCATCTGCACATCTATCACTCCACTATTAATGCTAAATTGTAATTATTTTCGCCTCTAGGGCCTATTTTTTTCCTACCTCCCTAAATCAATTCAAATCAAATGTATTTATAAAGCCCTTCTTACATCAGCTGACATCTCAAAGTGCTGTACAGAAACCCAGCCTAAAACCCCAAACAGTTAGCAATGCAGGTGTAGAAGCACGGTAGAAGCACGGCAGTTGATCCCTACTCTTCTACATTTGCACACGCTGTACATTTATTTTGTGTTATTGACTGTACGTTTGTTTATGTGTAACTTTGTATTGTTGTTTTTGTCGCGCTGCTTTGCTTGATCTTGGCCAGGTCGCAGTTGTAAATGAGAACTTCTTCTCAACTTGCCTACCTGGTTAAATAAAGGTGAAATAAAATTAAAATAAATAAAATTGCTACACATGGGCCTCAGATCAGTCTCCAGTCCACTTGGCAGTTGGTCCTGTATCAGGACTCTGTCCAGCCAAGTATGAGAGCTGTCAGAGACCAGAGGGCAGGCAGGCAGGGATGCAGGGATGTTCCCCAGCCAGGGTCTCAGCAGATGCGTGTGGCGGCCATTCGATTAAAGCATGGGATGGCTATGGTGGGATTATGCCAGGTGGGCCAGAGGAGACGCAGTGCTCTGCTGAAGATGCACAGCAATTCAATTATGATCGACTGGCATGACAAGGGTTGTGTGTGGGTGTGTGTGTGTGTGTGTGCTGTTTTCAGTTTTCAGGAGAGGGTGGGAAAGAGTTGATGATTGTACAGGTCACTCATGCTCTGTCTATGTTTGTCATGCCCTGAAACAAAAGCTCAAGCTCCTATTCAGCACGAACACCAAATGTCTGATAATAGGATCCATAGATCCTTAGTTACCATGCCAGAGAGCATTGAACAGAAATATAAACGCAACATGTAAATGTTGGTCCCATGTTTCATGAGATGAAATAAAAGATCCCAGAAATGTTCCATACCCACAAAAAGCTTATTTCTCTCAAATTAGCTGAGGAATATTTCTGTCTGTAATAAAGCCCTTTTGTGGGGAAAAACTCACTCTGAATGGCAGAGCCTGGTTCCCCAGTGGGTGGGCCTATGCAGGTGCCCCTGCCCAGTCATGTGAAATCCATAGATTAGGGCCTCATTTATTTATTTAAATTGACTGATTTCCTTATATGAACTGTAACTGCAAAATCTTAGAAATTGTTGAATGTTGTGTTTATATTTTTGTTCAGTGTAGATTAGTGATTAGTTGCTCTCTTCCTCTGTGCTGTAGCGTATAAATAATTCATGACCAGTTGCTTTGCATTCTCTGTCCTTCTCTAACTGTTGGGTGCTGGCCTACGGGCGTTGTGTGTAAACCTCCTGTGTGTGTGTGTGTGTCTGGTTGCATGTCTGCGTGTGCACGCATCTATGTGTCTCTGTGCACTGTGCACATGGCTGAGAAAAGAGATGGAGGAGGTGTCTAATGTCAGGTGATGGCTCAGCCTTTCTCTGTATACAGATGACTGGGGTCCTCTGGCGACCTTTCACTGAGTCGGCCCCAGCGTCTACCCTGTCAACACCTGGTTGAGGAGCGGTGCCCCCCCATCACCTCCTCTACACCCCATCTGTCACGTTCCTCTCCACCATCGGACACAGCGCCCCGGTGGTGTTATCACACTTTCCAAAAATGGACACACCGTCACTGAATGGCCCTTCCCAGAGCCAAGGTGCCCGTAAAATTATACAGCGTTTAGAAATTACTCCCATGTCCTTCCCATATTAAATTTTAGGCAGGGAGTAATTGGAGTGGTGGTGTGACTGTTAGGTGGAGGGGAGGGGAGGGGAGGGGAGAGGAGGGGAGAGGAGGGGAGGGGAGGGAGAGCGGGGTTGTCATGTTTAAACACTGGCCCACATCCCAGATACGTGCTCAACAATCTCATTGAAATGATATCAGATGAGTTCCATCAGATGGATTGGAAAATTACGTTTTTTAAATTGAATAATTATTGCTGTGTTAGATCCAATGTAATTTCAATGTGTGGGCTGTTGAATGAGATGCATGTACTGGTGTAGGCTATATAGTCTGGCTGACACCAAACTGCAAGTCTTCCTGACTTCTGTCTGGATGTTGACTTCAGTCTGATGTAGGCACGAAGTGTTAATAATGAAGGGGGCTGTGCTTTTTTTTTTTACAGATTTTTGCTCCTTGTGTCTTTCTCACTGAAACACCCACATGGACAGCCACACACAGCCCGTGAGCACCGCCCCCTTCCAATACAACTGTTGGATTTTCAAATCCAAACAATGAGAGGTTTCAACCCCACATGAAATAAAATGTTTGAGAGAACAAATCAAAGCTCGAGCCAACTTTAGCAGGAATATTGCACAAACAACAGACTCCTGTCCAGACCGGTGTCACTGATCTCCCTCGCTGTGCACCACATGAGTCAGCCAGGCTACGGGGTATATTCTGAGATGGATTTTACAGTTTCAATTTTGGTCTTGTGAATAATGTTAATTGAATGGATAGTAGGTGCAGGATTGTAAACTGGATCCGCTGTCATGTAAATGCCTTTTACATTACTGTGCACAGAGGGCAATATATGGAAAGAAAGATGGTGGACAACAGAGAAAGCATAGGTAAACTGAAAGAATATAGACACAGTACATTGGTATGAAGATAGGGCGAGAAGGAGCAGCCCGAGAAAGATGCAGAGTGATTGAGTATCATTCATTATCTCTGCTACAGAATGAGTGTTCAGAGAAGCCAATATGATTGTGTTCATTGTAATATGTCAGAGTTAATCCACTGCATCCATATGGAACAAACAGCCCATACAAGAATGTGATCCACCCTTGACTGACCTGTAGTATACAGTTGAAGTCGGAAGTTTACATACACTTAGGTTGGAGTCATTAAAACTTGTTTTTCAAACTCTCCACAAATTATTATTATATATATATTTTTTTAAGGGGTGGATCAGCTTAACATTGTGGAAAGATTGTTGCAATGTAATTGTCTGCATCATTTCCAATCCCCCATATATTTTTGGGGTAAATATATATATCCATATACATACACGTATGCATACATATACACATATATACATACACATACCTATATAGACAAACATACTTTCTTAAGAATATACCTTTATATTCCCCGCAAACCCTACCACCCTTCCCCCAATTGGAGTAAACTAATAAACAATAACACTTAGGCTTCTACCTTCAGTTTATACACCTTATACACATTTTACAGACACAATCTACTGTACAATAGTTATATTTTGTTTGTTTTTAGTCCTTCCTCTATTTCTGATGTCCATCCAGTTTGATTTCTATTGGTAACTGTGCTATTCCACAAAATATCTGAACCTATATAAATTTTACAGATCCCGTATGTTTTACATTGGTTATCTTGTTATTAGTCCCACCCTTCAGCTCCTTTCAACCCCTCCCATCTATCTCACAACACCGTCCATTTTGAATTTCTATTTGACATATATTTTTCAACTGTGCTGTGATGCTTCACAAAAGTACTGAACCTTTCTATTCTCATAGCTTCTACAGATTGTAAATTAAAAATAAACATTTTTGCTAAAATAATTATTATATTATTGATTGATTGACTATGGCTTTTCAAATCACCAAGTATTGCTATCTGCAGCGTTAGTTCTACGCAAATGTTGCAATTCTTCAGCCTTTCCTGGACCTGTGACCAAAACAATCTACATATGGACAATACCAAAATAAATGATCTCATGATAAATGTCTTGTTAACAAACTTTAGTTTTGGCAAGTCGGTTAGGACATCTACCTTGTGCATGACACAATTTTTCCAACAATTTACAGACAGATTATTTCACTTAAAATGCACTGTATCATAATTCCGGCGGGTCAGAAGTTTACATACTGTGCCTTTAAACAGCTTGGAAAATTCCATAAAATGATGTCATGGCTTTAGAAGCTTCTGATAGGCTAATTAACATTATTTGAATCAAATCAAATCAAATGTATTTGTCACATACACATGGTTAGCAGATGTTAATGCAAGTGTAGCGAAATGCTTGTGCTTCTAGTTCCGACCATGCAGTAATATCTAACAAGTAATATAACATAACAATTTCACAACAACAACCTTATACACACAAGTGTAAAGGAATGAATAAGAATACGTACATAAAAATATATAAATGAGTGATGGCCGAACGGCATAGGCCATATGCAGTAGATGTTATAGAGTACAGTATATACATATGAGATGAGTAATGTAGGGTATGAAAACATTATATGAAGTGGCATTGTTTAAAGTGGCTAGTGATACATTACATCAAGAGGCAAGATGCAGTAGATTGTATAGCGTACAGTATATACATATGAGATGAGTAATGTAGGGTATGTAAACATTATATAAAGTGGCTAGTGATAAATTGATAACATATATTTTTCCATTATTTAAGGAGGTATACCTGTGAATGTATTTCAAGGCCTACCTTCAAACTCAGTGCCTCTTTGCTTGACATCATGGGAAAATCAAAATAAATCAGCCAAGACCTCAGAAAAAAATTTGTAGGCCTCCAAAAGTCTGGTTCATCCTTTGGAGAAATTTCCAAACACATGAAGGTACCACGTTCATCTGTACAAACAATAGTACGAAAGTATAAACACCATGGGACCACACAGCCGTCATAATGCTCAGGAGGGAGATGCATTCTGTCTCCTAGAGATGAACGTACTTTGGTGCGAAAAGTGCAAATAAATCCCAGAACAACAGCAAAGGACCTTGTGAAGATGCTGGAGGAAACAGGTACAAAAGTATCTATATCCACAGTAAAACGAGTCCTATATCAACATAACCTGAAAGGCTGCTCAGCAAGGAAGAAGCCACTGCTCCAAAACCGCCATAAAAAAACAGACTACAGTTAGCAACTGCACATGGGAACAAATATCGTACTTTTTGGAGAAATGTCCTCTGGTCTGATGAAACAAAATAGAACTGTTTGGCCATAATGACCATCGTTATGTTTGGAGGAAAAAGGGGGAGGCTTGCAAGCCGAAGAACACCATCCCAACCGTGAAGCACGGGGTGGTAGCATCATGTTGTTGGGGTGCTTTGCTGCAGGAGGGACTGGTGCGCCTCACAACATCGATGGCATCATGAGGCAGGACAATTCTGTGGATGTATTGAGGCAACATCTCAAGACATCAGTCAGGAAGTTAAAGCTTGGTCGCAAACGGGTCTTCCAAATAGACAATGACTCTAAGCATACTTCCAAAGTTGTGGCAAAAAAAGGACAACAAAGTCAAGGTATTGGAGTGGCCATCACAAAGTCCTGACCTCAATCCTCTGAAAAATATGTGGCCAGAACTGAAAAAGCGTGTGCAAGCAAGGAGGCCTACACACCTGACTCAGTTACACCAGCTCTGTCTGGAGGAATGGGCCAAAATTCACCCAACTTATTGTGGGAAGCTTGTGGAAGGCTACCCAAAACATTTGACCCAAGTTAAACAATTTAAAGGCAATGCTACCAAACACTAATTGAATGTATGTAAACATCCCAGTGTATGTAAACACTGGGAATGTGATGACAGAAATAAAAGCTGAAGTAAATCATTCTCCCTACTATTATTCTGACATTTCACATTTGTAAAATTAAGTAGTGATCCTAACTGACCTAAGACAGGGAATTTTTACTAGGATTAAATGTCAGGAATTGTGAAAAACTGAGTTTAAATATATTTGGCTACGGTGTATGTACACTTAAGACTTCAACTGTATGTGTTTGTCACTGTGAGTTCATTAATTTTATGGCTCATGCAGGATACACAGTTTCCATGACTAAGCAACGCTGTAATGTTTTTAAGTTCCTTTACTGTAGTAAACATACTTCAGTCTAGAGACAACAACCTCTATGTCTGAGGTGGAAATGTATTTTCTCCATCCACAGATCAGTGGTTAAACCAAAAACAATGAAATATATTAGTGGAAGTGGAATGGCAATCCCTCTTTGGATGGTTTTGTTGCTTAAACCAAAGTTTCCATTAAGTTTTAAAAGTTACATTATGATAGTCTTTGCAAGCCTTTTATTGCCCCTTCCAAGCATCTGACATGGTTTTCTTTTCAATCTCTTTTGCATAGAAAGACATTTGTACACTCTTATAAAAAAGGGTTCTTCAGCTGTCCCCATAGGAGAACCCTTTTTGCTTCCTTGTAGAACCCTTTTTGGTTCCAGGTAAAACTACTTTGGGTTCCATGTAGAACCCTCTGAGGAAAAGGTTCTACATGGATCCCAAAAGGGTTCTACCTGGAACCAAAAAGGGTTCTTTAAAGAGTTATCCTACTGTATGTGGACAGCCAAAGAACCATTTTTAGGTTCTAGATAGAGTGTAGGCTGGTCACAATTGTCTGTCCAGATTAATTTCTGGTTGCAGAAGTGACAGCCATAGATATAAATGCGATGGAGAGTGCAGGTTCATGGACAAATAGTCAAAGTCAACATTTTCTTTTAACGGCTGTCCAATCTAGATTTGCTAGCTACATTTTCTGTGGAAGTCTTGCATATTGTATTAGTCTGTATTAAATGTGTGGGTTGTGCCTTTGACTGTGACTGGCAGTGCTATGACTTTGATTCGATTAGTGTGACACGGGAGTGAGGTTGGACACCCCTCATCTCCCTCAGCAGTAATCCGCCTCTTGAATAAACGCTGTAAGTGGGCTAGACTTTCTCCCTGCACCTGCTCCCTCACACAGCCAGCCAGCCAGAGACAGACCAGACCAGGGCTCTGGGGCTCTCTCAGGTCTGTCTGTCTGTCTGTCTGTCTGTCTGTCTGTCTGTCTGTCTGTCTGTCTGTCTTGTCAGTTGCAGGGACGAACACCAAGCAGCCAACAGGATATGGATAGGATATAGCCAACCAGCCACTATAGCAAGGATGTAGCTGCCCATTTTCAATCATGCCCATCACAGATATTTTTTATATAAAAAATATATATATTATTTTGTAGTTTTTACTCCCTTTTCATGATATCCAATTGGTAGTTACAGTCTTGCCCCATCGCTGCAACTCCCGTACAGACTCGGGAGAGGCAAAGGTCGAGAGCATGCGTCCTCCGAAACACGACCCTGCCAAGCCGCACTGCTTCTTGACACGCTTCTTGCTTAACCCGGATGCTAGCCGCACAGCTGGCGACCAAGGTCAGCTTTCAGGTGCCCGGCCCTCCACAAAGAGTCGCTAGAGCACAATGGGACAAGGAAATCCCAGCCCGCCAAACCTTCCCCTAACCCGGATGATGCTGGGCCAATTGTGCACCGCCTCATGGGTCTCACGGTCATGGCAGGCTGTGACACAGCCTGGCATCGAACCCAGGGCTGTAGTGACACTTCAAGCGCTGTAATTCAGTGCCTTGGACTGCTGCGCCACTTAGGAGGCAGATATTACAGAGTGTAGATACTGTAGAGGACCTCAATATGGAGTGGCAAATGTTTCATACAGTATATACCGTTGTAAGGGATCTACATAATGTAGGCCTAAGTCTCAGGAACCTTGTTGTCTTACTGGTCCAATGGGAGATGTGATCCTATCTTCATACTGATGATGACTTGCTATTTATAATTCTGTGTGTTTGTCTTTGCATGTCTATGGATTGTGGAGGGAGGTATGTGGGTGTGTGTGGGTGCTCAAGCGTGTGTCTCCTGTGTTCCTGGCTTGTATGAATGTGGGTGCACATGACAGATTATCAGTCTTGTCTTTCGTTGTTCACTGTCAGCAGTAATTGAAATGCATGCCACACATCTTCCCCCTGCTCTCTGACTAAAATGGACGCATGCTCATGAACAGGCCACAAGATGAGTTGTTTAATGAGATTTTAGCCAATTCAGCTCCGTAATATTCTAGGCCTACGAGTAAGACACGCAATAGGATCTCTAATAGAATCCCTCCATTGAGTTTTTACTGGTTCACACTTTGCTCCGCATATCAAATCACCTCATCACAACCTGTTTGAAGTCTCGCTTCAAAAGCTAAGCGCTGCTTCAAAGTAAAAAAAGAGACGTTCAGAAGGAAGGAGTTTATACTTGCCTAGTTAAATAAAGCTAAAAAGATTTTTGAAATTATACACAATAGGAAAATTCACAATAAAAATGTCTGTCAAGTTCATTGAGTGCTAACCTTCTCATCTCTATATAGCATGATCACGATCAGGATCAATCATCCCTTTCCATGTCCTCTCAAAGTTGTTTGATTTTATATAAAGGTTTGCAATACTCCTCATGACAATGTCATAATACTGTACCACATGCTGTTTACAACACTAAAGGAAAACAGACAAACTACTGCCTGACTACCACACAATTAGTGAGCTTCCTGGCAGGCAGATATCTATGTTCTTTCTCTGGAATTTTAAGATAAAAGTGAGGAAATAAATAAGTTAATAGAAACTTCTCTGAACTTTTCCCACCTGCTGTAGTCAGGAGTCATTAAAGATGCATGGATGCGATAACATCTCTTGCTCCAGTTCCCTGGAAAGACATCCAGGGCCAGGCCGAGGGAAGGGCTTTAACAGGGAACCTGTTTGCGAAATGTCAAATCTTAGTTTGGGTTAACTGGTTTGAACTCCAAGCACAGATAAGACACATGGAAATGTAATTGCTTAGGCATTAGTCATGCAAACACATTTCTTTGTTATTGTGGCACGGAGTCAGAGATTCAAACCTATGCTCTTCTGTTTTCTATCCATGGAATAAGTCCACTGCATCACCAGGATGGAGCTAGCATGCCATGTTGATTTTTTTACCCATACAAAGCTGTTCATTTAGGTCTATTCAAACAGAACGCATTTCAAAGGAAACAATCACTCTGATTAAAATAAGATGTGGCCAATTAGTGGGCGCGGCCGACACACCTGAACAGACTTAAAAAATGTTTTAAATGTAATTTAGCAGACCCTCTTATCCAGAGCGACTTACTTTCCGGACTTAACAAGATAGAGGATAGAGAACGTTTTGCTGATGCTGAGAATAGAATGTATATATTTTTAAATAACATTTTTAGAACATTCTCTGAATGTTACTAAAGTTTTCTTGTGGTTTTTATGTAAAGTTTTCTTAACGTTCTTGGGACAATTTGAGAACATTACTTAAAATAGAACCATGAAGAAATCTGTAGGAAATGTTACGCTGAAATACTGAAATTCCCACAGAAGAACGTTGTTTCTGAATGTCCTCTGAACTATATGAGAACATTCCCAAAGTCAAACCAGTTGGAGAACACTCCTAGAACATTACCAAAATTGAAATGAAGTATAACCATGTTTGAACTTTTAGGAAACATTATGTTAAAGTATTTAAATACCAAGATGTTTTTTTTGTGAAGTTCCTTTAATGTGCTGAGAATGTTCCAAAGCCAGCACACTTTCCTGCTCCATTCCCAGAAAGTTGTGGGAAGGTTGTATGCAAAATAACCATAGGACAACCACGCTCTCATCAAGCTCTAAGAAACACATGGTTCTCAGAACGTTATGTGCTAGCTGGGATGTCTTTTACAGTCGCTTCAGAAAGTTTTCACACCCCTTGACTAATTCCACATTTTGTTGTGTTACAGAATGTTTTCCTCACCCATCTACACACAATACCCCATAATGACAAAGTGAAAACATGTTTTTAGAAATGTTTGCAAATGTATTGAAAATGAAATACAGAATATCTCATTTTACAGAAGTATTCCCACCCCTGAGACAATACATGTTAGAATCACCTTTGGTAGCAATTACAGCTGTGAGTCTTACAGTTGGATTAAACAATATTTGCCCATTATTCTTTTCAAAATTCTTCAAGCTCTGCCAAATTGGTTGTTGATCATTGCTAGACAACAATTTTCAAGTTTTGCCATAGATTTTCAAGTAGATTTAAGTCACAAATGTAACCTGGTCACTCAGTAATATTCACTGACTTCTTGGTAAGCAACTCCTGTGTAGATTTGGTCTTGTGTTTCAGGTTATTGTCCTGCTGGAAGGTGAATTGATCTCCCAGTGTCTAGTGGAAAGCAAATTGAACCATGTTTTCCTCTAGGATTTTGCCTGTACTTAGCACCATTCCATAAATGTTTTATCCTGAAAAACTCCCCATGCCGTAACGATTACAACCATACCCGTAACATGATGCAGCCACCATATGCATGAAAATATGTAGAGTGGTACTCAGTAATGTGTTGTATTGGATTTGCCCCAAACATAATACTTTGTATTCAGGACAAAAAGTGAATTGCTTCGCCACATATTTTGCAGTATTACTTTTGTGCCTTGTTGCAGACAGGATGCATCTTTTGGAATATTTTTATTATTCCTTATTTTCACTCTGTCAACTAGGTTAGTATTAGGAAGTAACTACAATGTTGTTAATCCATCCTTACTTTTCTCCTATCGCAGCTATTAAACTCTGTAATTGTTTTAAAGTCACCATTGGCCTCATGGTGAAATTCCTGAGCGGTTTCCTTCCTCTCCGACAGCTGAGTTAGTAAAGACAGCTCTATTTTTGTAGTGACAGGGTGTATTGGTACACCATCCAAAGTGTAATTAATAACTTCACCATGCACAAAGGGATATTCATTGTCTGCTTTTTAGATGTTTTATCCATCTACAAATCGGTGCCCTTCTTTGCGAAGCATTGGAAAACCTCTCCTGGTCTTTGTGGTTGAATCTGTGTTTGAAATTCACTGCTCTGATGGACCTTACAGATAATGTTATGTGTGGGGTATAGTGATGAGGTCGTCGTTTAAAAATCATGCTAAACACTATTTGATTTGATTTGATTTATTGCACAACGAGTGGTTCTTTTTCTGGTTCTTTGATTTGATTTGATTTAATGCACAACGAGTGAGTCTATGCAACGTACTGTATTATGTGACTTGTTAAAGCACCTTTTTATTCCTGAACTCATTTAGGCTTGCCATAACAAAGGGGTTGAATACTCAAGTCATTTCAGCTTTGAATTTTGTATTCATTTATAAAAATGCTGACATTATGGGTTATTGTGTGTAGGCCAGTGACCAAACAAATCTCAATTTAATCAAGTTGAAAGTTTCAGGCTGTAACACAACAAAGTGAGGAAAAAGTCAAGTGGTGTGAATACTTTCTGAAGGCACAGTACTGTATATGCAGGTATCAAATCAAATGTATTTGTCACATGCGCCGAATACAACAGGTGTAGATTTTACCTTGAAATTACTTACAAGTCCTTAATCAACAATGTTAATTAAGGAGCTTTTTGGACCTAAACTTGGCGGTCTGGTACCGCTTGCCGTGTGGTAGCAGAGAGAACAGTCTATGACTTGGGTGACTGGGTTCTTTGACAATTTTTTGGGCCTTCCTCTGACACTGTCTAGTATATAAGTCCTGGTTGGCCCCAGTGATGTACTGGGTCGTACGCACTACCCTTGGTCTGATGTCATACCAGCCGGTGATGCAACCTCTTGGGATTCTCTCGATGGTGCAGCTGTAAAACTTTTTGAGGATCTGTCGAATTCTCACAAGGCACCCTGATCTGTGTCTACTTTATTTCCTTATTTTCTTCATGCGAATAACAGGGATTAGGGCCTTGTCCAGGAAACAACATTATGTTCTTCGTGTCAGACTCATTAAAGAAAAAATCTTTGTCCAGTTCAAGGTGAGTAATCGCTTTTCAGATACCTAGAATCTCTTGTCTTTCATAAGAGACGGTAGCATTAAAACAATGCAAAAAAACCACACAAAATAACACAATTGATTTGGAGTACGTAAAACGGCATCCATCCCCTCCGGCGCCATTCTTCTATTAGTAACTGCCAAAATAAAGGTAACACCAACATAAAGTGTCTTAGTAGGGCGTTAGTCCACCACGAGCGAGCACAGCTTCAATGCACCTTGGCATAGATTTTTACAAGTGTCTGGAACTCTATTGGAGGGATGCGACACCATTCTTTCACTAGAAATTCCATGATTTGGTGTTTTGTTGGTGGTGGTGGAGAACACCACCAGAATCTCCCATAAGTGTTCAATTCGGCAGGGATCTGGTGACGGCTATGGCATATGGCTATGACATTACATTGTTTTCATGCTTATCAAACCATTCAATGATCACTCGTGCCCTGTGGATGGGGGCATTGTCATGTCATGGGGCGTAGCCATGGTAACCAAAATAATGGGCAAAATAATGGCCTGCCCAGCATTTTTATACATGACCCTAAGCATGGTGGGATGTTAATTGCTTAATTAACTCAGAAACCATATATTTGTGGAAGCATCTGCTTTCAATACACTTTGTATCCCTCATTTACACAAGTGTTTTTGGCAGTTACCTGTATATGTCATCTGGTTGTTTTTATATATGAGTTTTTGGAATGGCCCGTTCTCCAGTATAGTTTTCAGCTGTGCACCTCCATGAGTTTGACTTTGAGTTGATCCCACTGTGTCCTTTAACATAATCAATATCTCTGTTCTATGACTGAGCTCATCTCTATTCTCTCTGGTTAAGCTCCTCTCTGGCTGTAGTCTGACAGACACTGGTCTGATGTGTTGCTCAGAGACAGTCAGAGAGAGGGGGAGAGGTGATATGTGATAACCATAGCCTCCTCCACCTCTGGGGTCCTGATGGCCTGAGGCCATGTGATGGCATGTAGGTCAGTGTAATGAATTGGTGGTAACAATGAGATATCATCCTCTCTCTTTCTTTTTACTGTGGGTTCTAGGGAAGCAGAGGAGCCTGCGCAGCTATTTGTAGATCCTTAAGAGATTGATTACTCCACAAGTTACAGAGACCAATAGCAATCCATTATGGACCATTTTCAGTTTATCAGATACAATGCCCATCACAGTTGTGCTGTTTTGCTCTATGAATAAAATACAGACAGAACAAAATACATGTATGGAAATATAGTTTGTATGTACTGTGGATAAAACCCTAAACATGTCCTCTCCTCTGTCTTGCGTCTGTGTAGGTGAGCACCTTCGGATCTGTCCCCAGGGGTATACCTGCTGTACCAGTGCCATGGAGGAGACCCTGTCCAACCTTAGTCGCAGGGAGTTTGAGGGCCTGGTCAGAGAGGCTGGACGCTCGCTACAGGCCTCTCTCAATGCACAGTACAGGAGCTTCGACAGTGAGTAGCAGCCTCCCAGAACGCATACACTCCTCTATACTGACAATACAAACACGCTCGCACACACACACTTATTTGCGTGCGATCATTGAGTTCAAGAACTGGATGCCCTTGATGATGTCCTTGACTTGTTCTGAGAATTTTAAAGACTGCAATCTTTAACACATCACTGATAAACTCTATTTATAAACTAATCAATATAGTCCTGACCAATGTGGCCCAAAAGATATGGTGCCCCGATGACAGCAGCTGATAACGCCTGAAACACAGTTGTTTGCTCAGGGAAATAAATCCCCCACAGGGTAATCTGGACCTCTATCCATCTGATTAACATAAGATTAGAACAGGAACTGGAGATGATGGCATGGAGTCATATTTCCTGCTTTGATGGGCCCTAGCTGTCATCAGAGTGGCATAGACAGAGAGCAGTAGACACAGAGACAGAGAGGAGATTGTGGGTGGCTGGGAAAGTGAGTTATGATTGGTTGTGGTAATGAGTCATGGAACCTAGCAGACACCGTCTGACAGGTTGGTGGGGATGGGGGGTGCAGGGAGCCCTCCCTCTGTCTCTCCTCCTCCAATCCACTGCCACAGGCAATGCTAATGGACATTTGAAAGAATTTAAAAAAGAAGGAAAGAGGAGAGGGTATGGTGGTATGAGTCAGGCAGTGTGTGTCAGATGGGGAGTTCCAGTTCCCTTTTCTCCTGCTTTCTGCACTTTCTGGACTGCTGGGTTGCTCTCATTTACGGAGCAAGATGAAAGAAGTGTGACTGATGTGGCAGAGTTAGCCTAGCAACAGGAGGAAGGTTTGGGCCACACAACAACAAGGACACTATCACACACACAGGGGCTGGGCTGGCAGAACAGTATAGAGCTAGTCCAGCTGCATACAGTACAGCTCCCTCACCCCAAAACCCACAACCCCTTTTCATCCCCCTCAACATCAGGAGGTTACAACCACAGAGACAGCGGAAAGTCAAATGTTGATGAGGATGAAGCAATGCATCAAAGAGGAATGAGCAGGAGAGCTATAGCTACATGAAGCAGCGGTAGAGAGAGGAGGAAATTGAAGTGTGCAGGTGATGTTTCAAGCCCATTTGATATGACTGCAGCTGTGTCGGATCAGCAGTAGAGTACAGGAGTAGTAGCAGTAGGAGCAGTAGAAACAGAAGGAACCGAAGGACGCGGAGAGCAGTGCCGGTAAGAGCTACATCTCCATCTGGTTGTGTTCAGGGTTGTCGGGCGTGGGCCCTGGACTCGCTCAACTAAATGAAGGTTTTTATTGCTTCTCCACAGCAGCAGCAGCACTCCCAGGCCCCACCCAGGCCCTCCCCTCTCCTCCAGCATGCAAACCTCAGATTAGAGGGAGAGTCAGAGGCAGTCTGCCCATCTTAACCCTCTTTCTATGGGGGTCAGCTCCAGCATCAGGCAGCAGCAGCAGCCCAGTTAGTGTGTCAGCAGAATGGGAGGATACAGAGATGTATTACATTTCTCACTGACACTGTAACTCTCAATATATGCTGCTTTATTACAAGGCTCAATAAGGAGGTATATGGGGCAATGACATTGTCCCTTGTTGATTTTGTTGTTTTGTTTTTCTCTTCTCCTCTCACTATACACTCTTTGCAAAAAGGTGCTATCTAGAACCTTAAAGGGAACCAAAATAGTTATATCTGGAACCAAGAAGGGTTCTTCAAAGGGTTTTCCTATGGGGACAGCCAAAGAACCGTTTTTGGTTCCAGGTAGAACCCTTTTTTGTTCCGGGTAGAACCCTTTTTTGGTTCCGGGTAGAACCCCTTTGGTTTCCATGTAGAACCCTTTCCACAGAGGGTTCTACATGAAACCTAAAAGGGTTCTACCTGGAACCAAAAAGGGTTCTCCTATGGGGACGGCCGAATAACCCTTTTGGAACACTTTTTTCTAAGAGTGTCCCAGCACAGTGCTGTGAACTGAACTACAGCTGAAAAAGTGCTCTACAGTTCTACAGATAAATTCACAGGTTCTCACAGTGTCTATAGCTCATTTGTCAGGAAAGCTAGAGCACTCCTCCTTGTATGTCACAATCAGGGCCCTAGTCTTTTGGAGGCCTCAAGCAAAACCTTGCTGGCAAAACATTTTAGTGGCCCCCCTTTTGAAGGCGGAGAGGAAACATTTTTTTAGTAAATTTCCTGCAATTCTACCCATTTTGTCATGGGGCTCAGAGAAAATGTTGCAGTTTTAAAACAAGTTTGCTGCTATTCTACATATTATGCCATGGGGTGGAGAGACACTTTTGCCGTTCTCAAGCAAATTTCCTGCAATTCTACACATTTTGCCCTGATTTATGCCAAGTTTATATGATATCTGAGTAAGAGTGACAAACAAAATCAATGGGTGCCCCCTGGAGGTCAGGGCCCCTGGGCACGTGAACTTTGTGCCCGGTCGATATTCGACCATGATTACTACCACGATTACTACAAGTTACTACAAGATAGCTGGCTAGATAAATGTACCTATCTAAAAAATGGTAGCTGACATGGGCTAATTGATTGACTGTCAGTGACCACCATAACAAGATAAAAAATGCTGATGCTATACTATTCTAACTCTCAACAGTAAGTTGAGTAACTGAGTTCCTAAAATATACAGTACCAGTCAAAAGTTTGGACACCTACTCATTCAAGGGTTTTTCTTTATTTGGACTATTTTCTACATTGTAGAATAATAATGAAGACATCAAAACAATGAAATAACACATATGGAATCATGTAGTAACCAAGAAAGTGTTAAACAAATCAAAATATATTTTATATTTGAGATTCTTCAAAGTAGCCACCCTTTGCCTTGGTGACAGCTTTGCACACTCTTGGCATTCTCTCAACCAGCTTCACCAGCAGCCACCATTAATTTGCCAGCTTCACCTGGAATGCTTTTCCAAAAGACTTGAAGGAGTTCACACATATTGTTGGTTGCTTTTCCTTCACTCTGCAGTCCAAATCATCCCAAACCATCTCAATTGGGTTGAGGTCTGGTGATTGTGGAGGTCAAGCCATCTGATGCAGCACTCCATAAATCTCATTCTTGTTCAAATAGCCCTTACACAGCCTGAAGGTGTGTTGAGTCATTGTCCTGTTGAAAAACAAATGATAGTCTCACTAAGCGCAAACCAGATGGGATGGCGTATCGCTGCAGAATGCGATGGTAGCCTTGCTGGATAAGTGTGCCTTGAACTCTAAATAAATCAAAGACAATGTCACCAGCAAAGCACCCCCACACCATCACACCTCCTCCTCCATGCTTCACAGTGGGAACCACACATGCGGAGATCATCCGTTCACCTACTCTGCGTCTCACAAAGACACGGCGGTTTGAAACAAAACCTCAAATTTGGACTCATCAGACCAAAGGACAGATTTCCACCGGCCTAATGTCCATTGCTCTTCTTTCTTGGCCCAAGCAAGTCTCTTCTTCGTATTGGTGTCCTTTAGTAGTGTTTTTAGTAGTCTCCTCTGAACAGTTGATGTTGAGATGTGTCTTTTACTTGAACACTGTGAAGCATTTATTTGGGCTGCAATTTCTGAGGCTGGTAACTCCAATGAATGTATCCTCTGCAGCAGAGGTAACTCTGGGTCTTCCTTTCCTGGGGCAGTCCTCATGAGAGCCAGTTTCATCATAGCACTTGATGGTTTTTGCGACTGCACTTGAAGAAACTTTCAAAGTTCTTGACATTTTCTGTATTGACTGACCTTCATGTCTTAAAGTAATGATGGAATGTTGATTCTCTTTGCTTATTTGAGCTGCTCTTGCCATAATATGGACTTGGGGTTTTACCAAATAGGGATATCTTCTGTATGCCACCCATACCTTGTCACAACACAACTGATTGGCTCAAACGCATTAAGAAGGAAAGAAATTCCACAAATTAACTTTTAACAAGGCACACCTGTTAATTGAAATGCATTCCAGGTGACTACCTCATGAAGCTGGTTGAGAGAATGCCAAGAGTGTGCAAAGCTGTCATTCAAGGCAAAGGGAGGCTACTTAAAATAATCTAAAATGTGTTTTGATGTGTTTAACACTTTACTACATGATTCCATATGTGTTATTTCATAGTTTTGATGTCTTCACTATTATTCTACAATGTAGAAAATAGTAAAAATAAAGAAGAATCTTTGACTGAGTAGGTGTGTCCAAACGTTTGACTGATACTGTGCATATATATATTATGTCTCTTATGCCCTGGTCATAATGATGGGCCAAATCAATCTGCTCATTTCCACGCTCCCATTTATTTCAATGTTTTACGTAGCACCAAGACCTTACCCTCTGGGCACAGACATCAATTCAATGTATATTGCATGTTGCTTCAATGTAATTTAATTGAAATGATGTGGAAACAACGTTGATTCAACCAGTGCGTGCCCAGTGGGTAGTGCTTTGAATCTCTAATATACTGTACAGTAGACCTGACAGGTGCCGAAGGCCAGTAAGTGCTATTTCTCTTGACAGACAGGTGGTGATGTAGCTAATGTTGTTATGGCTGGAAGCTGGAGGCCAACCAGGTGTGTGTGTGTGTGTGTCAGAGAGGGAGAGATTGATTTTTGGTCTTGGTCTACTGGTCACATTGGACTCAACAGAGAGGATGTCCTGCAGTTTTAATGACACACACACCTGCATCTCCAGCCAGGCACAGGTGACCATGCGTGTGAATGAGCCTGATCACCCTTTTGCAGACTAGACCAAAGAGCTTTGGAGGCCTGTCTCTTTCATAATCTCTTAAGTGTTTGATTGGTCGGTTGCCTCAAGTTCCTCAAGAAAATAAATGTATCTCACTCTACGCTCCCTAGGCCCTGTTTGTGGTCTGGCAAAGGCATTGATAGGTGCTGCTCCTGTCCTATAAATACAACTGACTAGTCCAGTATTTGACTCCTTGTCCCTCTCTCCTCTCTCCTCAGCATACTTCACAGACCTCCTGAATAGCTCAGAGCGCTCCCTCCAGGAGTCCTTCCTGGCCAAACTGAGCTCCCTCTACTCCAAGAACGCCCCTGTGTTCCAGGACCTGTACACTGACCTGCGTCGTTACTACCGCGGCTCCGCTGTCAACCTGGAGGAGACGCTCAACGACTTCTGGGCACGGCTGCTGGAGCGCCTGTTCAAGGTCTCCGCCCTCCCACAGTACACTCTCACTGATGACTACCTGGAGTGTGTGGCCAAGCAGACGGAGACCCTGCGGCCCTTTGGGGATGTTCCCCGCGACCTCAAGTCCAAGGTCACTCGGGCCTTGGTGGCGGCGCGGTCATTTGTCCAGGGCCTGACCGTCAGTGGAGAGGTGGTCCGCAAAGTCTCCCAGGTACTGTTGTTGTAGAGACCTGTGCTGTTTCACGTGCTGTTGCCTCTGATACACATGGCTGTGCTTTTTATACCTGAGATGACCACCTCACATCTGCCACACTGTTAACCATTAACCACCATACACACACATTACTCACATCCTACAGCACACACTGAAACCCTCTCAACCAGTTCAAATTGGGATTTTTACGAGGTAGTGTCTTGTGTAAATGTGTCACAAAAAAGTAAAGTCCCTGGATGAGACTATGTAATTTTCACCCACAGGCAATGTTTAACCTTGGCTACCCTGGTGAAAACATATGAATACTGTGGATAGATAAAGCACACTAGGGGCTTGTCTCAGTAGGGGCTTGTCTCAGTAAGGGTGTGTAAAAGGCTGCTGTGCATTGCCTGTAGCACTCCCTTCTATAGCCATGAAATGCTTCGAAAGGCTGGTCATGGCTCACATCAACACCATCATCCCAGACACTCTGGACCCACTCCAATTTGCATACAGCCCCAACTCATCCACAGAGGAGGCAATCTCTATTGCACTCCACACTGCCCTCACCCACCAGGACAAAATTAATACCTATGTAAGAATGCTGTTCATTGACTACATCTCAGCTACCTCCTTATATAAATGGGGGAAAATAGAGATAAATATGCACATTGAACTTATCAGCTATAGGACAAAAGAATGACTAAGATCCAACACTGATCAAAACTTTGTGTTTATTGTGCGTCTGATTAAATCACCATGGGAGCATACCGAAGTTGCAGACATTCCTCTTTTCTATTCCCTATATATATATGGCCATTTTATTTTTATTCCATATTGTTATTCGTTATTCACTGCATATTTATTCCTCGTACTACTATTTTGTAAAAAATGTAATAAAAAATCTTTAGCGTTAACTCTGCAATGTTGGAAAAGGACCCCTAAGTAAGCATTTCACTGTTAGTCTATACCTGTTGTTCACAAAGCATGTGAAAAATAAAATATGATTTTATTTGTCTGAGGGGCAGATGAATAATGTAGCTAGGCTAGCTTAACATCTGTTCCCCATCATAAGTGAATTACAGAGAGGTCTGGCCTTCCTATCCCTGTTCTTACAGCCACTGTCTACTTGCTGAATACTTGGCCATTCTACTTTTTCTCTTCAAACATGGCTTTAAGTAGGGTAACAGTGGGACGCTTCTCTGTCTCAGCAGTGGATGTATGCCATTTTTTGATGCTCTTGGTGGTATAAAGAGTTTCAAAAAGTGATTCCTGGCACACTCTTGGAGAGAGGAAGGAGCCTTTGAATAACATTAAGGTTTTAAGTTCATGTGAATGTTACATTACTATGAAAGTACTGTAATGTCATGTCTAATGTGTAATCTGTTGTGTTTTTTAAAAAGTGGATTGATGTGTATTTGTGCGTTACATATCGAACATACACAAGCTGTTTACACAAACACCACAGAGGCCAATAGCCACTTGCAGGAATCCAGTGGATTCTCACTCCCCTCTTGCTAAAAATAACCACCATTTCAAACCACTCTTTATGTTGGCACAAAGAGGCCAGAGTCTGGCCCATTTAAATACAGACTGGGTTTCCAGTACATGATACCACAAGCTTTACCACCTTTAAATAGAACACAGGGAGAGGAAGATATAGAGGAGGAGGTATAGAGAGATCCATGAACGTGAGTGTATGAGAGAGAGAGAGAGAGAGAGAGTTTGAGTAAAGTGAGAGGATCTGAGTGAAAGGATCTGAGAGAGAGAATCTGAGAGAGAGAATCTGAGAGAGAGAGAGAGAGAGAGAGAGAGAGAGAGAGAGAGAGAGAGAGAGAGAGAGAGAGAGAGAGAGAGAGAGAGATAGAGAGAGAGACAGAGAGCATGCAGATGGAAGAATTCCTTTGAGCTATGGTTGATTATTGTCATTACTGCCAGTGATGGTGGCTGCTGTAACAGTGAGGCATCATGGGCATCTGTCCCATCATTGATCTTAATTTAGCAGCCACCAATAACTGGCCTCTGCTCTGCTCCACTCCCCCTCCTGTTATGTCACACTGTAGGAGATCTCAGACTGGAATGTCACAATCAATCGGTGACTGTCGGACGTGCTAGGAAGCCGGCTGTCTGTTTACATTAAACCCTGTTGATGTGTCCCTGTGAAGTCTGGCAATACAAGGGCCGGTTGTAATGATGCCTCTTTAATCTTGTTATCTGATCAGTTTGCTTGTAAAGTTCTTAATGGTGTCAAACTCTAGACATCCACATTAAGGAGCTAAATTTGAAATTGCAATCTGGGAAAATGACATGGGTCTTCCTCTGAATGCGTGATTGTCTTTGGAAATGATGGCCGACTCTTCTGACCACAAACCACAACATAGACCGACATATCTATTTCTTTATCCACTATCTAATCACGGTCATGTGTTAGCAGCATGGTAGTGTTGCCCTTCCATATCGCACAATACTCTTAATCATAATCAATACATGATAATCAAGATTATAATACATATTATAACCACAAATGCAATGAGGGTGAACTTCTGTCTCTGTATTGGAGATGGTGTACGCATTCAGAGACCTGTGTACAAAATGGCAGTGCTAGAGGGAACCAGTCAGTACATCAGGGGAGGAACGATGTCTCTAAGTGAGCTTTACTGGGCTTTTCATCGGTCTTCGCACTGACAAGTGTAATGGCCCCTATCGCTGGAGCACAGCTATGCACAGTTGACTTGATACATATAGAGACCTAAGAAGTAGCAAGGAACAACTCTCTACTCTACACAGGTGCCAGTCATCATGCCTGAGTGAAAATAGAATTCAGAATAGCAGTTCTTTTACAAAACATAACCTTCCCATTCCAACTCGCCGTGTTACTCATAACTCCTCACAGTTGAAGTCAAAATTGAAAAGATGCAAAGCTCATTGATGATGATGATTGGTCTTTTCCTCCAGGTACCTCTCAGCCCAGAGTGTACCCGTGCCATGATGAAGCTGGTGTACTGTCCTCACTGTCGAGGCCTGGCCTCAGTCAAGCCATGTGCCAACTACTGCAGAAACGTCATGAAGGGATGCCTCGCCAACCAGGCCGACCTCGACACCGAGTGGCAGAACCTCATCGGTGAGAGACACACATGTCCGCCCGACTGCACGGACACGTAGCACACACACACACACACACACACACACACACACACACACACACACACACACACACACACACACACACACACACACACACACACACACATTGCAAATATAAGCACACACTCAGTCTTTCCCCTTGTTAATCTCCTGTCTCTGTTTGTCCAGACACCATGCTGCAGGTGGCATCTAGTTTCAGTTCTGACCCCAGTGTGGACGCGGTCATCTACTCCATCCCCCTCCGTATCTCAGACGCCATCCTCTACATGCAGGAGAACACAGAGGTCTTCACCAGCAAGGTTCGTTCAACCAGCACCAAACGCTGACTAAACCTTTACTCCCACGCTCTATGCTATTTTACATGTGTTTGAGTCTCAGATGTGTGTGTCTAAAGGTGTGTGTTTTACTGTGTGTTTGGTGGTAGGTGTTACAGGCCTGTGGGACCCCCAAGGTGGCAGGCACACAAATTTCAGGGTCTGAGGAGAGAAAGAAGAGAGTTAACCCCGCCAGCACCGCAATGGAGTACAAACCCAGCCCCACTGCAGGGGTCCGGCTGGAGATGCAGGTGTGTGTGTCATTAAAACTGCAGGACATACTCTCTGTTGAGTCTAATGTACCCAGTAGACCAATAATATCTCTCTCTCTCTCTCTCTCTCTCTCACACTCACTCACTCACTCACTCACTCACTCACTCACTCACTCACTCACTCACTCACTCACTCACTCACTCACTCACTCACTCACTCACTCACTCACTCTGTGTGTGTGTACATGCGTGTTTTGTGTTGACTAGTTTGTCATTTCTCTCCTAGATATCTGATGTGTCCAGTAAGCTGCGGGAGATGCAGCAGTACTGGGTCCAGCTGCCAGCTGCTCTGTGCAGTAGTAAAGTGGCAGCAGGAGCAGCTAGTGATGACAAGTGCTGGAATGGCATGACCAAGGCCAGGTATGATGAGCACCTGTCCTGTAGTTTAGCTGTCTGGCATAGACAGACTGTTACTGACACATTGTCAACAGGAATATGTAGCATACCATCCCATGGTATACTATCCCGCTTCAAATGTCTGAGAACATCTGTACTGTGTTGGATGTGGATTGCTCAGGTAACCCTGAGATGCCCTTTAGAATGAGGATGAACATGCTAACCATTCACAGAGCTATAGACACAGCACTGCCTATTTGTCATGCAACGCTCTCTCTGGTTAGAGTGAATCCCCAAGACCCTCTGTAAACTAAATAGATGATTGAGCAGTTTACCTCCCCTTCTGCAGAGCCACAACTCCTCCCTTATTGGATTGAGATTGGGCATTTTGATTTATGGAGGACTGTTTACGCTGAATAATGACTGTGTCATAAAAACTGTATGTACTTGTGGGTTCATGGGCGTGTTTGTGTTAGCGTTAAAGCAGCATTGGACGCTGATATAAAAGTGTATGTGCGTGTGTGTGTGATGCTGAAATATTGAAATATGTGACAGGCCATGTCATAAAACTGCAACTCCAAGGCAATGGGACCATTAGTAATGCATGTAGCTAGGGCTGTGGCGGTCATGACATTTTGTCAGCCGGTGATTGTCAAGCAAATAACTGCCAGTCTCACGGTAACTGACTGTTAATTAACATAAACACATTTAGCATCTCCTGGCTTCCACGCACAGCCTACAAGCCACTGATGCAGATCTTTGGAACATCTACATTTTAGTCTAAGTCTAATAAATCCATGTAATATAGCCTACACCATCACAATAAATCCATTATTTATTTTAGACAGTTCTAAAGAAACATGATATGAAAAAAAGCTTTCTATTTTAGAAGAACAGAATAGCATATTCTGAGTTGTCCTTATGTTAGGCCCTATACGTATATGCCCTATATGTTTACGCTGTCTCGTGAGTGAGTTTATTAGGAAGTGCATTGGAGATGTTGTACCCACTGTAACTATTAAAACCTTACCTAACCAGAAACTGTGGATTGATGACAGCGTTCGTGCAAAACCACCGCATTTAATCATGGCAAGGCGACTGGAAACATGACCGAATACAAACAGTGTAGCTAGTCCCGCCGCAAGGCAATCAAACAAGCAGTGTCCGTACAGAGACAAGTAGAGTCGCAATTCAACGGCTCAAACACGAGACGTATGTGGCAACGTCTACAGTCAATCAAGGATTACAAAAATAACTTCTTTGCGCGCTTTGAGGACAATACAGTACCACTGACACGGCCCGCTACCAAAGACTGCGGGGCTCTCCTTCAACGTGACCACATGGCCGACATGAGTAAAACATTTAAATGTGTTAACCCTCGCAAGGCTTCCGGCCCAGACTGCATCCCTAGCCGCATCCACAGAGCATGTGCAGACCAGCTGGCTGGTGTGTTTATGGACATATTCAATCAATCCCTATCCTAGTCATCACACTGCGCTGCATCACATCACACTGTCTCGTCTGGACAAGAGGAATACCTATGCAAGAATGCTGTTCATTGACTACAGCTCAGTATTCAACACCATAGTACCCACCAAACTCATCATTAAGCTTGAGACCCTGGGTCTCGACTCCGCCCTGTGCAACTGGGTCCTGGACTTTCTGACTGGCCGCCCCCCAGGTGGAGAAGGTAGGAAACAACATTTCCACCCCGCTGATCCATTTCCACCCCGCTGGGTGTGTTCTCAGCCCTCTCCTTTACTCCCTGTTTACCCTTGAAAGCATGGCCATGCATGCCTCCAACTCAATCATCAAGTTTGCAGATGACACTACAGTGGTAGGCTTGATTACCAACAACGACAAGACAGCCTACAGGGAGGAGGTGAGGGCCCTCGGAGTGTGGTGTCAGGAAAATAATCTCTCACTCAACATCAACAAAACAGATGATCGTGGACTTCAGGAAATAGTAGAGGGATTACCCCCCATCCACATCGACGGGACAGTAGTGGAGAAAGTGGAAAGTTTAAGTTCCTCAGCGTACACATCACGGACAAACTGAAATGGTTCACCCACACAGACAGCATGGTGAAGAACCTCAGGAGGCTGAAGAAATTTAGCTTGTCACCTAAAACCCTCACAAACTTCTACAGATGTAAAATCGAGAGCATTCTGTCGTTCTGCACCGCCTGGTACGGAAACTGCACCTTCTTCAACCGCAAGGCTTTCCAGAAGGTAGTGGGGTCTGCACAATTTATCCCTGGGGGCAAACTACCTGCCCTCCAGGACACCTACAGCACCCGATGTCACAAGAAGGCCAAAAAGATCATTAAGGACAGCAACCACCCGAGCCACTGCCTGTTAACCCCACTATCATCCAGAAGGCGAGATCAGTACCGTTGCATCAAAGCTGGGAATGAGAGACTGAAAACAGCTTCTATCTCAAGGCCATCAGACTGTTAAACAGCCATCAGTAACATAGAGAGGCTGCTGCCAACATACAGACTCAATTCTCTAGCCACTTTAATAAATGGATTTAATAATGGTATCACTAGTCACTTTAAATAATGCCACTTTAATAATGTTTACACATCCATCCTCTTACATTGTGTGTATAAGGTAGTCGTTGTGAATTTGTTTGACTACTTGTTAGATATTACTGCACTGTCGGAATTTGAAGCACAAGCATTTCGCTACGCTCGCATTAACATCTGATAACCATGTGTATGTGACAAATTACATTTGATTTGTTCTGGCTATGCCATATGGCTGTGGGCTACACTAGTTAATTCAGCAGACAAGATTTTCTTAGAACTCTAACCCGGAAGCTTATAATAAATCCTGCTATGCCCTCCGACGAACCATCAAACAGGCAAAGTGCCAATACAGGAATAAGATTGAATTGTACTACACCGGCTCCAACTCTCGTCGGCTGTGGCAGGGCCTACAAACTGACTCGCACAGCCGCGAGCTGCAAAGGTGGCACGAGCCTATAAGACGAGCTAAATCACTTCTATGCTCAGCTGTTCCGGACGACTGTTTGATCAAGTTCTCCGTAGCCGACGTGAGTAAGACCTTTAAACAGGTTAACATTCACAAGGCCGCTGGGCCACGGATGACCAGGATTTGTGCCCCAAGCATGTGCTGACAAACTGGCAGGGGTCTTCACTAACATTTTCAACATTTCCCTGATTGAGTCTGTAATATCAACATGTTTCAAGCAGACCACCATAGTCCCTGTGCCAAAGAACACTAAGGTAACCCGCCTAAATACTACAGACCCGTAGCACTCACGTCCGTAGCCATGGCGTGCTTTGAAAGGCTGGTAATGGCTCACATTAACACCATTATCCCAGAAACCCTAGACCCACTCCAATTTGCATACCGCTCAAGCAGATCCACAGATGATGCAATCTCTATTGCACCCCACACTGCCCTTTCCCACCTGGACAAAAGGAACACCTACATGAGAATGCTATTCATTGACTACAGCTCAGCATTCAACACCATAGTGTCCTCAAAGCTCATCACTAAGCTAAGGATCCTGGGACTAAACACCTCCCTCTGCAACTGGATCCTGGACTTCCTGACGGGCTGTCCCAGGTGGTGAGGGTAGGTAGCAGCACATTTGCCATGCTGATCCTCAACACTGGAGAAACCTCAGGGGTGCGTGCTCAGTCCCCTCCTGTACTCCCTGTTCACACACGATTGCTTGGCCAGGCACGACTCCAACACCATCATTAAGTCTGCAGATGACACAACAGTGGTAGGCCTGATCACCGACAACAACGAGACAGCCTATAGGGAGGAGGTCAGAGACCTGGCCCGGGTGATGCCAGAATAATAACCTATCCCTCAACGTAATCAAGACAAAGGAGAAGATTGTGGACTACAGGAAAAGGAGGACCGAGCACGCCCCCATTCTCATCGACGGGGCTGCAGTGGAGCAGGTTGTGAGCTTGAAGTTCCTTGGTGTCTACATCACCAACAAACTAGAATGGTCCAAACACACCAAGACAGTCGTGAAGAGGGCACAACAAAACCTATTCCCCCTCAGGAAACTAACAAGATTTGGAATGGGTCCTCAGATCCTCAAACGGTTATACAGCTGCACCATTGAGAGCAGCTGGTTGCATCACTGCCTGGTATGGCAACTGCTCGGCCTTCGATTGCAAGGCACTACAGAGGGTAATGCATACGGCCTAGTACAGCACTGGGGCTAAGCTGCCTGCCATCCAGGACCTCTACAACAGGCGCTGTCAGAGGAAGGCCCTAAAAATGTTCAAAGACCCTAGCCACCCCAGTCATAGACTGTTCTCTCTGCTACCGCATGGCAAGCGGTACCAAAAGTCTTCTCAACAGCTTTTACCCTTAAGCCATAAGACTCCTCAACAGGTAATCAAATGGCTACTCGGACTATTTGCATGAGTGTGTGGTTTTTTCATCCAGTACTGTGACTACAGCAATATAGTCCTGTGGATGAGAAGAGACCCCAGAGGAAGACGGGATCGAGATGATAAGGAGAGACTGAGATAGATGGACAGACACATACAAAGAATGACAAATCAATCACTGGTGAAATCGATAGACTAAATCCCTGAAAGAAAATGGATTTGTCCAAACATAAATACCCACAGATTAGAACAGAAAAAGACAACATAACCCACAAAAACCTACTTGCCATACATCTCCATCATGGTCCAAATTCACATTACAATAATGTGCAGCAGGAGGCATAGTCCAAAATGTTGTCATCCTCCTGCAATGTGGTACCACAGAAATCCACAGTAGTACCAAATGCGTTGCCTGCGAAGTGACGTGTTGATGTGTCCTGTGTCCAGGTATCTTCTTGAGGTGATGGCCGACGGCCTGGCCAGCCAGATCAACAACCCAGAAGTGGACATCGACATCACCAAGCCAGACATGACTATCCGCCAGCAGATCATGCAGTTGAAGATCATGACCAACCGTCTGAGGAACGCCCTCAACGGCAATGACGTGGACTTCCAGGATGCCAGTGAGTGACGGGCGGGAGAGGAGAGGGGGAGGAGGGTTGAGAGAGGAGGGAGGAAGGGCCGAGAGTATAGTAGACAGGGTGAAAGGATATGGGGTATTGGGTTTGGGGATTGGATGTGCAGGTTAGAGTTGGGAGTGTATCAGAAACATGTTGAACCGCTTGTTCTCACTGATATCCTAATTTCAATTAACCAAGGCCTTTCCCTTGTCTCCAGGTGATGACGTCAGTGGTTCAGGAAGTGGAATGTGTACAGGCGAGTCGTGTGCCCGTAATGGACCTCGTGTCATTGTGCCCAAAGCAGACAGCACCAGATACTACAATCATCCTGAGAACAAGAAGGTGAAGGGCACAGGAACCCAGACCCACCCCTCCATCCTCCTCCTCCTGCTCTCATTGGCCACACTGCTGCGCAGGCGATAATGGACTGGTGGTGCATCCAGTCGAGACTGTATTTTGGAGTAGGGCTCTGAGATGGAATAGAAGAGAGAAAAAAGGGGGATGGGTGGGTAACTTTGCCAAATAGGAAAGGATTGTAATTGAATGAATGGACTACCTTTCATTTTAATGAGAGAAACACAAAGAAATTTCCTAATAATTTTTTCTTGTTTTGATTTTTTTTAAATGTGGCAAGTAGAGCTGGTCTTTGGCTTCTTTTTATTGTTTCTATGCTTGGGTGGTGATCAAGGATGGTTCACATGCTAGATGCAATGTTTGGATGGCACAAGCTTCTTAGCGATCATGCCACTCAATGTAAAGTCAATGTGACCTTGTTGCAATGTTCTAACAATGCCAATAACTTGACAGTGATGTTGTGAGAGCACTGTGAGAGACGGTTTGGTGTGTATCTTCAGTGTGCTAATCCAATGCATTTGTTTTTCATATCAATCATAGTGACAGGGAATTTGGATCTCTCAAGTATATTAAATCAAAAATAATGGTTTCTTGTACTTGTAATATACTTGCATCAATAGCACATTAACACAGCACCATTGACAAACTTCACTTGAGAGGGCATCTGTGAAAGCAGTATAACTATATACCTGACCTCTACTGAAGCACTGTAGAAAACCACTTTTGTCAGACTAGGCCTATAAGCCTCTCGCTGGGCCTGATATTTTCATTTATCCATCTGGTCTTAAAACTTGTAACAACCACCATTCTGTTAGCAGTCAGGTGATAATGCATAGTTCACTTAGCCAGAAACACACAGCATTTACACATGCCGAAAGAAGCCCAACACACACATGCAGATCTTTTCACAGATCTTTTCCAGAACAATTTCAATCATAGTGTACCAGTTGTGGCATGATGACGGAGACCTTGTTAGTATTGTTCACTCAACACATCCTAGCGACCTGTCCAAAAAAACAAGACGGGTCCACCTTTTTGTACATATTTTCTATGTCTTATAATATACTGTAATCTATGGTCATTAACCCATGCTTAGTGGTCTGATCCTTCCCCACCTGCCATCTACACAGTTGACTACAGCTGGATGTGGAGTGGGAATGCCTTGACTAAAACGCAGTCACATGTTCTCCAAACATTGCTGGAATGTGAGATTGTAATGAGATTGTAATAAGGTGTAGTCAGTGATCTAAGTGCATTGTTGGAGCTGGCTCATGTTCCCCCCCCTGTCACACACAGGAGGACCATTTCAAAGTGTCTGTGTGTGTACAGTTACAAGTCTCATAGCAGAGAATACATCTGATGTAGTGGCAAATTGTGTATGTATGGCCAATGGTGATTAAATGTTCATATGTTGGGGTTGAGTAATTTAAGACATCCAGACAGTACGTGGATGTTAGAACGGGGAAGATCTGGTGACACAGTGTCCGTTAATGTAACGCAGTGTAGGTGTCAATGTACAGGTGTACGGTATGTAAGTGTATCTCACAAAGTCTTTGACTTTGTGTAAAACTGTGTGTGTGACTGTTTGACTGACTGCATATAGGCACAGTATGAATGGATGCATGTAAAATGCATGCTTTAAGACAGTGTGAATACAGCATCTGATTTCCCAGGAAAGAAGCATTGAAAATAGAGCTAAATGAAACGGAAACAATAGACTGAGAGCATGAATAATGCTTTCCAGTCTTGTTTACCATCCCCTAAATTTGCACTGCACCTTGTTTCTCCTTCAACACAGGCCCATGAGACTGCATGTTTCTTCCTTAACCTGCTTTTCATATGGTACCCAGGCACATTCAGTAGAGAGATATTGTGTTCTTAATTTCCCTTACTTTAATTGAGGTGGGAAGAAGATCAACACAACACAGGCCCATTCCCTGTTACCTGCAGATTCTTATAGCTCTTCATTTAAACTCTTTGTGCTGTAAACCTAACACTGGGCTCCTCAGTGCAGATCCCAGGGCCAACGCATGCTGAGCAATCGATGAGCAGGCCCTCTCTCAATGCACAGAGAATCAGCACAATGGAAAATCAATGGGTGAGAAGCGCCATGTTGAAGTGCTGATTGATTTGGATACAGATACAGACTGGCTGATTACCATACGTGTGTGGTGCAGATCTGGGTACAAACACGTGTATTTGAGTAATTGTTATTGAAATACTTTTTCTGTATATTTGAGTATTTTCAAATACACAGCCCAAAATAATTACTTTTGAGTATTTGAATGATTATTTGTAAAAACCAAATAGTTGACCAAATTGCATTTGAAAGTATTTTCCAAATACTTATTTAAAATAATATTTGAAATACCTATGTTAATTAAAGGCATGGGAGTGTATTCGAGCCATGTATTTGAGTATTTTCAAATACTTTCCAAGTATATTTCTAAATACATTCCAATAATCAACTACTGTTTTTAATTTTTTATAATTTTGTCTGAATACTTTTTTTTAAATGTATTGAAAAGTAATCAAAATACCTGAAATAGTATTTGAACCCAGGTCTGGTGTGAGTGTGTTTTTATGTGTCAGGGTATGAATGAGTTTATGTATTTGGAATAAATGGATGAAAAGAAAAACAGGGGCCCCAAGTATTTTGTGAATACGCTTAATTGTCCAACTACCGTGGGAGGCATAAGTACAACGTGACAATTTGAAAAAGTGTCCAAGTTATGAAAAAAATAAAAATAATACATTTGCAACAATGCCGAGGTGAAAATATGTCAACGCCCTGTCGTTTTTCCCCTAGATTGTGTCAGTTATTATAAACGTGATGACAAAGATGCCTGACTGACTGTTCTTTTTAACTGCTACTTGGGATAATAGAGTCAAGAGTCAACAGTACTAGGATGCTGTCCATACAATGTTTCATTATCATTAGTTTATCTTCCTGCACATTATCATTATCAAATCATCTGGCACACAATTTCACATGAAATCAAGTCACCACACTCCATGTTTCTAGAGAAATTCTACTCCCAAAGTGCTTTAATATAGCAGGATCTGTCTCTGTGTAGCTGTCAGATGACGTTGTAGTTCTTTTTCAGGTTTTCAAAGTGTCTCTGAGAGTTTCTGGGCCAGGTTTTGACCCCGGCTCGTAAGTATCGCCTTTGAGTGTCTGGATCCTGAGAGCACTTGTTGCTTTTGGCTTTCATCACAGAGCTGTTTGGGTCATTGGGCTAAGCTGTGGACACAAACACAGAGCCATGCTTATTCCCAATCTCTCTAGCATCTAATGGGTCGTGACTGTCAGAAATAATGTCCTGCAGTGAAGATGGGACCTTATCCTACTCTGATCCTACCCTAAACTAACCCTCTTGCCAGCTTCTCCTTGAACCTCTCAAGATTCTGATAAGTTACCTCTGGTTTGTTCAGCCATTGCTATTGGAAAAATCAATGGGGAAAGAATAGGGTTTTGGAAGAAACACAGAAAATAAGGTCTGAGGTTTAGACAGGCTTAGGAGATCTTGTATGTTTTGTTCATTGAGATAAATTGACGTTAACTGATGAATATTTAGTGAACTCTGGAGAATCTGTTATAAAAAAAGCACGTAAATCACAAACGCTTCATAATTCATAAAGGTCATGTTAACGGACTGCTATTATCTCTTAGAACAAAACGTATACGATCTCCTAAGCCTGTGTTAACCTCAGACCTTTTTTTCTGTTTCTTCAAAACCCTTTTCTCATGTACATGCAATAACAATGCCTTTGCTTCCATCTAGTGACTAAAACTTGTATAGCTTTAAATGTGTAATTTCCTTGTCTGAACTCGTACAGGAGCCTAATACAAGGGGTCACCCCATGTTGTAGTCTAGTAGTTCAGGGTTTCCCAAACTGGGCCTGGGGCCCCCCCCTGGGTGCACGTTTGGGTTTTGCACTACACAGCTGATCCAAATAATAAAAGCTTGATAATGAGTTGGTTATTTTAATCGGCTGTGTAGTGCTAGGGCAAAACCAAAACTTGCACCCCGTGGGGAGAGGGGGCAGGACCAAGTTTGGGAGAACCTGGCCTACTAGACCATAACAAGTGTCTGAACTCCCCCCCCCCCCCCACACACATGCTCATCCGAACCAACTCATCCCAGCCTGACTGTGTGTGATGTCCCAACCAGCTCCTTTCATGCCCCCCAGCATTTCTTCCAGCTCCCCTCCCTCCCTCCCTCCCTCCCTCCCTCCCTCCCTCCCTCCCTCCCTCCCTCCCTCCCTCCCTCCCTCCCTCCCTCCCTCCCAATGTGTTCCAGCTCCTCTCAAGGATGTGCTCCCTTCCTTCCTTCCTCCCATCCAGCTGAAATTGGCAGCTCCCCGCCTTCCCATAATCGTTGCAAGCTTAGAACGCCCTTGTTACAGCAAATTAACTCTTTATTGGAGGACAAAACCTTCTGGTTCAAAACAGCTCAGTCTGTGAACAATTGAAGGGACCAAATGAATGTAAGAGAACAGAGCAGGAACATTTCACATTGTGCCATGAAAAAGACGGATTCAGATTTACTCCTCACATATTATAACAGGGTATTCATGTACTAAATGGCTACTGAGGGATGGAGAGGGTGTGAGAGGGGAAATCCAATGGAAATAATTAAGTGGTTGGTGTTAAACACAGCGAGAGATCTCACTGAACCGTCATGGAGAGTTAGGAGAAAACCCTATGCCAAGTTTAGAATGATTACATAAGGGGACTAGGGGAGGAGGAGAGAAGTAGTAGAGTGGTAACCTACTTATTTCAAACTCCCTCCCACGGTGTGCAGCAGCAGCTCTGTGATCTTTGGGCCCTCTGCCCTGGTGAGAGCTGCAGCGAAGTGCAGAGGATATAATCCCTTTTGCTGGAACACAAGAGATGAGAGGAGATATTTGAATGTAACTTTCCACTGGAATAGACCAACCAACCGCCCTAGCCTTTTGTCACCATTAAGCCATTCCAGCAACCACAGTCATGTTGAAACATCAACTCTGTGTAGTCAACTAGAGCCAGCTAGGAGTAGCCAATATGTTTTGTTAGTGGGGCTAACTCATAGTGAGAAAGAGTAAAAGAAAGGTGAGAGATAACCCACCTCTGAAGGCAGGCACTTGCTCCACACTCCAGCAGACGCCTGACAGTCTGGATGTGGCTTGCCTTGATACCAGGAAGAAGACAGGCATGGGCACACTGGATGAGTTGGGATCTGCTTCCCTGTCCAGTAGTAGCTTCATGGTTGTGTGCCTGCCCATGTCATTTAGCACATCCCTTTCATTTGTGATATTGCTTTGGTTTTATTTAGAGGATCCGTCATCGTTTGCAGTTTTAGAAGTTTGGAACCACCAAAACTCTTCCTAGAGCTGGCTGCCCGGCCAATCAACGAAGAAGGGCCTTATGGAGGGAGGTGACCAAGACCCGATGGTCACTCTGACAGAGCTCCAGAGTTCCTCTGTGGAGAAGGACAACCATCTTTGCAACACTCAACCAATCAGGCCTTTATGGTAGAGTGGTCAGACGGAAGCCAGTCCTCAGTAAAAGGCACATGGCTACTAGCTTGGAGATTGCCAAAGGCACATAAAGGACTCAGACTATGAGAAACAATATTCTCTGGTCTGATGAAACCAAGATTGAACTCTTTGGCCTGAATGCCAAGCGTCATGTCTGGTGAAGAAGCCGGATGTCTGTCACGTGGTCAGGGTTGGGGAGCAAAGGATTACATGGCTTCTTCACCTGTGATATGTAATCCGTTACATGTAAGGGATTACAAAAAAACTGTAACTATAATCTGTTACTTTACCAGCAAAAATATTGTTATCAGATTACAGATACTTTTGAAAAAGGACATGATTACTTTGAGGATTACTTTTAAATTCAGAAAGGATGTTTGTGTAAAAAAATATTTTGTAGTCTACAGTCCAAGTCTTCCAATGGTGCGACTGTTGTTGGCATCCAAAAATGTGAATAAATGCTTGGAGGTAAGGATGTAGTCTACGGCGATACGGATATAACTTATTATTGATATCTACATAGCGCATTGCTGTGAATCACACAGCTGTTCTCTCATTTAGCTATTTGCGCCTTACGGATTGTGGTTATTGTGGATGGCTGTTCACAACTCTAAATGTCTATTTGAGCCAAATAATGGATGAATTCAAGAAGTTTAAACTGCCTATCAATCATTGTTTTTGAAACAAGTGGACAGCCAGTGAAACATTTAGCTTTTGCAACAGCTGCATTGTGCGGATACCAGCCTATGGAATAAAAATTAGGCTTTTATTGCTCAATCTAATTGATGCTGCTAAAAAAAACATAGTCCTAATGGACACATGCTCAATCTAGCACACTTTTGGTATACTTACAATGGCAATCTGTGGTTGCTACATACATTTTTGGACTTACAGTATAAATCATATATATAGTACCAGTCAAAAGTTTGGACACACCTACTCATTCTAGTTTTTCTTTATTTTTTACTATTTTCTACATTGTAGAATAATAGTAAAGATGTCAAAACTATGAAATAACACATCTAGAATCATGTAGTAACCAAAAAAGTGCATTTTATATATATATATATATATATTTTTTTTTTATAGATATTTATATATAAATACATTTTAGATTCTTCAATGTAGTCACAGTTTTTCACACTCATGGCATTCTCTCAGATTTCCACCAGTCTAATGTCCATTGCTTGTGTTTCTTGGCCCAAGCAAGTCTCTTCTTCTTATTGGTGTCCTTTAGTTGTGGTTTCTTTGCAGCAATTTGACAATGAAGGCTTGATTCATGCAGTCTCCTCTGAACAGTTGATGTTGAGATGTGTCTGTTACTTGAACTCTGTGAAGCATGTATTTGGGCTATAATCTGAGGTGCAGTTAACTCTAATGAACTTATCCTCTGCAGTAGAGGTAACGCTGGGTCTTCCTTTCCTGTGGCGGTCCTCATGAGAGCCAGTGTCATCATAGCACTTGATGGTTTTTGTGACTTCATTTGAAGAAACATTCAAAGTTTTTGAAATTTTCCGTCTTGACTGACCTTAGTGTCTTAAAGTATTGATGGAATGTCATTTCTCTTTGCTTATTTGAGCTGTTCTTGCCATAATATGGACTCGGTCTGTTACCAAATACCACCCCTACCTTATCACAACACAACTGATTGGCTCAAACGCATTAAGAAGGAAAGAAATTCCACAAATTAACTTTAAACAAGGCACACCTGTTAATTGAAATGCATTCCAGGTGACTACCTCATGAAGCTGGTTGAGAGAATGCCAAGAGTGTGCAAAGCTGTCATTCAAGGCAAAGGGTGGCTACTTCAAAGAATATAAATATAAAATATGTTTTGATTTGTTTAACACTTGATTCCATATGTGTTATTTCATAGTTTTGATGTCTTCACTATTATTCTTTAATGTAGAAAATAGTAAAAATAAAGAAAATCCCTGGATTGAGTTGGTGTGTTCAAACTTTTGACTGGTACTGAATATATATAAAACTGGGCCTTTAAATCAACAACGTTTTATATCTGTCCCATGACAAAATGTGTAGAATTGCAGGAATTTTGCTTGAAAACGGCCAAATCTTCTTCTAGGGCCAGGAACTTGGTTAATCTTTGTTGGTGATCAGGCCTACCACTGTTTGTGTCATCAGCAAACTTAATGATGGTGTTGGAGTCGTGCTTGGCTACGCAGACATGGGTGAACAGGGAGCACAGGCAGGGACTAAGCACGCATGTTGTTTAGTCCTAGGGTCCTTAGCTTAGCGATGAGCTTTGTGGGCACTATGGTGTTTAACGCTGAGCTGTTGTCAATGAACAGCATTCTCACGTAGGTGTTCCTTTTGTCCAAGTGGGAAGGGGCAGTGTGGCGTGCAATTAAGCTTGCGTGGATCTGTTGGGGCCATATGTGAATTGGAGTTGGTCTAGGGTTTCCAGGATGATGGTGTTGATGTGAGCCCATGACCAGCCTTTCAAAGCACTTCATGGCTACATACGTGAGTGCTACGGGGAGGTAGTCATTTAGGCAGGTTACCTTGGCATTCTTGGGCACAGGGACTATGGTGGTCTGCATGAAACATGTAGGTACAGTGGCTTGCGAAAGTATTCAGCACCCTTGCCATTTTTTCTATTTTGTTGCCCTACAACCTGGAATTAAAATGGATTTTCGGGGGGTTTATATCATTTGACTTACACAACATGCCTACTAATTTGAAGATGCAAAATATTTTTTATTGTGAAACAAACAAGAAATAAGACAAAAAAAACAGAACACTTGAGCGTGCATAACTATTCACCCCCCTCTACTTCGTAGAGCCAACTTTTGCAGCAATTACAGCTGCAAGTCTCTTGGGGTATTGCTCTATAAGCTTGGCACATCTAGCCACTGGGATTTTTGTCTATTCTTCAAGGCAAAACTGCTCCAGCTCCTTCAAGTTGGATGGGTTCTGCTGGTGTGCAGCAATCTTTAAGTCATACCACAGATTCTCAATTGGATTGAGGTCTGGGCTTTGACTAGGCCATTCCAATACATTTTAATGTTTCTCCTTTAACCACTCGAGTGTTGCTTTAGCAGTATGCTTAGGGTCATTGTCCTGCTGGAAGGTGAAAATTCACCCCAGTCTCAAATATCTGGAAGACTGAAACAGGTTTCTCACAACGCCATCCATCATTCCTTCAATTCTCACCAGTTTCAAAGTCCCTGCCAATGAAAAACATGGTGTTCTCGGGGTGATGAGATGTGTTGGGTTTGTGCCAGACATAGTGTTTTCCTTGATGGCCAAAAAGTTACATTTAACCAGAGTACCTTCTTCCATATGATTGGGGAGTCTCCCACATGTCTTTTGGCAATCACCAAATGAGTTTGATTATTTTTTTCATAAAGCCCAGCTCTGTGCAGTGTACGGCTTAAAGTGGTCCTATGGACAGATACTCCAATCTCCACTGTGGAGCTTTGCATCTCCTTCAGGGTTATCTTTGGGCTCTTTGTTGCCTCTCTGAATAATGCCCTCTTTGCCTGGTCCGTGAGATTTGGTGGGCGGCCCTCTCTTGGCAGGTTTGTTGTGGTGCCATATTCTTTAAAAAAATGTATAATGGATTTAATGACGCTCTGTGGGATGTTCAAAGTTTCTGAAATGTATTTATAACCCAACCCTGATCTGTACTTCTCCACAACTTTGTCCCTGACCTGTTTGGAGAGCCCCTTGGTCTTCATGGTTCCGCTTGCTTGGTGGTGCCCCTTGCTTAGTGGTGTTGCAGACTCTGGGGCCTTTCAGAACAGGTGTATATATACTGAGATCATGTGACAGATCATGTGACACTTAGATTGCACACAGGTGGAGTTTATTTAACTAATTATGTGACTTCTGAAGGTAATTTGTTGCACCAGATCTTATTTAGGGGCTTCATAACAAAGGGGGTGAATACAAATGCACGACCGCTTTTCCATTTGAACGTTTTTTTTATTTCACTTCCCCAATTTGGACTATTTTGGTTATGTCCATTACATGAAATCCACATAAAAATCAATTTAAATTACAGGTTGTAATGCAACAAAATAGGAAAAACACCAAGGGGGATGAATATTTTTGCAAGGCACTGTAGTTAGAGGATGCAGGGCTCCAGGGAATGTTTCCAATACTCCTTGAAAACCGAGGTGGTTTCTTTTATTGGGCCACTGCTCCCAGGAGTGTTGATGTTTACCCTTTATATCCTGGATCATGCAAACGTTTAGGCCTGCTACTTTTCCAATAAAGTGTTTTTCTATTAATTACAGCTGCCAACACATTTTAAAATATAATGTGACATTGAGAGAATAATTATGTATCTGATTTGATCTTGTTTGTAAGTCCAGCCTGAATAATGCAGAGTAACAAGGATTCTACTTTTTGCGTAAGTTCCTTTATACAGTCTATCAGAACAGAACCTGTGTGTGTGTGTGTGTGTGTGTGTGTGTGTGTGTGTGTGTGTGTGTGTGTGTGTGTGTGTGTGTGTGTGTGTGTGTGTGTGTGTGTGTGTGTGTGTGTGTGTGTGTGTGTGTGTGTGTGTGTGTGTGTGTGTGTGTGTGTGTGTGTGCCCTTTTTCATGCTCATATGCCACCTTTTCATGCACATCTGTAAGGATATTCTTTACCTAAACCCCATCTTCACTTGAGCCCACATTCACATACAACATGTAGGTTGGCTTGAATTAGTGCATAGTGTCTCAGGTATACATGTAAACTGAACTGCAACGTGGAATACGTGTCAGTGCAGTGGTGCTGGCCTGTTTTTTGTTGTCCAATGTCATCAGATGACTTATTTTTTCAAATGGTGGTCTACATTTCACAGTATGTTCTTTTTGAGTTGGTCCATGAACTCCAAAAGGGTCAACAAATATTGACTTTAACAGGACAATGTCCTCCACAGACTTGCTGTTCAAATACACAACCAGTGTAATTTAGTTTCATCATTATATTACGGATGCTGAGATGAGAGTGAAATCACCAGAAAGTAGGTGATATAGAGAGTATTAGTAAGATAGTTACTGAAAGAGAATAATGCTGCTCAGAAGCATCACTTCTTGCCTCCCATCTTCAGCAACCATAGACAACCTGTTCTCAGTTGCCAGGGCAGGCAGCTTGGTTCCTGATATCTCTCTGGATGACACACTGCAAAGCTTCCTATCCCTGGACTCAAGTGCTGCTCTCGAACAACATTATGCAGACATTCAGCAACACTTGTCTGCTGAACAACTCTCTGTTTTCAACCAGGACCTGACGTCTTTATTGGGAGGGAACACAAATGTGGCCTTGGGGGGTGTGGGTGTTGTGGCACTAGCCCTGTCTCTACTCTTTGATGTCTTAGCCCACAAGGCAAAAAGGCATGGGGACAGCAAGAATGCTATGGACCCTACCAAAATGATCTTTGGAATCGGCAATTCCTCAAGAATTGGGTCCCTCATCAGTGAATACCTGAAGCTGGTCCCTGAGATAGCCAATGACATGAACAAGATGGCAGAGGTGACAGAGCTCTATGACCAGTACCTGAAGTATGAGCTGATTGACCATTTTGAGAGGATGACGAACAAGAAACGCATGGGGTCAGTGGCCATGAAACAGTGGCTGTGTGGGGCCTCTTTCCACCTGCACATGAGGATCCATGAGATCCGATTGGGCTCCGTTCCACGAGGCTCAGCAGAAGCACTGCGTCTCTCCTACAAGACTGCATTCACAAGCCTGGTCAAGCTCTATACAGCCCACCTACGCAAAAATATCCAGGAGATACCACCAGAGCCAGGAGCCAACAGCATGCCAGGGCTCCTGGTCGTTGAGCCCCACAGGAACATCACACACAGAGTTCAACACAGTCCCTGTGAGTCCAAGGTCATTGGAGACGCTCTGCTGACCCGGATCATTGCTGCTCAGGAGATTGAAGAGAGCAAAGACTTCTTTCTGCAGTCTGAACATGACTTTTATAAACTGATCAACCAACGGGAAGGTTTTGAATTGCAGAAAAGTAATTCATAGCCAAAAAGAACAGTCAATCATGACTGTAATTAAGGTGATTTAATGTTAGCTGCAATCTGGAAAGTAATGGAATAAGTTAATTTAAAGGGTGTAGTGGTAGTATCAAAGGTAGCGGTGAATTTTATATTTTGGGATGGCTAGATAAAGAATGCATTGTGTAACCAGACGCTGAGTCTGTGTCAGCATAAATGTATGTACTGTTTGTGTCTGAAGTCAGCATCAGTCAATGACCTGATTTTTCATTGGCTGAAAGATTTTCCGACATCTAATAACCCTAGATTCCGCTGTTTGGTTATTAGATGTTTGTCCTAGCCGGGACAATGTCCTTCAGACTCTGAGCCCATCATGTGTTTAAATAAACAGGCAGTATTCGACAAAGTCTTAGGAAAGAGGAGCGAGCGTGTTAGACAGACAGCACAGCCCAAACATGGGTAACAAAGCATGCAGTCCATCTTCAGAAACTATAAACTGTCTGTTTGAGGTAGCCAGCCATGCAGGCATCGTTCCTGACATCTCCCTGGACAGAACCCTCACCAACTTCCTATCCCGCAACTCCACTGCTGCTCTGGAACATCAATATGCAGCCATCCAGCAGAACATGTCGGCTGAGCAACTAACAGCCTTTAACCAGGATCTGACGTCTGCATTTGGAGGGAGCACCAAGGTGAGCCTGGGAGGTCTGGGTATTGTGGCGCTGGCGCTGTCACTGCTCTTTGAGGTCTTGACTCACCAGATCCATGAGCAAAGGTCATACATAGACCCCATAAGGAGGATCTTTGGAGCGGATTACTCTTCAGAAATCGGCCCTATTGTCAGTGAGTACCTAAAGCAAGTTCCTGGTATAGCCAATGATAAGAAGAGGATGGCAGAGCTCCTCAAACATTATGACCAGAAGCTTAAACAGGAACTGGATAACTTCTATTCAAAGTTGGTCATAGAGAGTAGCATGAGCTCCGCTGGTGTGAAGCAGTGGCTGAACGGGGCAGCGTTCCACATGCACATGCGGATCCATTGGTTCCGTATAACTGCCTTACCAGAAGGCCCTGTAGATGTACTGAACCAGTACTATCAACTTAGTATCCCTGGTTTGATAAAGACTTATACAGAGTTCCTACAGAGAAATATTCAGGAGACCCCCTCGTTGACGAAATCCAACGGCATGTCTGGGCTCCTGGTCATTGAACCCTACAGGAACGTCACACACAGAGTTCAACACAGGCCCTGTGAATCCAAGGTCATTGAAGACTTTCTGCTGGCCCGGATCATTGCTGCTCAGGACATTGAGCAGAGTAAATACTTCTTTCTGCATACTGAAAGTGACTTTGATGATCTGTTAAAGCAACGGGGAGATTTTGAGCTGAAGAGATGAATGAATAAAATCATATTTATCTGCATAATGCACAGTGGTAGAAATAATGATTTTTACTCTTATAGTTGGCTTATTACCAGTAATTAATGTCTACTCATGTTACAAACACAAAAAATATTTGATTACCACATAATAAAGTAACAAAAATTGAGACAAACCAGCATTCATAATGTTCTGTAGTGTGGGACTTCGGCACACATACCCCCCCCCCCCCCCGGGCAATAACAAGACTAGCAGATACACTGAGTTTCTCACTGAGTCAAGGCGTGTAGTGCACTATGTACTATGTACTTTTTTATTTAATTTTTATTTAACATTAATTGAACTAGGCAAGTCAGTTAAGAACCAATTCTTATTTTACCGTGACGGCCTACCCCGGCCTAACCCTAACCCGGATGACGCGGGGCCAATTGTACGCCGCCCTATGTGCGCCATACAGTGGGTTCCTCTTTAAAGGGGGTCCTGTGTAAAAAGGGGCTGTTGTGTGAGGATATTGTTGTGATTGGATATTGGAGGGTTCTGAAGAGGAAGGGTATTAGGAGAGGACCTCTGACAGGTTCATTGACAAGGTTGTAGAGTTTTATAACTGTGGTATAGTATTAATGCGCTGACCAATCTCATGCATCTGTTTCATACATGGCTTCTGTTCCTGTGTCTTCTGTACCACTGGTTAGCTACCTTGAGCTGATAGCACATATCAATTGTGTGTGTGTGTGTGTGTGTGTGTGTGTGTGTGTGTGTGTGTGTGTGTGTGTGTGTGTGCTTGCAGGGTTGCGATACGTGTGTGTGCGCAGAGGGTTGCGGTACGTGCTTGTGCGTGTGTCTGTGTAGGTGGTGCATCACTGTGCGTTTATGTGCAGCTGTGTGTAGGATTGGGCGCAGAAATGTTTTTCAACACTATCTGGTTGCTACCATCTAAAGGTCAGCCAGCTCCACAGAGTCGGCACAGGGCTGTAGTTGAAAGTAGAGCAGGTGAGCGGAGCTGCTGTATTGATAAGAGAGGATCAGGCTCCGTCAGCAGGCCCTGTGTACATCAGTGTCCCAAGGGGACGGGAGGAGGTGCAGGGAGTATGCCACTTGTTGAAGCAGGACCCTCGTAATGGGGAGGCAGGGCGTAGGGGAGGGGGCAGGAAGGGGAGTCAGGCTGGGGGAGGAAATAGGCATGGGGTGGGTTGGTGTGGGCAGCCAGCAAATATATAAATATATGTGTAATAGCCGCAGATCTACGAATTAAAGGAGATGTAATGGGAGCATGTGTGAGGTGTGCTAATGAAGACTAGTGGGTGAACTAATGTAACAGCACACACTAAATGTGTGTGTGTGTGTGTGTGTGTGTGTGTGTGTGTGTGTGTGTGTGTGTGTGTGTGGATGGGAGTGGGGGAGAGTTTTGTTACCTTGTGCCTGTAGAACAGCTCTTCAGTGCCACACAGTGGCATGTGAGGGGGCAGAGCACAGTGGGGTGTGAGGGGGCAGAGAACAGTGGGGTGTGAGGGGGCAGAGCACAGTGGGGTGTGAGGGGGCAGAGCACAGTGGAGTGTGAGGGGGCAGAGAACAGCGATGTGTGAGGGGTCAGAGCACAGCGGGTGTGAGGGGGCCGAGCACAGCAGGATGTGAGAGGGCAGAGAACAGTGGGGTGTGAGGGGACGAAGAAGAGTGGGGTGTGAGGGGGCAGAGAACAGTGGGGTGTGAGGGGGCAGAGCACAGTGAAGTGTGAGGGGGCAGAGAACAGCGATGTGTGAGGGGTTAGAGCACAGCGGGGTGTGAGGGGGCAGAGAACAGTGGGGTGTGAGGGGTTAGAGCACAGTGGGGTGTGAGGGGTTAGAGCACATTGCGGTGTGAGGGGTTAGAGCACAGCGGGGTGTGAGGGGTTAGAGCACAGTGGGGTGTGAGGGGTTAGAGCACAGTGGGGTGTGAGGGGTTAGAGCACAGCGGCGTGTGAGGGGTTAGAGCACAGCGGGGTGTGAGGGGTTAGAGCACAGCGGGGTGTGAGGGGTTAGAGCACAGCGGGGTGTGAGGGGTTAGAGCACAGTGGGGTGTGAGGGGTTAGAGCACAGCGGGGTGTGAGGGGTTAGAGCACTGCGGGGTGTGAGGGGTTAGAGCACAGTGGGGTGTGAGGGGTTAGAGCACAGCGGCGTGTGAGGGGTTAGAGCACAGCGGGGTGTGAGGGGTTAGAGCACAGCGGGGTGTGAGGGGTTAGAGCACAGTGGGGTGTGAGGGGTTAGAGCACAGCGGGGTGTGAGGGGTTAGAGCACTGCGGGGTGTGAGGGGTTAGAGCACAGTGGGGTGTGAGGGGTTAGAGCACAGCGGCGTGTGAGGGGTTAGAGCACAGCGGGGTGTGAGGGGTTAGAGCACAGCGGGGTGTGAGGGGTTAGAGCACAGCGGGGTGTGAGGGGTTAGAGCACAGTGGGGTGTGAGGGGTTAGAGCACAGCGGCGTGTGAGGGGTTAGAGCACTGCGGGGTGTGAGGGGTTAGAGCACAGTGGGGTGTGAGGGGTTAGAGCACAGCGGCGTGTGAGGGGTTAGAGCACAGCGGGGTGTGAGGGGTTAGAGCACAGCGGGGTGTGAGGGGTTTGAGCACAGTGGGGTGTGAAGGGGGCAGAGAAACTTGCAAGGGTGTGAGGGGTTAGAGCACAGCGGGGTGTGAGGGGTTAGAGCACAGCGGGGTGTGAGGGGTTAGAGCACAGCGGGGTGTGAGGGGTTAGAGCACAGCGGGGTGTGAGGGGTTAGAGCACAGCGGGGTGTGAGGGGTTAGAGCACAGCGGGGTGTGAGGGGTTAGAGCACTGCGGGGTGTGAGGGGTTAGAGCACAGTGGGGTGTGAAGGGGGCAGAGAAACTTGCCTTCTCCACCCTCATTTAGGCAGACAGTAATATTAGTGAGGGCAGCAAGTAATTGTATATTCCATGCAATGTGCAAAATTATTTAACATATAAAATGGGAAATAAATGTATACAGATTACATTTAATGCAACACTCTATGCATTTAGACACTATTTATTCTTATTACTCAAATTACTATCACAACGTGAAGTGTTCTACATTTTTCTAAATACTTATTATATTAATTCAGTTTGATTCTAGAAAATAGCAGCAAGTACATTGAAGTAGCACGCAATTAATATTCATGCTGGCAACCCACTTTCAAGGTGTTTGTATAGGGAAAGGGAAAGGTATAGAGGACATCAGTGGTAGAAAATAATGATTTATACACTTATGGCTTATGTCCTGTAATTATGGAATATTCATGTTACAAACACAAATGATAATTGAATTACCAAGAAGAAAGTAACAAATATTCAAATTAGCCAGCATTCTCAATGCAGACACACACACACACGCACGCACGCAGACACACACACACACGCACGCACGCAGACACACACACACACGCACTTACGCACGCAGACACCCACCCACACACACACACACGCGCCCGCACGCAGACACACGCACGTACGCACGCACGCACGCAGACACACACACACGCACGCACGCACGCAGACACACACACACGCACGCAGACACACACACACGCACGCATGCATGCAGACACACACACACGCACGCACACACAAACTCACACACACACACACGCCCGCACGCAGACACACGCACGTACGCACGCACGCATGCAGACACACACACACACACGCACGCACGCAGACACACACACACACGCACGCACGCAGACACACACACACACGCACGCATACACGCAGACACACACACACACGCACGTACGCACGCACGCACGCACGCACGCACACACGCAGACACACACACACACGCACGCACGCAGACACACACACACACGCATGCAGACACACACACACAAATGCACACACACTCACACACACACACACCCCTGCCCGCACGCAGACACACACACACACACGCACACACACACACTCACACGCACGCACGCAAACACACGCACGCACGCACGCAGACACACACACACACGCACGCATGCACACACGCACGCACGCAGACACACACACACGCACGCAGACACACACACACACGCACACACACACACGCCCGCACGCACGCAGACACACACACACACACACACACACACACACACGCCCGCCCGCACGCAGACACACACACACACACACACGCACGCACGCGCGCACGTGCACACACACACACACAAACATTATTCTCTTCCTCAGGTGAAGAAGGCTAAACGTGATTGATTGGCTGGCGAAGTGATCTTTCCCCTGTTATCCAACTGCAGGGTCATACGATCTCATATTATAACTACTGCACTACTACACACATAAATCCAAACCATTTCATAGGCCAACACTTTTTCGCTTCAATGCACCCGTTCAAAATTCCTATGCAAAGCCATGATGACACAGTAATGGACACAGTTGTTGGAAAAGACTCTTAAATCCGCCATAGTCTCTTGCAGGACATAAACCATTCATAAATCTATGAGCCTACTTAATCAACGAGTTGGTCTATTGTAAAGGAAAGCAGATATGCATTGATTCGGTCGCTGTCCTGCATGTGATGGGTTTTGTTCTCATCAAATACAGATATTACAGGTGACAATTCAGTATATCATCATGGGCTATGGAAATAACTCTCATGACTATGCATAGCCATAAAACATCATGGACTGCTTAGATTTATGGAATAGGATGAGAAATAAAGGGTAAATGCAATCACATTATCTACATAGACCATTTATCACTGACATTAATTTGATTAAAAACACCTATCAGGTGAAACTGTGCATGCAGTACTTTCTCTGGACCACTAGTCGCTGCTCTTTCCCTTCAGAATGAGCGCAAGGCAACACAGGGGGCTTTTCAGTAGTTTGAAAATGTTAGTAGGACTCTGAGCGGGTCCTCTGCTGGGATTGGTTTGAGATCCACTATCTTCTTTCCGTGATTGGCCAAGAGGTGTTCAAGGGGTGTGAGACGTGGAGGGGGCCCAAGGTCTTTCTCGCATCCGGCTTCACCTATTCCCTTCGTGCCACAAGCCTCCAAGTATTAGGTTTTCATACACTGCGTACAGTACGGTTTGAAATGTGACTCAAAATAAGCACTGGTGGAATACTATTCTGTGGCAGCTGAAGGACTTGTGTTTACACCTTTTTGAAAGGGAGAGGAAAGGCAGACCACCTTTGCCATGCCAGTGGATTTGTTTGCGATTTTATGCGTGATTGCTACGGTTTACGCAGTGGAAGGTAAATTATAGGAGTTTCTCTTTTGTAGTTATGATATTGTATTGCTATGTGTGAGCGCGTTTGAACGCAATGTGTTACATAAACATGGCTATTGTAAGCACCTGGATGTTTTTATCTTCTAAAGGAATGGGAAGCTATTAGGATCTTAGATGGGATAACTTTGGAGCTGGTTCCGTGGCGCCTCAGATGGATGCCGGGCAGGCAGAGGTACCCAGGTTCGAGGGTGGGTTTAGCCTACCACTGCCACCAGACGATGGTGGACTTTGACTTTTGGGTCACACATTCCCTTCAATCATTAGGCTACAAGATGGACATTGAATCCATTTATATATATATATATGTGTGTCATCTTTGCGTTATAGGCTTCAATTGGTTAATTGTGTTCAATTAATGACCAATCATTAAATGCCGCGGCGTAATTAAATGTTAATGCAACTATCTGTAGGCCTAGTACACCAATTACACCAATATTATTTGATATGATATTACCTCCCCGAAATATAGGCTAGTACAGATGAGGGACGCGTGCGACAGCCAGTCCCCGGCACCCTGGTGAAGGATATGCAGTTAGTCAGTGCGCCGTGGAATATTTCATATGGGTCATGTTTTAGATGGGTGACAGGCATTGTACCTATAATGATTTATTTATCTGACTATATCCCCCTAAACCTCCATAAATCATGACTTCACTGAATCACATTTTGATGTGGAGCTGTGCCTGTCAAGAAGTTAGCTGTAGAGAAGGTCGTCCCCTAAATGCTATCTGTTCGACACACTATATTATGAGATACGTTTCCTTCAGGTATGCGGGGTTTGTTCCTCTCATGTTAACGATTGTCTGGTTTTCAAAAAAAATATAAACTTTTTAATGTGGATTTTGTCTATATGGATGTTTTTGAGTAGGCTACTCGGGAAGAATCCACAGGTCGGGCTGGTCTCACCAGGTTTATTGATATACCTAGACGCTCTCAGTGAAGCATCATCAGCTATGGATGTGGTAAATAGCATAGCAAACGCCAACCTGGACTCAGGGGTAAACATAACATAGTAAACTAAATATGGGACACTCCAATTAGTTCGATATGTTATTTTTCAGTATAGTATGTATTCATTTGTGGATGTCCGTCCATTTATTTATGTTACAAATTACAATTCATATGTTGCTAATTGCAATTTGAACAATATGTTCAGAATTTCCTAAATGTATATGTTCGAAATTCCAATTTGTTGGGACTAATGTTAGATAGGTTAGGGCAGGGGTGGGCAATTCCAGTCCTCAAGGGCCTGATTGGTGTCACAGTTTTGCCCCAGTCGCAGCTAACACACCTGACTCCAATAATCACCTAATCATGATATTCAGTTTAGAATGCAATTTGATAAAATCAGCTGTGTTTGCTAGGGATGGAGTTCCCTGGGTTAGGAATTAGGTTAAAGGGTTAAGGTTTGGGTTAGGGGAAGGGTTAGCTAACATGCTAAGTAGTTTCAAAGTAGCTAGAAATTAGTAAGAAGTTGTGAAGTGGCTAATGAGCTAATATGCTAAAGTTGTCCGTGAGGAGATTCAAACACATTCGCATAATACGCTTACCCATCCACGCGTAATGCGCCTTGACCAACTTAGTGTCCAGCCTGAGATTGGAACGTTGGGAGTTCAATCCCTGGCTGAATTGCACCAAAGTCTGTAAAAATTGGACCCATTATGTCTCAGCTTGGCACTCCGCATTAATGAGTTTGATTGGTGGTAAGGCCCTGCGATAGACTGACTTCCTGTTCAGGAGGGTGTACTTGTATATTAAGCTGCCTCACGCTACAGAAACAGGAAATAGGATCCTGCTCCTATGAGCCATTCTGTCTCGTGCAAGGCTACTTACTTACTTACATCCACCCGAACCAACCTTCTGTCTTATGTAACCATACCAAATGCAACATATCATACTAATATGATTTGACCAAGATTACATTTACTATGTTACACCCAGATTATGAGACCAGGCTGCCAACATGCATCAGTGGTGCGTGCACCCAATGACCGTCCACTGGGCACAAATCAAATGCCCTTGTCTCTGTTTTTTAAGGTTTCTTATAGATCAATGCACCGATATACACCATGGTTAGAAAAAAACCCTGTATCAAATATTTAATCTTTGATTTGATACAATATTTCACAGCAGGTTTTTGAAAAGGCTAAAAGAGTGTTTAGGTATAACCTGTACTCAGTATGTGGACTAGGGTTGACTGGTCATATAGTGAGGCCCCTTACCATTTGCCTGGCTATGACAATAACCTGACTAATCCTTGGACCGGACCCAGTAGAGGACTGCTTAGTTCACCTATTAGTGGCCAGGCCCCATGAATGAGTTGGCCAATGTTTAGGCAGTCATTGTCATTAAATATCCACAGCTTGCTTTGACAATCTAGCCATTAAAAATGCCTATCAGTGAATTGCCCTGGCTTTGTCAATGAGCTGGCCCAAGCTTTATTTGGCCTTGTCGAGCATTGGGTATGGTGTGGCCAATCAAGCCAGTCCTTCAGAAGGACTTTCTCTAACCGATCCTCTGTGTCCTAATTAAAACTGGTGCCTGTTGCAGGCAAATTGCTGCCTAATGAACTGGTTGATTAAGTAATTAAACAAGCCTCTGTTTATGGGAAACAACTTTATAGTGATGATTGGTCCAGAGCATAACTCTCACAACCTTACAACAGTGACGGTCTCACAGGCAGTCGGTGTGCTGCTCTCTGTTTCGCTTCATTCTCTCCCTACCATACCATCGGATCTTCAATTCTCTTCTCCCTCTCTTCGTCTGTCCTTTTATTCTCCACAGTTAATTGTGTGAATATTTCAACATGTCTTCTGAATTCAAATGACACCAAAAACCCAAACAATCAAGTGCTCTGATCTAATCCGCAGTGTGTTTTAATGAGTCTTTTCCTTGTCGTCTTTCTTCATTCCTCTTTTCATCTTTTGCCCTCCTGGTCCTCCCTCCTTTTCCCTTTCACCGCATCTGCATATTTCTCTCACTAACTGTCCGTTTGTATTCTATTCATTTCCCTCTTTTCTCTCATGTTCCCGCTCTCACCCTGTGTTTTAATGAGCTTGCATGTAAGATATTAATTATTAACTAGCCTTCAATAAATGGACAATATCCCCTAGCTTGTTAATGCTGCCTCTACTTAAAACCATAACTCCCAGGCCTAGCCTTATCCTGACTCCCTCAGGCCTCAAGCCTGTTGGAAAAGGGACAGAGAGGAGAGAATGAGAGAGGTGGTGAGTTAGTGAGGGATGTGGATTGTGTAAGTCACTGAGTGAGTGTCATTGGCTGTGGTGGCGGTGCTGGGGTTTTTCATTTAAAAAAAAAATATTTCACCTTTATTTAACCAGGTAGGCAAGTTGAGAACAAGTTGTCATTTACAATTGTCATTTACAAGATAAAGCAAAGCAGTTCGACACATACAACAACACAGAGTTACACATGGAGTAAAAGAAACATACAGTCAATAATACAGTTGAAAAATAAGTCTATATATGATGTGAGCAAATGAGGTGAGATAAGGGAGGTAAAGGCAAAAAAAAGGCCATGGTGGTGAAGTAAATGCAATATAGCAAGTAAAACACTGGAATGGTAGATTTGCAGTGGAAGAATGTGCAAAGTAGAGAGAGAAATAATGGGGTGCAAAGGAGCTAAATAATAAATAAATACAGTAGGGGAAGAGGTAGTTGTTTGGGCTAAATTATAGATGGGCTATGTACAGGTGCTGTAATCTGTGAGCTGCTCTGACAGATGGTGCTTAAAGTTGTGGCATTGGGGGCCCCTCCCTTCCTCCCTGACACAGGCTAATGAGAGAGGCCCCTGAGCCTGTTTGGCTTTGGAAAGGGGGGCTTAGCATAAGGGTACAGGGGCCTTATGTCCGTACAAAGAATCATTGTTATGTCTGCGTGGACCTGCTCCAGGGCCTGTTTCCTCTCTCTCTCTGTGTCATTCATTCATCCATTCTCCTGGTAATTAAAGTCTTCAGTAGCGGTAGCAGCAGCTCCTGGTGAAGGCGAACAGAGCTCTCTGTGTGCCTCACAGCCCCCCGGCTAAAAGACTAATTGGTTTTTGTTTTGATATTGTGTTTGAAGTTTGAATGTCTGTGGTTACGGACTTTGCTTTGTGTTTTTTAAACATTCTATTATTACATTGAATAGTAGTCAATATACATGTTTACAAAGGGACAACAGTAGGAGAGTGTTAGACCAAAGGAGGAGGGAGAAGAGGCAGGAGCGAATTAGGTAGGTAGGGTAGGTAAGAGTTGTAAGGCTTAAGTCTCTCTCTTTCCTTCGCCTTTATTATTGTGGACCAGGCAGGCCTAAATACGTTGGTGTTTCACGCCATCCTATTTCTGTCCTTTCCATTTAGGCACCCTTCAAGACAAGGGTGCCTCATCTCTAATGTCATGCTAGTCCTGGTCCACAAAGGTCATAGGTCAAATGAAGGATTGCTCAGTGAATATCCATATGACTGCAAGAGCCATAAAACTCAGAAAACAAATGCTAGAAACTATTCACCCAGAGCACATTATACAGCAGAATTTTATTAGCTGCTTTTCGGGAATGCTCAGGCACTGTTCTGTTCTTATATTCTATCTGTGGTGTTCTCTGTTCAGCATGCCCTTTTCCCCTTTCAGAAAAATGAGAGCAAAACAAGGGACATCAGATTTATGGTAGAAAAAGAGGGAGGAAAAGTTTTGAACGATGGAAAAAAAGTGTGTAGGAATGTGGAAGGTGATAGAGTAAGGAAGTTGGTAATGACCTTGCCCCCCTCTTCCCCCTCTCCCCTCTTAGTCTCTGCAGTTGACGCTGACGTAAACTGAAAAAAAGCATTTTCAGGTAATTAGGTATTGATTTTTAAGAAGCAGGAGTACTGAAAAAAGAACGCAACAGCCCTCTTCTTCTCTGCCCTCCTTTCCTCCTCGATACTGGAGTGAGCAGCCGAGTTAGACTGGCTGTCAATCTTGGCTGCAGGGCCAGCCTAGTGGGGAAGAGAAAGGGTTCAGCAACTAGTGATGCAAAGTCTGGTGTAGACTAAGCACCCCCACCCCCAAACATCTTCCCGTGGCTATGTAAGGAATCACTCAATATATATATTTTTTTAAGTGTTCCCATCTGGGTGAGAGTCTTTCCAGTTGCTAGTGCAGTGGAGGGCCAATCTCTACTTCTGTCCTTCCTATTTGTATTCAGATGTCTAGTAATGTAGATGAACAGGAATTAAATTGTGTCATTGCTGTTTTAGACAATGCTGATCATGTGATTTTCAGCCTGCTTTTCTTGTAAGGATAGAGACGGACTCCCTGTGGGTGTGAACATGGACTCACTTTGCCACCCAGTTCTTTCCCCTCATGATTCACAGCCTCGTTATTTTAATATGTTGCAGCCCTTATTTCCTTTTTAAACCCAGGAAACAATGCCATAAAGCTGTTACGTACCTCGTGAATCTTCCTGAGTGGCCATTTTAGATCCCTATTAGAGCCTTAAATGCTTTGTTTTGGGTTTATGACCTCAGGAGTGTACTTATTTTGACTTCAGAGAGAGTGAGAGATAGAGGGAGAAGAAGGAGAGAGAAATTACAGCTGTCATACTTCTGGCACTATTGTTGATGTCTCTTATTAGTCTGTGTATGGAACAACACAGGAGAAGAAAGATATCTGAACATTACAAATTTGAATTAACAGCCCAATCTTTGATGCATTTCTTATCCTATTGCAAATCCACAGGGCAATATGGTGATTTGACTGTTTTGGTTACCTGGTGATCAATAAGCTATAGGGGAGATATTGGGGTGCCAATTACCTTGTTGTTAGGGTTGATTTACCAATATCAGGATAACATTGAATTCCCTCAAGGATAGATATCACATCCACGTTTAAATGGATTGACAGATGTGCAGACACCCTTTTATTTTTTTTATTTAACCAGGTAGGCCAGTTGAGAACAAGTTCTCATTTACAACTGCGACCTGGCCAAGATAAAGCAAAGCAGTGCGACAAAAACAACACAGAGTTACACATAAACAAACGTACAATCAATAACACAATAGAAAAATCTATGTACAGTGTGTGCAAATGTAGAAGAGTAGGGAGGTAAGACAATTAAATAGGCCATAGAGGCAAAAATAATTACATTATCGCATTAACACTGGAGTGATAGATGTGCAGATGATGTGCAAGTAGAGGTACTGGGGTGCAAAAGAGCAAGAGGATAAATAACAATATGGGGATGAGGTAGTGGGTTTGCTATTTACAGATTGGCTGTGTACAGGTACAGTGATTGGTAAGCTTCTCTGACAGCTGATGCTTAAAGTTAGAGAGGGAGATATAAGACTCCAGCTTCAGTGATTTTTGCAATTCGTTTCAATCATTGGCAGCAGAGAACTGGAAGGAAAGGCGGCCAAAGGAAGTGTTGGCTTTGGGGATGAAATATACTTGCTGGAGCGTGTGGTACCGGTGGGTGTTGCTATGGTGACCAGTGAGCTGAGATAAGGCGGGGCTTTACCTAGCAAAGACTTATAGATGACCTGGAGCCAGTGGGTTTGGCAACGAATGTGTAGTGAGGGCCAGCCAATAAGAGCATACAGGTCGCAGAGGTGGATAGTATATGGTGCAGAAATCGGTTGAAGAGCATGCATTTAGTTCTACTAGAATTTTTAAGCAGTTGGAGGCCACGGAAGGAGTGTTGTATGGCAGTGAAACTCGTTTGGAGGTTTATTAACACAGTGTCCAAAGAAGGGCCAGATGTATACAGAATGGTGTCGTCTGCGGCAATTGAGTCTGCCGATAAGAATGCAGTGATTGACAGAGTCGAAAGCCTTGGCTGGGTCGATGAAGACAACTGCACAGTACTGTCTTTTATCAATGGTGGTTATGATATCGTTTAGGATCTTCAGCGTGGCTGAGGTGCACCCATGACCAGCTCGGTAACTAGATTGCATAGTGGAGAAGGTACGGTGGGATTTGAAATCTCAGTGATCTGTTTGTTAATGAAGATTTTAGAAAGGCAGGGAAGGATGGATATAGATATATAACAGTTTGGGTCTAGAGTGTCACCCCTTTTGAATGGGGTGATCATTTTAGAGGGCCCATATTGTCTAGCCCAGCTGATTTGTAGTGGGGGGAGGGGGGGGGGGGTTTGCGTTCCTAACTGACTGCCTGAGTATATTGGGTCCTGACTTCCCTGAAAATGTGCATATCGCGGGGGCTATTCAATGCTAATGCAGAACGCCACAGGATGTTTTTGTGCTGGTCAAAGGCAGTCAAGTCTGGGGTGAACCAAGGGCTATCTTCTGATGGGATGAGGTCAATATCCTTCCAGGATACCCGGGCCAGGTCGATTAGAAAGGCCTGCTCGCTGGAGTGTTTTAGGGAGCATTTGACAGTTATGAGGGGTGGTCGTTTGACCTTTTGGTGGTATTCCTAAGCCAGGATTCAGACACGGCTAGGACATCAGGGTTGGCGGAGTGTGCTAAAGCAGTGAATAAAACAAACTTAGGGAGGGGGCTTCTTTTGTTATCATGCATGAAACCAAGGCTTTTACGGTTACAGAAGTCAACAAATGAGAGCTCCTGGGGAATAGGAGTGGTGCTGGAGGCTGCAGGGCCTGAGTTAGCCTCTACATCATCAGAGGAGGAGTAGGATAAGGGTATGGCTAAAGGCTATAAGAACTGGTTGTCTAGTATCGTTCGGAACAGAGACTAAAAGGAGCAGATTTTTGGACACAGGAGAATAGATTCAAGGCATAATGTACAGAAAAGAGTATGGTACGATGTGAGTACAGTGGAACAGTAAACCTAGGTATTGAGTGATGAGAGGTTTTGTCTCTAGAGGCACCAGTTAAGCCAGGTGAGATCACTGCATGTATGGGGGGGTGGAACAAAAGGGCATATTTTTGACAGGGCTAGGGGCTCTACAGTGAAATAAGACAATCACTAACCAAAACAGCAATAAACAAGACATATTGACATTAGGGAGAGGCATGTGTAGCCGAGTAGGGTCCAGAGAGTTGCAATAGATGAGTCAGGGAGCCAATTCAGTAGTCGTTACTACGCTAGACTAGCTGTAGACACAGCGATTCAGACAGCTAGTGGGCCGAGGCTAGCAGATGGGCCTCCGGTGACCTAGCTAGTTAGCTGGCTAGCTTCTGATGGGGGTTCCGGTTCAAAAGTATAAAGATAGCTGATCCGAACCACATTGGGTGAGGCAGATTGCAGGAGAGTACATTCAGTCTGTAGATGGAAAGTGAGATTAAAATATATATATACAGTGGGGCAAAAAAGTATTTAGTCAGCCACCAATTGTGCAAATTCTCCCACTTAAAAAGATGAGAGGCCTGTAATGTTCATCATAGGTACACTTGAACTATGACAGACAAAATGAGGAGAAAAAAAATCCAGAAAATCACATTGTAGGATTTTTAATGAATTTTTAATGAATTTATTTGCAAATTATGGTGGGAAATAAGTATTTGGTCACCTACAAACAAGCAAGATTTCTGGCTCTCACAGACCTGTAACTTCTTTAAGAGGCTCCTCTGTCCTCCACTCGTTACCTGTATTAATGGCACCTGTTTGAACTTGTTATCAGTATAAAAGACACCTGTCCACAACCTCAAACAGTCACACTGTCACGTCTGTCACATGTGCTCAGTGTGAACCTGCTTTCATCTGTGAAGAGCACAGGGCGCCAGTGGCGAATTTGCCAATCTTGGTGTTCTCTGGCAAATGCCAAACGTCCTGCACGGTGTTGGGATGTAAGTACAACCCCCACCTGTGGACATCGGGCCCTCATACCACCCTCATGGAGTCTGTTTCTGACCGTTTGAGCAGACACATGCACATTTGTGGCCTGCTGGAGGTCATTTTGCAGGGCTCTGGCAGTGCTCCTCCTTGCACAAAGGCGGAGGTAGTGGTCCTGCTGCTGGGTTGTTGCCCTCCTACGGCCTCCTCCACGTCTCCTGATGTACTGGCCTGTCTCCTGGTAGCGCCTCCATGCTCTGGACACTACGCTGACAGACACAGCAAACCTTCTTGCCACAGCTCGCATTGATGTGCCATCCTGGATGAGCTGCACTACCTGAGCCACTTGTGTGGGTTGTAGACTCCGTCTCACGCTACCACTAGAGTGAAAGCACCGCCAGCATTCAAAAGTGACCAAAACATCAGCCAGGAAGCATAGGAACTGAGAAGTGGTCTGTGGTCCCCACCTGCAGAACCACTCCTTTATTGGGGGTGTCTTGCTAATTGCCTATAATTTCCACCTGTTGTCTATTCCATTTGCACAACAGCATGTGAAATGTATTGTCAATCAGTGTTGCTTCCTAAGTGGACAGTTTGATTTCACAGAAGTGTGATTGACTTGGAGTTACATTTTTTTTGAGCAGTGTATATACGAAGAAAACAATAAATACACGGGACAGGACGAGACAAAAAAAAAACATGTCTGACTGCTCTGCCATCTTGGATCCCTGCCTCTCAACATGCAACATCACTCATGTTTAATACATGTTCGTTATAGTCCTATCCTTCCTCATTTAACTGACAGCTGACCTCACCAAGGGCACTGCTTCCTGCTTATAATTATGTGTGACGTTAGTTCTTATTCATGAGGAGAGGTCATCACTCATTTACTCTATCACTTCAACATCCACTGCATGATGTGGTTGAAAAACATGGTTAGAAGAATTGAGCTGTCTTGATTTCACACCTAGGGCTGTGACGGTCATGGAATTTTGGATGACGGTTATTTGTTAGTCAAATGACCACGGTCACCATAATATCGTTGAAATAGCAACAACAACAAAAATTCGGTATACAATGAATGTGCACATTTTCTCCTCTCATCCGCTCCTAACTGTCACAGATCGTGTCCTGTTTGTGGTAGGCCATTACAGTAGGTGCATGTACAGTATTTCATGATACTGGAACAAGGAGCAACAAAGTGTTACCACAGAAATGAACTAAACCACATGTCAGCTGCAAACATCTTCAGTCAGCTGTTTGTTCCAAAACACAAAATCTGAATACTGGCTAGCTTTGCCTCCTCTCGTCTCCTTATATCAGCTGTTAGATGTGAATCAGTCGTACTTTTACTTGACTGCTTTTGGGTAAAGTTTGCAGACTCATAAAAAACATTAAAACAATTCTGTTATGACTTGTATTTTATTTTCATGATGGTCTTCATGCCTATTGGTCGGTTATGCGATTATACAATTACCGTGCCAGCCCAATATCACACCGAAGAGCACACAACACCAGTTAGTGTGTGGAGTTATAGAATGAAGCCTACTTTCTTTCGCTGACTTATTTTTCAGTGTACATCTTGCGCTGCTGCAGTTGACTGCAATACAAAAACAAAGACCATCCCGAAGATGATGAAGTCCCTTTGCTGATGTTTTTCTGCACCGAAAAATAGAAAACACCAGTAGAGACAAAAGCGATCTGAAGAGCTGAACCACCCAACCCCCCCCTCTGCAATTTGCATAGCGAACATGATTTGATGGCTTTGATTTCAAAATAGATGATTGCGTTTGAAGAACAAAAGGCATTTTAAAGAAAGGGTTCTTTGTTTCTAGCATAAGGCAACTTCAGTACTCTTTCTTTTTGGTCTTTTAATAGACTTATTAATGTGCCAGGTAAGCAGTGCTAGCCAACTGTCACCAGCATGTAGATGATGTGGGCTCCTTTAGAAATGTTTAAACGTGGCATTTATGACAGAATACTAATGCATTACATTTTATGAAAAAGTTGATTTACGTTTAATTTCACACCGTATTTTGAAACATAATAGCTCTCCCACAGAGTCAGAGACGAAGACAAATGTTGATTTTTATGAATGTCAAATGCACCACCAGAACTCAAAGGCCTTTTCACAAGCACTGTGTGAGTTGGTTGAGAAAATGGGCCTCAGATTTGCCCATGTACTTTGAGGTCTGTATAAGGTCTGGGCCCTCTCCCTTGCAGCAGGGAGGGACATCACTCCTAGGTTCCTGCCTCATCTGTTCCTTGTCCACTGACACAGGAGCATTAGCTGACATAATGGGGAATTATTATTGGAAGAGCAGATACACTATTTAAGGGCAGGCAATGTGCCAGCCACCTAAGGAGTCTCTCTCTGGGCATATGGCTCCATAAGCAGACATGATGGATGTTTCAGGAGGATTATCCCACCAGGGAAGACAGATAGTGAAAGGCAACTAAAGAGAGAGGGAGGACTGTGAAGAGTGTGAAAGCTTGGAAAATGACATACTCGAGTGTACGCCCATCTGAGGTAATGGAGGTTTTTAGAATAGCAAAGTTGCACTGGCTGTGAGTGTGTGTCAGAAAGTGTTGGCTGATCCAATTAATGATAATGACCTTTCCATATCTGTTTATGCAGGGGCATGACAGTATGATGGATGGATGGATAGATGGATGAATTAATACAAATGAGTGCTAAAATAGCTTCCTCCTTAAGGAAAAAAATAAAGCCCTCTTTAGCCCACCAATCTGACATGTCATACATTCTTAGAAATAAGGGTTCCAAAAGGGTTCCTTGGCTGTCCCCATAGGATAACTATTTTTGGGTCCAGGTAGAACCATTTTGGGTTCCTTGTAGAACCCTCTGTGGGAAGGGTTCTACATGGAACCCAAAGTGGTTCTAAATGGAAGCAAAAGGGTTCAACCTGAAACCAAAAATGGTTCTCATATGGGGACAGACAAAGTGTGTCACATGACCATGTGATTTTAGTCACTGCTAAAGGTGGTTGAGCGGTTGGACCACAGTCTGCAACTATGTTTTTGTGTGGTAGTGGTGGTGAATGTTACAGTGCTAAGACTGTACAATCATACTTAGAGGGGATCAGTTACTTTTAAGTGGGATATGATATGGACTGGACATGTGTTTTTGAAGTTAAGCATATGGTCCTGACAGGTAGATTTATTGATACGGACGGGGGCACATTGTTCAGGAGAGTAGCCTAAGCCTACCGGTAATTGAAACCATGTGGAGCCCTACTCTCTGTAACCCAGCATTAACAACCATACAGCTACCCTAATCCAACCCAGGGCTATAACTTTACAAGAGCACTAACAACACCAACTCTGGTGAATAACCTTACGTAGAACGCAGGCAGAAGAAAGTCAAGTAAAAGAGAACAGGAAGGAAAGAAGGAGAGAGAGGTGGATTAAAAGAGGATGAGGTGCTAAGAGGCTGCAGTCTCACTCTTTTTTGCAACACCTGTCTCTGTGGCAATAATTGGTATTTGCGTATTTTAGTTATGGCTATTACATTGCTCATTAGCTGTGGTAGATTTGTTGCTTATTCTGACGTGCAGCCACTTTTCAGCCCCCAGGTTTGTTATCTTGCTTATTATCATATTTTCCACAGTGCGTCTATGGATATGGACGAGGGTGAAAAGCATTGACTCTGGAACTTTACTTTCTTGTGAGGCTGTGATAAGGGATGACAATCATACATCATTCTTTCCACTTCTAATACTCTGAGTCAGAGAGAGTGAGTTCTCTGTGACAGGACACATCACCTGACAACTGACGGACACAACTCCACTTTAGAAGCGTTCACACTGAAACTTAGCCCAGGGGTAAGAGCCTCGTTAGCCCGGGGCTAAACGAGAGTTCACACTTGCACATTCTAAAGTGGGCTAGCACCAACCTTATCCCAGGGCTAACTGGCCCTGCTTCAGAGCATGGTTATCACTGACTTTTCGAGGCTAGCCCCAGAAACATAGTGCCAAAATAACCCGTGTGAAACGGGGTCAAGAACAACGCATCACATTTTCACTGTCCAATCACAAAAGCTGCACTTTCACTTAATTTGCATTTGTTGTGATGTGTCTTGGATGCATTCTGCACACTATATTATTAAGTACATTCATGCAATTTCATTCTCCCAACTGAGGACAAAAACTTGACAAAAAACATTATTTGCTATGGCTATCTAGTGTCTTCTCACTTAGCTAGCCAACTGAAGCCACATCCTCTACAGCTGGAAGGGCAGAAAACACTCCGTTTTCATAGCTTTTCTATAGAAATGTATTTGGATATAGCTCTCCATGATTATAATATTGTTGCATATTTTGCCTGGATCAGAAAAGTTGATGTCTTGTCCTTGCACAGCATTTGCTGTACAGGACCGATATCGCATGTCAAAGTGAAACATTGTTTCCGAGGTCAGACAGGCAGACAGCATCACTGTTGGAAATCAAATGCTAGGCTAGAAGCAGGAGGAAATCAAATGCTAGACTAGAAGCAGGAGGAAATCAAATGCTAGACTAGAAGCAGGAGGAAATCAAATGCTAGACTAGAAGCAGGAGGAAATCAAATGCTAGGCTAGAAGCAGGAGGAAATCAAATGCTAGACTAGAAGCAGGAGGAAATCAAATGCTAGACTAGAAGCAGGAGGAAATCAAATGCTAGACTAGAAGCAGGAAGAAATCAAATGCTAGGCTAGAAGCAGGAGGAAATCAAATGCTAGACTAGAAGCAGGAGGAAATCAAATGCTAGACTAGAAGCAGGAGGAAATCAAATGCTAGACTAGAAGCAGGAAGAAATCAAATGCTAGGCTAGAAGCAGGAGGAAATCAAATGCTAGGCTAGAAGCAGGGGAAAATAATGGGTTAATAAATGCCTTATTGCTTATAATATTGGTCACGTGGCAGAGATAGCATGTTGGTCACATGTGTGTTTGTCCATTAGCCCAGGGTTTTGAAATACAACTGTGAATCCTTAACCCAGGTCTAAAGCTTTTCCCAGGGTCAACAAGTGCTTGCGTGAACACAGAATAAGCTAGCCCAGGGCCAGTCTTAGCATGGAGTTAAGAACAATGCAGTGTGAACAGGCCTTTTTATGACCAACTTTTAGTTAAAGTGGCTACGATATTAAATAGATCAGATTTTTGTACTCCAGTAAAAAGGAATAAGACACATTTGACCTCAAACGAGGACCAGGTTTCTTCTTCCCTACCAGGATGTGATTGACAGACAAATGTAACTGTCTTTCAGGTCTTTAACAAGCACGTAAAACCAATGGTGACTGTTTATAAAACCTTCTCCATGACTGCTGTTGAGCACATGTTTTGACTGTCTGTCAACCTCATTGTCAGAAGTCTATTAATTAATTATTATCTCGTTTCACACGTTTTCTACATTTACTGACTGATAAAGAGTTTATTAAGAAAAACTAAAAAGTTATAAAAATATCCAGCAATATGTTGTAAACAACAAAGAAAGAAGCAAGAAATGAGCTGCTATCATTTTTACGAGAATAGCCTGTAGCAGAAGACGAACAAAATAACTTGTTTACACAGACCCAAAAATCTATCACATTTTTCTGCTGGCGGACCAGAGACGAGCAGTAGGACACCCAACACAGATTTCATCTCACCATAGCAACATCTCTTCAATCTTGTTAAAAAAAACAATTAACCCCCCCAAACACACACATACACACTCACACTAAATGTGCTGGTTTGTGTATGAGATACAATATAAATGTGTTTGCAGTTTGTTTGGGGTGTGTATGTAATATGTTTGTACTTTTGGGCAATCTGTGCCTTTTTCTGTAGGGATGTATGTATCTGTAAATCTATGACTATGTTGTGGAGCTCAGTCAGTGACAGTGGCTCTGTTATCTCTGGGAAGAGCTCATTCAGGTTTAAATCACTGGACAGGCACATCTTTGGCACAATGCCCAACCTTTCTGATTTACACAGATGTGAGGGGATAGGCCCTACAATCAGAAAGCCATTCACAAAATCTATGGCAACAAGAGTCTTGCTTTTACCCACTGTCATTTTCTCCCCCTAACTCAGACAGCACACACACACCAACACACACACCGACACACACACACCTTCCCTTAGCCCACTGTCTGCCAAGAGGAAGATATTACAGTCAATAAAACATAGCTCCTTGGCCATGGTCCCAGCCTGCTGAACCGCCAGCGTGGTCCTTCCCTTGCGGTCATAGAGCTCAATGATGTCTGATAGCGGAGCGACCTGAAGCTAAGAGGGGAGATGACTCCATTCAGCCCACTGCTAAGGCAGACTGTGTTTATAAATCTACATATTCTACAAGTCTCAGTCCCAGTGGCTTCATGGAAGGACATGGACTGAATATTGCCATTTTCTTACTACTGTAGGCCTGCTATGTTCCACAAAACGAGAGTTGCGTTGTGCCCTCACCTATGTGTTCTTCTCTGATAGTTTGAGCCGGCTCGCAGCTAATTACTCATAGGTACATACACTACACAGTCATTTCCTTTTTCCCTTTTTCCCTTCCTCTAATTTTTTTAATCTGTCTTTTATTTCAAATGTTCATTTCCAAGACACACACATACATACATACATACATACATACATACATACATACAAAAGGATTCTTTCCCCTTTTCACTGCACTCCCAGGACGATTACTTGAGATCAGGGCAATTACCTGGGAAAACGGAAAGCAATTTGCTTCGCTTGGCAAAAACCTCATCACAGATTGCTTCTGTACCTGGTCCCCTTCGACATTCATTAAGATGCTGCTGAACTTTGGGGAGCCCTGGTAACTGAAAGCAATTCCAGCCATCTCAGCAAGCTGTTGAATGAAATAGAGGGCATGGTTTTTGGGAGAGGAGAGGAAAATGGACAGAGATGGATTTTTTTTTAAAGCTATTAAAACAAGCTTGCTTTTAGCACTGGACAATTGTGACTTTATAACAAGACTCACAGCTGTAATCTCTGCCAAATGTGACTTTATAACAAGACTCACAGCTGTAATCACTGCCAAATGTGACTTTAAAAAGACTCAGCTGCAATCACTGCCAAATGTGACTTTATAACAAGACTCACAGCTGTAATCACTGCCAAATGTGACTTTATAACAAGACTCACAGCTGTAATCACTGCCAAATGTGACTTTAAAACAAGACTCACAGCTGTAATCACTGCCAAATGTGACTTTAAAACAAGACTCACAGCTGTAATCACTGCCAAATGTGACTTTATAACAAGACTCACAGCTGTAATCACTGCCAAATGTGACTTTATAACAAGACTCACAGCTGTAATCACTGCCAAATGTGACTTTATAACAAGACTCACAGCTGTAATCACTGCCAAATGTGACTTTATAACAAGACTCACAGCTGTAATCACTGCCGCCAAATGTGACTTTATAACAAGACTCACAGCTGTAATCACTGCCGCCAAATGTGACTTTATAACAAGACTCACAGCTGTAATCACTGCCGCCAAATGTGACTTTATAACAAGACTCACAGCTGTAATCACTGCCGCCAAATGTGACTTTATAACAAGACTCACAGCTGTAATCACTGCCGCCAAATGTGACTTTATAACAAGACTCACAGCTGTAATCACTGCCAAATGTGACTTTATAACAAGACTCACAGCTGTAATCACTGCCAAATGTGACTTTAAAACAAGACTATCCTGGCAGGAAGTCAAGTGTGGTCTTAGGAGCGAGCAGACACAGACTCCTAAAATCTCACTTGACTTTCTCGCCCTCAGAGGTAGGTGTCCTCCTTCCCCCCCTAGATGGTGTGCCCTTACCCAAACTCCAATTCCTGGTAAAACAATCCAGAATGCGTCAGTTTGCCCGATGCATCAGTTCCCCCATGTAGGCCATGTCAAAAATACACAGGTTAATACAACATAGTAATTCCATGTAGAGTTTTAGAAAATAAACAAATTAATTGGACCAGCATAGTTGCTGATATGACAGGATTAGCATTAAAAATGTGACCAAAGGTTGGGAAATCAAGTAAAGTGGCTGTAGATCATTTGAAAAACATTTTAATGAATAGAATGACAGTAAAACAGGTATGTGTTTGCTGAGTAGTTAGCTGAAATTCACGACGATTGTGTTTATTTTGAACTTTCTGTACTGCTAACATTCAATTCCAGTCAATTTCGCTCACTATCAACGGTGCTGGTCCAATGGCTTTGCTTATTTTCTAACACTTCTGAATGGAATTATTACATTGTCCTAACCTTTGTTATCTTCAACCTAGCATGTAAGCATGAATATGATGAGATTAATCCAAGTTTTGGAGTTCATTTCATGCAATTATACAAATTGTACCATGGGGTGTAGAGAAAATGTAGCAATTTTATAACTAATTTCATGCAATTTTGCCATGGGGCGGAGAGGAAAATTAGCTGTTTTACTGCAGATTTTCTGCAATTCTACACATTTTGCCATAGGGTGGAGAGAAATGTGTGCAATTGTTAATATGATATCTGAGTGAGACTGACTAATAAAATCAATACGGGCCCCCCAGACGGTAATTCGACCAGTTTAGATAGCTGTCCGCTAAACTGCTATAACTCAGCAATCACATTTTTTTGTTGCTATGGGCTAATTGATTGACTATCAGTGACTGATTTAACAAGAGAAAAACTGCTGATGCACAACCAAATTTTGAAATTGCACCTTGTGTGTTCTACTATTCTACCTCGCAACAGTAAGTTTCCCATCCCTGATCCAGAGGATGGACCAAGAAAGCAGAAAACGGGAAACGGCAAATGCAGAATATGGCTTTGTACGGATGAACCTTTTCTCAAATGACATAGCGTGTATGTTTGCCAGGATATGAAACGACGTTAAAAGAATACCATGTATTCATTATTCATTAAACCTAGTAGAGCAAATTAATGTATCCTGCGGAACAATGAGAAAATGTATGCATTATCAGAAAGGCAGAAAAGACATGAATGAAATAACCCTATTTTAGATTTGCTGCACAAAGCACTAAATTGATCATGCCACATCAGTAAAATGCACATCTTTGGAGTACCTGGCTGGCATTATATTTGCAGCCAGGTCACCAGTGATACAAGTCAGTATTCGACGTCCATCCATGTCTGAGGACGTCGGGAGATGACGTGGAAATGGACCATTAGGGGCACCACTAGGTGCTGGTCTAGATATACAGTGCATTCGGAAAGTGTTCAGACCCCTTGACTTTTTCCACCGCCTTATTCTAAAATGGATCTACACGCAATACCCCATAATGACAAAGAAATACCTTTTTACATAAGTATTCAGACCCTTTGCTATGATACTCGAAATTGAGCTCAAGTTAAACAGTTGACAGTGCATTTCAGAGCCAAAACCAAGCCATGAGGTTGAAGGAATTGTCTGTAGAGCTCTGAGACAGGATTGTGTCGAAATACAGATCTAGATAATGGTACCAAAATAAGTGTGGAACCACCAAGAACCCGATGATCACTCTGACAGAGCTCCAGAGTTACTCCTTGGAGATGGGAGAACCTTCCAGAAGGACAACCATCTCTGCAGCACTCCACCAATCAGGCCTTTATGGTAGAGTGGCCAGATGGAAGCCACTCTTTTGTAAAAAGGCACATGACAGAGTCCACCTAAAAGACTGTCTGACCATAAAATACTGTAAGATTCTCGGACCTCCCTGGTGACACAGCGCTCTAAGGCACTGCATCGCAGTGCAAGAGGCATTACTCCAGACCCGAGTCCCATAGGACGGTGCACAATTGGCCCAGCGTTGTCCAGGTAAGGGAAGGGTTTGGCTGCATGCTTGCCAGCTGAAACTGTTCAGAACAGTTTGCATATATTATGTCAACATTTTGTGACGTTTTTGTTTCTTTTGGACTTTGGCAAGTTTTTTTTTCGCCTGTTGGGCACACAACATTTCTTGAGGCAAGCCGAAGTTGGTAGCTGAAGTCCACGCCCCATTGTTGGCGATTAGTTAACAGTTGGGATACTTCAATGAAGTGCCCGTTGTTATTCAACGAGAGACGACTCGTCCTCATGCACATTGTTTCACTGCACCAAACACCATAATATGATGCAAATATGCACAAAAACGTCACAATGAATGATTTCTTGAGTTATCTTAGATCCAGCCCAGTCCGGGCTCAGTCTTCAGCAAGCAGTGGAAGAGTGAGGAGCTCTCTCATAAACCACTGACCTGCACACAAACAGCTGGGCCAACACCCATGGACCGTTGCTCCTGCAGTCCTGGACTCTCCCAACAAATGCTTGTGGGAGTGCGTTACTGACCTATAATCCAGTTCTCTTCCTGTTTGTTATATGTTTTTGTCTGTTTGGGCTGTGGCAATAACGGTGTCAATTGTATCCCTGTCTCTTAATGGTCAGTTCCATTCTCTAACCGGAACGCCGGGACAGTTGGACCTACAGTGCCTTCGGGAAGTATTCAGACCCCCTTTTCCACATTTTGTTACATTACAGCCTTATTCTAAAATGTATTAAATAGTTACTTCCTCCACACAATAACCCACAATGCCAAAGCGAAATCAGGTTTTCTAGAAATTTTTGCAAATGTAAAAAAATAAAAAATATCACATTTACATAAGTATTCAGACCCTTTCCTCAGTACTTTGTTGAAGCACCTTTGTCAGCGATTACAGACTCAAGTTTTCTTGGGTAGCTACATGCTTGGCACACCTGTATTTGAGGAGTTTCTCACATTCTTCTCTGCAGAACTTCTCAAGCTCTGTCAGTTTGGATGGGAAGTGTCGCTGCACAACTTCAAGTCCGGGCTCTGGCTGGGCCACTCAAGGATATTCAGAGACTTGTCCCGAAGCCACTTCTGCGTTCTCTTGGCTGTGTGCTTACGGTCATTGTCCTGTTGGAAGATGAACCTTCTCCCCAGTCTGAGGTCCTGAGCGCTCTGGAGCAGGTTTTCATCAAGGATCTCTCTGTACTTTGCTCCTTTCATCTTTCCCTCAATCCTGACTAGTTTCCCATTTATCTGCCACTGAATACATCCCTAAAGCATGATAGTGCCACCACCATGTGTCACCGTAGGGATGGTTCCAGGTTTCCTCCAGACGTGACGCTTGGCATTCAGGCCAAAGAGTTCAACTTGGTTTCATCAGAACAGAGAATCTTTTTTTTTTTTTTTTTTTGTATTTTACCCCTTTTTTCCCCCAATTACAATCTTGTCTCATCGCTGCAACTCCCCAACGGGGGGAGAGAGAGGGGAAGGTGGAGTCATGCGTCCTCCGAAACATGACCCACCTAACCGCGCTCCTTAACACCCGCCAACTTAACATGGAAGCCAGCTGCACCAATATTGCAGGAACCCGGCCCGCCACAAGGAGTTGCTAGAGCGCAATGAGCCAAGTGAAGCACCCCCCCAATAAAAACTTACCCTTACCCAGACAACGCTGGGCCAATTGTGCGCCGTTCTATGGGACTCAGGTCTGGAGTAACACCTCTAGCGCTGCGATGGCTTTCTACAGTGTTTTTGCACCATTCACACGGAAGGGAAGTCAAGTGATGTAGTGGAGAGCAGGGTCCCAGGTTGTGAGAGTGGATTAGTACAGACTGAACAGGCCAGCAGCTGATGGCTAACACAGTCCAGTGAGACTTATCCCCAGCCCAGCCGCCGGCTATCTTTCAGCCACCTGATGGTGGTGGTTTTAAGAGACCTGATGTTCTGAGGGGGAAGGTCACTCCTGGAATGTGTGAGTGGATCAGCTCAGTCAGAGCAGTTATCCAGAGCCTGTTTAAAGGCTCCAAAGCTTTAAGTCTATTGTTCCAACTTGCCAAATGAAGCTTAAGCGGTAATCGTCTCAGGGCTGTGGCCAGGGCCCTGGGTGAACCTGAATGTATGGGCCCTGTCGTCCAGAGGGGCCCAGCCCTGATAGGCCCCCCTAGAGGTGTTGAGAGAGGGAGGCTCCTGAGCTCCAAATGATCAGGGATTAGAGCACATAAACTTGTGTTTACCATGGCTCTCCCACAGCCTCTGGCCTGTTTGCCTTTCCCAGACAGCAGTGGAAAGGAGGCTGAGGGAGGAGAGGAAGAGAGATGGTGAGACAGACTGCTGAACTTCTGCTGAGTTTTGGATGTGATGATGGATGACACAAAGTTACATTAAAGAAGTACAGCTAATGACACACTCATATTCACCCAGATCAAGTTTCACAGTGTTCACACCAGCACAACCAGGCCTGTTATCGGGGGTAACCGGAATGTTTCAGGCTAATTTGGGGTCACTGAAGTTCAAGCGATGCAAAAGCACGCTCACTACACGGCCTTAGACAGACAGATAGAACATGTATTATGTTTCAGCACTGTGTGTATGTGTGGGCACCCCATAGACGGTAATCTCCTCTTTCCTGTTGTGCTGACATCTAGGGATTATGTTTTAAGACCAGTGCTCAAAAGACATTCATTGGGAACACGCAAAGGTGTGTTCTAAATAATGATTCCATAGGATTTCAAAACCTTTTTGGCACCTAACCAGTAGAGACGAATTATTAAAATATTATTTACGCAACATTCTGAAAACACACTTATTTTAGTGTAATTGTGTGTTGTTTTTGAACTAGGCAAGTCAGTTACAAACAAATTCTTATTTACAAAGGTGGGCAAACTGCGACATATTTTTGTCAGCTCAGGGATCTAGCAACCTTTCAGCTACTGGCCCAACGCTCTAACCACTAGGCTACCTGCCGCCCCTGTGCATATTACTTTTTGGCATGCTCTCTTTTAGGGCTCATTTGTAATACTAACCTTATGGTTTAATTCAACCTTGGCTTTTACTTCCATTAAGTTATTTCACAGTCTTTCTGTTCAGAGAGAAAGTGAGGGAGATATCTAAAGAAAGAGAGAGGGGGTAAGTCAACAGAGAGAGAGTGAGGGATACTGATTGTCTGTGTGCTGTATCTTTCTGGGCCGGAGCCTTTCGTAGACCAGGAGAATGTATCACAGGCCAGGGGTTATATCACCACTTATCTCCAGCGCCCCAAACAACACTATCAGCAGTACTCTCATCCACCAAGACTCTCCCACTGACCACAGAGCTGTATGTCTGCCAACAATTTCAATTCCCATCTCTGTCATAAACACCATTTTCGCTTTTCTCTCTCTTTGTTTCTTATTCCAACAACACTGAAATTATAGTTCTGGGGTTTGTCATATGCGGTATTGAAGTACTCTCTGCTTTCTGTGCATAAAGCCTATAGTGTTGTTTGATGCATTACTTCCATAGTAAGTTCTCCCTTACAGAGTTGCTTTTCATAATTGTTTTTGTGGAAACCTAGTAGGCCCACTTGCAGCCCAGGGTCTGTTAAACATAGTCCAGGAAGCAGAAAAGCGAAACACTTAACTTGACATACCTGCAAAATGACACCACAGCCGATAGCAAAACACTGACAAACTACTGCATCTGCCAATGTGTAACCAGACTAATTAGCCATACCTGAGTTTCTGTGAGGAGTAGTGAAGTGTGTTTGATGGTCTGATGAGAGAAATAGGGGAATAGTGTACTGTGGGACTTAAAACCCTTCATTATTTATGTTTGCTGCGAGAAGTAGCTGTCCTCCAGGCAGCTGAGCTGCATGTACAGTGGATGTTTAAAGGGCCAAAGATTGTTCAACTGTAAAATATATATATATATATATATATATATATATATATATATATATATATATATTCATATATATTCACACACAAAAACACCTGTATAAAAGCAGGCATCAATTTGCTCAAATCGACTTCAACATATTCCGTTTTCCTCCAGTGGCTTCAATTTCTTCAGGATATGTTTCCACTGTATATAAAAATAATGCTTTTGCAAAGTCACATCGAATCTATCATAACCATACCGTACATAAGTAAAAAGAGAAAATACCAGAAAACAGTCTGAACCAAGCTTTCGGGGTCATGATAAGAGATCAGGAGAAGTCGGATCACACACCAGCCCCAGGTTCTTTACCCTGGCTTTGTTTAGAATGCTTTTCCCTGTTCTGTTCCGCTCCACATCCCTGCCTCTCCTGGCTTGGCCTGCTTCCAAAGTAAACAGTCCTAGTTCTGCTTTAAGCCAGTAAACTGATAAAATGCTAAAAAAACGCTAGTGTAGCGTTGTGATTTAGTGAGAATTCGAGAGAGAGAGCCAGAGAGAGTCAGCGAGAGCCAGAGAGAGTGAGAAAGAGAGAAGCAATTTATTTTGGTTGGAATATTCACATTGTCTAAAGGTTAATGTGCCAATAACGCCCGGCTAATGCAGGTGATGTGTGTATGTTGTGCCACTGACATTCAGGTGGGGAATTACAGCACCAGACTTAATTATACTCAGTAAAGGGCAGACAGAGGTGGTTAGTTAATCTGCAAAGTTTTTTCACTGGCTGTTAGATAATGTTGTTTTTGCTAAGGTTATGTTCGGTGGAGATAAACCACTGTTTTGGGAGAAGAATATCTGTGAGAATAAAAACAAACAAATAAACAAGCATAGAATGGAATTTACAATCTGACCTAGTTACTCATGTTGGATGTTTCAGCTCATACCATCAGAATGACTACATGTGGAAGTATCACAACCTAATATCCAACTTAGCAGCTCATGTTTCCATGTTTTGAGCTCCCTCTCTTGTCCTTGATGAATCCTTTATTTATTTTTATTTCAAATCAAATTTATTTATATAGCCCTTCGTACATCAGCTGATATCTCAAAGTGCTGTACAGAAACCCAGCCTAAAACCCCAGACAGCAAGCAATGCAGGTGTAGAAGCACGGTGGCTAGGAAAAACTCCCTAGAAAGGCCAAAACCTCGGAAGAAACCTAGAGAGGAACCAGGCTACGTGGTGTGGCCAGTCCTCTTCTGGCTGTGCCGGGTGGAGATTATAACAGAACATGGCCAAGATGTTCAAATGTTCATAAATGACCAGCATGGTCAAATAATAATAAGGCAGAACAGTTGAAACTGGAGCAGCAGCACAGCCAGGTGGACTGGGGACAGCAAGGAGTCATCATGTCAGGTAGTCCTGAGGCATGGTCCTAGGGCTCAGGTCCTCCGAGAGAGAGAAAGAAAGAGAGAAAGAGAGAATTAGAGATTTCACCTTTATTTAACCAGGTAGGCCAGCTGAGAACAGGTTCTCATTTACAACTGCGTCCTGGCCAAGATAAAGCAAAGCAGTGCGACAAAAACAACACAGAGTTACACATAAACAAACGTACAGTCAATAACACAAAAGAAAACAAGAAAAATCTATGTACAGTGTGTGCAAATGTAGAAGAGTCGGGAGGTAGGCAATAAATAGGCCATAGAGGCAAAATAATTACAATTTGGCATTATTACTGGAGTGATAGATGTGCAGATGATGTTCCTTCCTCAGAGAGCCGCAGGGCTACATAAGGTTAAGCTAGTCTGCTGCTCAGGACACATAATAGGAATCAACCTGAGGGGAATATGAGTGTTAGGATGATCCCGAGTGCAGTTTGATGCTGCTGCATCATGACAGATACATATATTTAAGCAATAAGGCCCAAGGAGGTGTGGTATATGGCCAATATAACATGGCCAAGGGCTGTTCTTAGGCACGATACGAAGTGCCTGGATACAGCCCTTAGTTGTGGTATATTGGCAATATACCACAAACCACCGAGGTTCCTTCTTGCTGTTACAAACTGGTTTCCAACATAATTAGAATAGTAAACAAGTAATTTTGTGTCATACCCATGGTAAATTGTCTGATATACAATGGCTTTCAACAAATCAGCATCCAGGAGCCAAACTACCCAGTTTATAAATAATAATAATAACCTTAGGCAAAGTCACAACACCGCGGTTTACATTCTAACCACAACATGCATGTGCTAACCTGTTTGTTATTGTGGCGGAAACATGCCATGATTGCCTGTGGTGCAGGTTTACCCCTCACTACTAATGAGGGCAGAGAGCGGGTACCATGAGGTCGACTGATTATGATTTTTCAACACCGATACCGATTATTGGAGGACCAAAACAGCCGATTCCGATTACTCTGCCGATTTATTTTAAAATGTATTTGTGATAATGACAATTACAACAATACTGAATGAACACTTTTTAACTTAATATAATACATCAATAAATTCAATTTAGCCTCAAATAAATAATGAAACATGTTCAATTTGGTTTAAATAATGCAAAAACAAAGTTTTGGAGAAGAAAGTAAAAGTGCAATATGTGCCATGTAATAAAGCTAACGTTTAAGTTCCTTGCTCAGAACATGAGAACATATGAACGCTGGTGGTTCCTTTTAACATGAGTCTTCAATATTCCCAGGTAAAAAAAAATGCCAAATCCGTGTCCAAAAATACAGATTTCCGATTGTTATGAAAACTTGAAATTGTCCCTAATTAATCGGCCATTCCGATTAATCGGTTAACCTCTAATATGTGTATCATCTGACTGTAGAGAGGAGAGTGTCTTGTGTGAAGTGGTCGTGTGAATGTATACTGTATGTCCGAATAAAGGATTAGAGGTGGATGGAGAAAGTTTCTCCCCTGGTCTGAATCCCAATCTTTCTCTCCACTATATCCAATTCTCTCAATCGCTCTCTCTCTCTCTCTCTCCTTCTTTTTCCTTACATATATCAATTATCAATCATTGAGGACAGTGTCGTACGGGTTTGGCTGGTGTAGGCAGTCATTGTAAATAAGAATTTGTTCTTAACTGACTTGCCTAGTTAAATAAAGGTTAAATAAAAAATAAAAAAATAAAAAATTCAGCAAAACCAGGATTCCCTATGATTTCATACAGTAGCACACTGTGGAAGTCCTGCTACAGTATATTTTGAGTCTTTGTACCTGCTCAAAGTGTTTGCCTTGAGAACCTTATAGTTAATGTGTTTACCCACAGCAAGTGTGCAAACCAGACTGAAATGGGTGATAGGCGTCACCAAGAAGAGGTATTGGGAGTCTGTTATCAAAAGAAAAACAGTGCTCTGTGGACTAAGGAGTGAAATGGAAATGGGAAACAATAAGAAAAGAACACTGAACTCCTCTGTGTTTTCCATCTCTACTGTAAATAGGCTGGCTGACTTTCATGTTACCTTCTATGGCAAAATAACAGTGATTTTCTGCTGTTATGTATCAGAGTTTCAACTACATCTTGGTCCTCACAGGGTAGGCTACTGGCTTCACTTAGTGGACATACTGAGAAGGGGCTGAACCAAGCACTGAACACAACAGTTACCTGCTGGGTATCTTGACCACTTATTTTGCTGTGTATGTTATTGATAGTGGCTTATACACTTTTGGGAGAGGCAGAACTATTACATCATAATACACCATGGCTGATTTACATCAACAGAAGGCCTATATTATAATACCACAAGTCCATGACCCTATTTAAGAGACATGACTAGTTAATAGGATGAGAGATACACATACTTTGCAGATGTTATTGTGGGCGTAGCGAAGTGCTTGTTCCTAGCTACAACAGTGCAGTAGTATCTAACAATTCCCAACAATACACACAAATCTAAAAGTAAAATAATGGAATTAAGAAATATATAAATATTAGGATGAGCAATTTTAGAATGGCTTTGACAAAAATACAGTAGAATAGAATACAGTATATACATATGAAATGAGTATGTAAACATTATTAAAGTGACTAGTTACATTATTACAGTGACTAGTTACATTATTACAGTGACTGACTAGTGTTCCATTGTTATAGTCACTAGTGTTCCATTATTACAGTGACTAGTGTTCCATTATTACAGTGACTAGTGTTTCATTATTACAGTCACTTGGGTTCCATTATTAAAGTGACCAGTGATTCCTTCTTAATATCCTTTTAGTAAATCCATTTAACCATGAGAGAATATCACAATACCTTTATCACAGCAGGCTAAGGCTGCAGTTTTATGTTTTAAATCCTTTCTCATTTTGGCAGTTTAGCAACTTTAATCCAGCTTTGAATAGATGTTGTTTTATTGGTGCGTTATCAATGTGAAAATACAGGGATATTTCCCAGTGAATAATAGCTCCGTGTGTGATGGTGTTGCGTGAAATGTCTGCTGGCAACCTATTACCTGAGATAAAAAGAGCGATTGGAGGCAGCTGTCAAGCTCAACTTGTTTACCTCAGTTGATGAAATGTGTCACTCACTCTGACTGACAGTTACATTTCCCATGTAAACAATATGTGAGCATGAATGTGGCCCTTTGCACAAATATCACGATTCCCAGGTGTGATGTTTGTGTGATCTTGTGCTAGTGAACACACACACAGGACACTTTCTCTCACACACCTATAATCCTGTCCAGTGGTCTGAACCTTGTCTCATCCTCTCTCTCAGTGTATACAGTAAACAGAGACATCTCTTTATTGCTGAGTGTGTTTACTGTGGTTATTAAAGGTTGTCAGCAGCCAGGCTAGCAGCTTACAGTTATGTCTCATCAGATTGATGGCTGTCTGGATAGGGGCCTGTGGGGATCACATCTAAATCGAGAGAACAGAGAGAACAGAGAGAGAGAGACTCACATGCCTCTCTCTCAGGGTAAGAAGAGAGGATAGATTTTAGACTGGCCGAGGGAAAGAAAAGATTTAGAGGAGGAGTATTGTTTTGTTTTTGAGTGACTGTAGGGGTGTATGGTCACAAAGGACTAATTCTTCCTGAGTGGACGTGAAGTGTTTACAGAGGTGGAAACATACCCTCACTGGGGAACCTCGGCAGCCAGCTGCTCGGAGTCAAGTTTGCCCTAGAGATACTGATCGAGACATACTGTAGCCTTGCTCAGAGCCAGAGGACCTTCATGCTGCTCCACTAGGGGAGTTCAGGCCACCATTGGCCCTCAGTCATAGGGCACATTGACAGGCCCCTACCTCAGCTAACAGCTGCCCAGAGTCAGATTTCTGCCTGAGAGGAGAATCTCAGCACTCTAGCCTGTCTGTCTAGGAAGGCATGGCTATCCCAGTAGTGATAGACCTCTGATTCTTCAAGCAGCTGCTGTGAGTTAAGTTTACCTCTACCCGTACAGTACCAAACATACTGTATGTCCTCCACATCTCTCTACCTCCATATTCCTTGAAACTCACTACTTCATCCTAGCCATTGTTTTCCTCAGCCCCTCATTCTCACATATCACATGACTGGTGACCTTTTTACCACCTCAGTCCAAATACCTATGATACCCACAGGCACACACCTGTCTCAGTCAGCCCATAGCAAGGGTAACCCATTTAAAACATTTATTTTACCTTTATTTAACTAGGCAAGTAAGTTACGAACAAATTCTTATTTTCAATGACTGCCTAGGAACAAACAGCGGGTTAACTGCCAAGTTCAGGGTCTGATTTGTACCTTGTCAGCTCAGGGATTCGATCTTGCAACCATTCAGCTACTAGTCCAACGCTCTAACCACTAGGCTACTTGCCACCCCACAAGGGTAACCCAACACGACAGGTAAGGTAAATGTGCCATACCCATAGGGTAACATTAGCCACCTGTCAGTTACATTACATGTAACACATGCCCCAAGTACACATTTATTTTCATGATACAAGTATGCTTATAACAGATGTCAGAGTTCCAACTCACTCACTGCTGAGTTTATTCTTAAAGGAGATACAAAAACGGTTTCTTTTGACCATGAGGGACATTTTCAACCTCTTAACCATTTTGCTTCAAATCCCCCCAAACACTCAACACACTGCCATTTCACCTGGAGTGTCCGTGAGGTGTTTTCCACAAGTGAGCCAGCTTGCCCTTCTGCACTGCCACTCAAGTGGTCTTGGTGGCCCCTGGCCATATCGTATTTAAACTCCAGAGTCCAGGCATTTTTACACAGGGCTAGCGCATGTCGGACAACCACTCTTGAAAAACACAGTTGTCACCAACAGGCTGTTCGGGCAGTGACATTTGGTCAGCACTTCACTCCAGTAGCATTGGTAGCACGTAGCGCTGTCAACAGAGTGGAGGGAGCTCTGCTCAGTGCACTGGATACGACAGAGAGACAATGTTGTTCAGTTGTCTACTCAATAGCCTGTCAACACTTTACTTCACTCCCAGTCAACACACACTGTATCAGAAATACTTACAAGGACTTGGAGAATGTGGTTTGTCAGCTGGAATGATAATTCAATAGTCTGATAGGATTTATTTTCTGTCCTCCCAATTTGAGAGAACATGATTAATATATGTCTTCTTCTTTCCTCCACTTTCCCCCTTCCCTCTAAGTAACTCTGAAGAATTCCTCACAGGAGCTTATTAAGATCTGTGCCTATGGCCAGATGTCAATGGGTCTCCTACAGCAGGCAGGCAGGCATACTGTGTTGAATATATGTATCTTGTATATTCTCCCATGGGGCTGTATGTTCTGTAGAGCTTCTGTTTCAGGTTACAACGCATCTATATATACTTCTCTCCATGGTCCCTGTGTTGTGTTGGATGTGGATAGCAGTATACCTCTGTCTCTCCCACTGTTCCTTACCTTAAGAGTACCTTTCAGACTCCTATTGTTCCGGTTCTTTAGGGCCATGTCACAATGTGCCTCAGGAGTCAAAACATCCTCCAGACATATCTGTCTGAGTATAGTTGTTTTCCGGAATATATCATTCAAATAAGTGTGTGTGTGTGTGTGTGTTTTTATATTTTGTCTGTTTAATGTGAGACTAGCCCCGAAATGGAGCTAGCCTACTGCTCTGGGAGGCCGAGTGAGGATGTGCTTGTCTCCTGCAGAAGGCCAGACATGTTGTTTATAATAAACTCCCTTGTTACAGAGAGAGGGATTGATTATGAAAGAGATGGTGTGAGAGCAAGGGTCTCATCCCCTCCACTCACACAGGGAAATCATTTGTGGCTGGTATTGTTCTGAGTCTAATTCCTGGCTAACAGCTTCAAGGTGGTCGTGGCTAGATGGGATCCAGTTTTTGTCAAATTAACGTCAGATTTGACTTTTCGTGGTAGGTTAGGAGAACTTACACAGCAGGTTAGGAAAATTAACATTGTCATGTTAAGAGATTTAGGTTAGGAGTAGCTAAAATGCAAAGAACATCTACTTTAAGTTAATTTGACAAAATATGGATCCCTTCTAGCCCTTCCTGTTGGGGTGTGTCAGCAAAGATGGATGCTTGCAATTAGCTTTAACCCCATTTCCGTGAGCTACTATCTGAAGCCAGGCTTTTTAAATTACGAGTCAGTTATATACCCCATGCACAGAGTAGGCCATAAGTTATGATCCCTTCTGCTAATATTTGGTGTAAGTGTAAGGCATGAAAGGTTTTGGTCTCAATGGGGACCTTTGCTTTTTATCTCTCTCTCACCAGTAACATAGCATTACTTATTTCTGTTCAGAATGACTGTTCACCTGCTCTGTTGGAGCTTTTACCAGAGCTCTTCAGCCCTGCTCAGTGGATCAGCAGGTAATTGAGCTGTCATCTCCTCAAGTCAAATATGAGGCAGGCAGACGCCACAGGCAGACGCCACAGTCAGAGCATGTTTAAATATCGAGTCAGAACTATACATTTGGAGAACTGACTGCAATTACAATGGAATCTAGGGTGTCAAGTCCTGGTGAATTCAGAATGTAACTACCTGCGATTCTATTCTCGCCTGTTCCTGTGAGTCCTGTGAGATAATGACGTCTACACAGAGCAATGAGGGAGCCAGTAACAGGCCTGTAATGGAGTCCATAATGTGTTGCAACTAAGAGTTGTGTATGGATGCCAAGTCTCAGTAGGCTTTGTACTGGGTTATAGTGCAGACTTCATCAAGCTGTAATAAGGTCAGTCTCTCCTCAGCTAATATACAGCATGTACTGAGGCAAAGCTGTGTGCAAACTACCACAGGAGCCATAGAATAGAGTCTGCTGCAATACTCAATTTACCCAATGATGAATATGTAATGGCATGGACAAAAATAGAAAGAGCTATAACTAGAATGTGCGATTCAATCATGAAAGCAGTTCAAAGGAGTTCACCATCATTTTTGGTGAAATCATTGTAAAATGCACATATCTTGTGAATTCATAGGGATGGAGTCTTCTGGAAGGTGCTTTGTCTCATGCTTTGGGCGGTCTGGTCTGTCTGTCGTCCATGTTCTCTCATGGCATGTCCATCCACGGCCTGTTCAACTCACTCAGAGCCCAGTCATTCCTCCAATCACTCTTTCAACAGCAGGAGTTCTACTGATGATATCTATGCAGGGAGAGGTACAGAGTGGGTCACCCCCTCTACACTCAATCATCTTGGGCAAGCAATCATTCACTACAGCAGGAGAGCCAAGATCTACACGAGATCACTTTTCACTATTCTCCACACGGATGATTCAGGTTTTAGGGTCTTATGGAAACATAGTTTTACACGTATATTGGAAGTGGTGCTAACCTTAGTCATCCTTCCTGATTCCTCTGGTGTTCTACGTTGGTGTTTGTATTTGCAGATGTCTCTCTCTCTACTAATGGCCAAAGTAGTCCTGCTGACCTTTCCTGTTTCAGACAAACTACCGTAGAGAAAGGTAATTAATTAGTGCCTGGAGAGCAGAAATGAATTCCACTGCATCGGTCCCACGTGTCCTCTACAAGGAGAACAGCAGCGCCTGGCACACGCTGCGTGTGTGTGTGTTTGTATGTGTGTGTGAAGGACAGTTTTGTCAATAGTTTAAGGAGGGAAGTATATTTCCCAACTCTGATTCAAACAGCAATTGTTTTGATCTCTGTTTATCTCAGCTGGAAACTTGGATGTACACTATATGCCAAACATGTTATGCTGTAGTTTATTCAAAGCATTGTTTGTTTTTGACAGAAGAAAGCGAAAGCGACAGAGAGAGAAAGCTAATGTCCCATGAGAGTAGTTTGCCTCACACTGCCTCCTCCCTGAAATCTCTTCACTCTAAACACAACGGGAACAGTTCCAGTCTTATAAACGTGTCACCCACACTGAGTTGGAATGGGATGGGGAATATAATTCCCTAGGTACAGCCTCTTCTTTACAGGCAGAGTCTCCACCAGTGGGATTTGACTTCGAATAACTAAATAAATGTTGGCGCACATTCTAGCAGGGTCAAGGGAGCGGTGTCACCACTGACTGGATAATGGTTTAATTAGCTCAGTCAGACTTTCCACCATAACCCAGTCTCCCCTGCCCAGTGCACTGCTACACAGTTAGGTATCTGTCCCTCCAACACAGCCACTAAAGTGAGAGCTCCCTCAGTACTGGGCTCATATGTATTCTCCTTCAGTACTCAAAATGTGATTCGTATGAAGCCTCCAGCGTATGGCTGACAATGTAGCCACTTACTATGATAGACAATTACATTTCATTTATGTTCTGCAGCACTATTTACAAAGTCATTTGTAAAGGAAGAATGTACAAACAGAGATAGAGGCTGATGTAAATGAGTGCGTATGCCCGTATTGTGCAAATGCTCTGAAGCCAATGTCAGTTATGAGATATATTTGAGAGATATCTAGATGACTGAAAAGAGAACACACACAGTGACAGTATTCAGTTATCAACCAATTCAAAACTAGTTCCTGTTTTTGGCCTCAAGTCATTCAGATCTACAGTTACTGTGAATGTGTTACATCAGTGATACAGTTACAGTCATATGTTTTGAGGCATTTAAACCATTGGTATCGAGGCTATAGTGACAGCTTTTGGGTGGGGTGAGACACTGTGAGTGTATTCTTTCACATTTGCCCTCCATCCATGATCAAGGCTTGTACCCCTCTGTGTTTGAATTGCACAAATCTATACTTTTGTTTGTTCCTACTGAGGGAAAAAGAAGGTTATGTTTGTTAGGGCACAGAGAGCGCTCTCGTCTACAGCTCTGCCCTGAATCCATGGGCAGTCGCCCAAAACAAATTTGATAAATCTATTGGGAAAATGTGCTTTCAGATATGTTGAACATAGTGTTGCACCTGTGATATGTTGTTAAGGCATATCTCTGAGCTGAGGTGAAGGAGATCAGAGGCTGATGGTTAATTAGCAGAATAGTTTTACATTTTACATCAAAGTCAATTAGCAGAGTGACTAAAGAGTGACTTACAGCAGTAAGTGCATGCATTTTCCCGTACTGGTCCCCTGTGGGATTCCAACCCACCACCCTGGTTTTGCAAGCGCCATGCTCTACCAACTGAGCCACAAGTTCAAGGCCACACTTCATATTATGTTAGTTGTGTCCATACATACAGTATTACTTGAACCCTCAACATCTGTCCTCACTGTGTCATAGATAAGACCAGTTTATGTAAAGATTTGAACTGAGTGAGTGATGACACTGGCCAACCGTCGCTGAACAAAGAGTTATTGATATTGTATCCATAAGAACCTCAGTGTTTCAGTGGGTCAGGATATTTAATCATGATTTCTGATTCCGCTGGCGTGCACAGACTATTGACTAAATGATGCATTTGTACAGCAGCATGCATTGATTGTCCATTCTATAAATACTTAGGCCAAACAGAATGATCTCTGGCCTTCTTTGCCCTCTCTACTGCCATCTCTCTTTTTCCAATTTCAACCTCCATGGTGGCTAAGGTTGTGGTTACATTTCTATTGAGGCAATCATCTGGACCATTAGATGTCCCACAGTAGCTGGTCATTTTGGCCAACCATAACAATTACAGTGTGTCATAGAAGGGTGTTTTGTCTGTGCATTATCTTTATCACACTTTCACCAAACCTGTGCACGTGTTAAACTTTTCCTGATAAGTGTCTTTACTTTGAACCTTCAGACTTTCAAAATGTTGATGGCACTCAAATCTGAGGTGACATACATCGTAAAAACAGAGAATATCTAGGACAAACAAAAACTTCAGATTGTGTGTAAATTGTATCTATACCTGAATAGTTTTTTTTTCTCATCCTGACAGGTATGTCTGAGGCGAATCACTGTGTGATCACCTTGTTGTGATGAGACATGATGGTGCTTTCATGGTGTAACATGTCATCCAGAGAACCCTGGCTCTATAAATAAGAAAGCCTACAAATAAATTGGGTCATGCTTGCCATTCTAAAAACAGATGCAGTTCAATAACACATTGTGACATAGAATACTTTTCATGTGTAAAAATCATCTTGAGACTGGTTGTCCTGTAATACAACTGATGTTGATAACAAATGCATCTGTCCTCATTTTGTGATGTTGCATTGTGGAATTCATATGCAGTGCCTTGCAAAAGTATTCAGACCACTTGGATTTCTTCACATTTTATTGTGTTACAACGTGGGATTAAAATGTATTTAATTGTCATTTTTTAAATGGATTCAATTGTCGAAGAGCGAAAAAAAAGTAATTTTTCCTTCATATAAATAAACAACTCATAAAAAGTATTCAGCCCCTTTGTTTAGGCAAGTCTACATTCATTCAAGAGTAAAATCAAGCTCAACAAATCACATAATAGGTTACATGGAGTCTGTGTGAAATAATATGGGTTGACATGATTTTTGAATGACTAACCCTTCCTCAGTCCCCCATACATACATATCGAATTTCAAGCACAGATTCAACTACAAAGATCAGGGAGCTTTTCGAAAGCTTCATAAAGAATGGCAGTGATTGGTAGATGGGTAAGAATTACAAATCAGACATTTAATATTCCTTTAAACATGGTCAAGTTTTTAACATTTGTTTTATGACCTTTATTTAACTCGGCAAGTCAGTTAAGAACAAATTCTTATTTTCAATGACGGCCTAGGAACAGTGGGTTAACTGCCTGTTCAGGGGCAGAACGACAGATTTTTACCTTGTACATTAATAATTATGTTGTGGATTATGTATTAAACCACCCAGACAAATCAAAGATACAGTCGGCCTTCTGAACTGAGCTGCAGGACAGGAAGGAAACTGCTCAGGGTTTAATGGCTGTGATGGGAGAAATCTCAGGGTGGATCAACAACATTGTAGTGTAAATGACCGAGTGAAAAGAAGAATACAAATATAAAGAATACAAATATTCCAAAACATTCATCTTGTATGCAACAATGCACAAAAGTAATACTGAAACAAACAAAACAGCAAATGAATACACTTTTTGGCCTAAATGAAAAAAAGCCTTATGTTTGAGGGCAAATCCAACACAACACATCACCACTGGTGGTCGCTGCATCATGGTATGGGTATGCTTGACATTTGCAAATACTGGGGAGTTTTTCAGGATAAAAAGAAACGGAATGGAGCTAAGCACAAGCAAAATCCTAGAGGAAAAATGACTTCAGTTTTCTTTTACACCAGAGACTGGGAGAGGAATTCAAATTTGAGCAGGACAATAACCTACAGCACAAGGCCAAATCTACACTGGAGTTGCTTACCAAGTAGACAGTGAATATTCCTTTGTGGCCAAAATACAGTTCTGAGAAAAAATTGCTTGGCAATCTATGGCAAGACTTGAAAATTGCTGTCTAGCCATGATCCCCAACATCTAGACAAAGCTTTGTACTTTGTAACACAATAAAATATGGAGAAATTGAAAGCGTCTGAATACTTTTGCAAGACACTGTAAATTGTATTGTGTTACTTGTTAGTTGTATAGAGATGTTTAAAGTATTGTTATCGAGTAGTAATACATTTTGTTGTTATATTGTTATGTGGTATTGCTGGCTCATGATTTGTCGTAATGTATCAGTGTAAGGTATTGGTAGCTGGATGCTGAATAAGTGTGCCATCATTGGAAAGTACAGATCAAATTATGACATAAAGAGCCATTGTGTTGAACACTGTGCAATGTTTAACAGGGAGAATAGCAGAATGGTGAACTTACTAAACGACTAGAGTTGACTGTGTGATGTTGGGTTGTTTCTTGTGTAAATATTTTTCGCCTGGATTTGAATGATTTGTATGTCACTGTGACAAATCATGTGCTGGGAAATGCTGGGAAATGGATTTACTTCAACACTGAACACAGATGTTAAGTTGTTCTGGCTCATTGTGTTCTCGTTGTCCTACCTTGCCTAACTGCATAGGAGGGATAATGTGACTGTGGTGTGGCTTGTTCTGTGGGTCTCTGTAAAGGCAGGGTCGGCATGGTTCCTTTCGTGATAAAGCCCATAACACTCCACTGACCGATGAGGCGTACCACATTTTCGCGGGTCCCTCACACAAGGTCTGAGCAATTCAACACATTTTGGCATGGGGCAATGATATTTTTTTCTCCGTTTTTGCAGCTAATCTCATGCTATTCTGCACATTTTGCCATGAGGCTGAGAGAAAATGTTGCTGTTTTAAAGGTAATTTCCTGTAATTCTACACATATTGCCATGGGCCAAAAGGAAAATGTTCAGTTTTATAGGTAATCTCATGCTATTCTACACATTTTACTATTAGGCTGAGAGAATTTAGCATTTTTTAAGATACATTTAACAGATAATGTCCTGTAATTCTAAACATTTTTGCCAGGGCTTATGACGTGTGCATATGTAATCTGGGGAAATGGTCTTGGAGTGTCTTGTCTACAACATCTATCCTGGATGTCAATCCAAAGTGCCTGTACTTCCATGCAGAAATCTGAGATTTCCTCTGATGATCTGCTAATTCTGAAGAAGCCATAATAGGATTAATGTGAAGCTTTGAGCTCAGTAAAAGTGAAAGGTACCCTGCGGCTGTCCCTGGACCTGCTCTCCTCTGCTCTGCTCTCCTCTACTCCACTGACTACAGAGAACAGCCTGTTCATTGAGACTAGGATTTAAGGATAAGTATCTGTTTACAGAGATAAAAAAAAAGACAGGATGGCATGATACTACCCTGACCAGTTTTCTGATAAGTGGGAGTGCATCAGTGTGGAGCACTGGTAGGAAGCTGAGTTGGTGTGAGAGTGAGGGGTACTTTTCTGCATTTTGCATGGTGCGGTTGGTTGGCAGGTGATTGGACCAGACACTCTCTCTGTAAAATGGCTGTTGTTGTCGACTGATGATTTGCCATGCTGCTTTTCACCCTCTGGCTTTATTGACTCCCAGAAAAATGGGGAAGGAGGAAGAGTGAAGAGATAGAGAGGAGACAGACAGATAGTCAGACAGACCCACAGACCAGTTGATATATTGGGGAAATGTTCTTCTTTGAACAAAGGGATGTGACTCCATGCCAACAAGGAGTGAGAGAGAGATTTGATTCTTATTATTTTCCTATTGTAAATATCCAAAGTAAGCTTTGGCAATTTGTACACTGTTACATCATGCCAATAAAGCGAATTGAAAATTGAGAGAGAAAGAGAGAGAACAATTGTTGTGGTGAAACGGCACCAATAAACAAAAATGTGCTGTTGTTGTGAATGTCCTTGAAGAATTTGGTGGCAGTTTGGTTGCAGTTTGCGGCACCGGTGTTTGTGTACTTGCTGATGCATTATCACGGACATGATCAATATTTCCCGGTACATCAATATTTAATGCACTCCTTCACAGAAATCACCCACCAATAACCTATTGATCAGTCCCAGGCTGAATATACTTTTAGACTGTGTGAAAACAAACACAGGGGCAGGAAAACAACATGATGTATTTACCAAGGGCAACCCTTTGAATGATGTCCACAGAGAATAGTTTGTTATATACTGTCCTGTATTTACTACACCTACACACTTATTCCCAAACAAGTGTAAGAAAACTTTGGAGCTGTGAGCATATTTGATGTTCCTGAAAACAGTAGGTCATGCAATACTTTTGGTTTGGCAAGTAAATCCTTCTTTCCATGTCTTTTTATTTGTGGTTATCTATCTATCTATCTATCTATCTATCTATCTATCTATCTATCTATCTATCTATCTATCTATCTATCTATCTATCTATCTATCTATCTATCTATCTATCTATCGTGCCTTGCGAAAGTATTCGGCCCCCTTGAACTTTGCGACCTTTTGCCACATTTCAGGTTTCAAACATAAAGATATAAAACTGTATTTTTTTGTGAAGAATCAACAACAAGTGCGACACAATCATGAAGTGGAACGACATTTATTGGATATTTCAAACTTTTTTAACAAATCAAAAACTGAAAAATTGGGCGTGCAAAATTATTCAGCCCCTTTACTTTCAGTGCAGCAAACTCTCTCCAGAAGTTCAGTGATGATCTCTGAATGATCCAATGTTGACCTAAATGACTAATGATGATAAATACAATCCACCTGTGTGTAATCAAGTCTCCGTATAAATGCACCTGCACTGTGATAGTCTCAGAGGTCCGTTAAAAGCGCAGAGAGCATCATGAAGAACAAGGAACACACCAGGCAGGTCCGAGATACTGTTGTGAAGAAGTTTAAAGCCGGATTTGGATACAAAAAGATTTCCCAAGCTTTAAACATCCCAAGGAGCACTGTGCAAGCGATAATATTGAAATGGAAGGAGTATCAGACCACTGCAAATCTACCAAGACCTGGCCGTCCCTCTAAACTTTCAGCTCATACAAGGAGAAGACTGATCAGAGATGCAGCCAAGAGGCCCATGATCACTCTGGATGAACTGCAGAGATCTACAGCTGAGGTGGGAGACTCTGTCCATAGGACAACAATCAGTTGTATATTGCCCAAATCTGGCCTTTATGGAAGAGTGGCAAGAAGAAAGCCATTTCTTAAAGATATCCATAAAAAGTGTTGTTTAAAGTTTGCCACAAGCCACCTGGGAGACACTCCAAACATGTGGAAGAAGGTGCTCTGGTCAGATGAAACTAAAATTGAACTTTTTGGCAACAATGCAAAACGTTATGTTTGGCGTAAAAGCAACACAGCTCATCACCCTGAACACACCATACCCACTGTCAAACATGGTGGTGGCAGCATCATGGTTTGGGCCTGCTTTTCTTCAGCAGGGACAGGGAAGATGGTTAAAATTGATGGGAAGATGGATGGAGCCAAATACAGGACCATTCTGGAAGAAAACCTGATGGAGTCTGCAAAAGACCTGAGACTGGGACGGAGATTTGTCTTCCAACAAGACAATGATCCAAAACATAAAGCAAAATCTACAATGGAATGATTCAAAAATAAACATATCCAGGTGTTAGAATGGCCAAGTCAAAGTCCAGACCTGAATCCAATCGAGAATCTGTGGAAAGAACTGAAAACTGCTGTTCACAAATGCTCTCCATCCAAGCTCACTGAGCTCGAGCTGTTTTGCAAGGAGGAATGGGAAAAAATGTCAGTCTCTCGATGTGCAAAACCGATAGAGACATACCCCAAGCGACTTACAGCTGTAATCGCAGCAAAAGGTGGCGCTACAAAGTATTAGCTTAAGGGGGCTGAATAATTTTGCACGCCCAATTTTTCAGTTTTTGATTTGTTAAAAAAGTTTGAAATATCCAATAAATGTCGTTCCACTTCATGATTGTGTCCCACTTGTTGTTGATTCTTCACAAACAAATACAGTTTTATATCTTTATGTTTGAAGCCTGAAATGTGGCAAAAGGTCGCAAAGTTCAAGGGGGCCGAATACTTTCGCAAGGCACTGTGTGTGTATATATATACACACACACACAGTGGGGCAAAACAAGTATTTAGTCAGCTACCAATTATGCAAGTTCTCCCACTTAAAAAGATGAGAGAGGCCTGTAATTTTCATCATAGGTACACTTCAACTATGACAGACAAAATGAGAAAAAAAATCCAGAAAATCACATTGTAGGATTTTGAATGAATTTATTTGCAAATTATGGTGGAATATAAGTATTTGGTCACCTACAAACAAGCAAGATTTCTGGCTCTCACAGACCTGTAACTTCGTCTTTAAGAGGCTCCTCTGTCCTCCACTCGTTACCTGTATTAATGGCACCTGTTTGAACTTATTATCATTATAAAAGACACCTGTCCACAACCTCAAACAGTCACACTCCAAACTCCACTATGGCCAAGACCAAAGAGCTGTCAAAGGACACCAGAAACAATATTGTAGACCTGCACCAGGCTGGGAAGACTGAATCTGCAATAGGTAAGCAGCTTGGTTTGAAGAAATCAACTGTGGGAGCAATTATTAGGAAATGGAAGACATACAAGACCACTGATAATCTCCCTTGATCTGGGGCTCCACGCAAGATCTCACCCCGTGGGGTCAAAATTATCACAAGAACGGTGAGCAAAAATCCCAGAACCACATGGGGGGACCTAGTGAATGACCTGCAGAGAGCTGGGACCAAAGTAACAAAGCCTACCATCAGTAACACACTACGCCGCCAGGGACTCAAATCCTGCAGTGCCAGACGTGTCCCCCTGCTTAAGCCAGTACATGTCCAGGCCCGTCTGAAGTTTGCTAGAGAGCATTTGGATGATCCAGAAGAAGATTGAGAGAATGTCATATGGTCAGATGAAACCAAAATATAACTTTTTGGTAAAAACTCAACTCGTCATGTTTGGAGGACAAAGAATGCTGAGTTGCATCCAAAGAACACCATACCTACTGTGAAGCATGGGGGTGGAAACATCATGCTTTGGGGCTGTTTTTCTGCAAAGGGACCAGGACGACTGATCCGTGTAAAGGAAAGAATGAATGGGGCCATGTATCGTGAGATTTTGAGTGAAAACCTCCTTCCATCAGCAAGGGCATTGAAGATGAAACGTGGCTGGGTCTTTCAGCATGACAATGATCCCAAATACACCGCCTGGGCAATGAAGGAGTGGCTTCGTAAGAAACATTTCAAGGTCCTGGAGTGGCCTAGCCAGTCTCCAGATCTCAACCCCATAGAAAATCTTTGGAGGGAGTTGAAAGTCCGTGTTGCCCAGCAACAGCCCCAAAACATCACTGCTCTAGAGGAGATCTGCATGGAGGAATGGGCCAAAATACCAGCAACAGTGTGTGAAAACCTTGTGAAGACTTGCAGAAAACGTTTGACCTCTGTCATTGCCAACAAAGGGTATATAACAAAGTATTGAGATAAACTTTTGTTATTGACCAAATACTTATTTACACCATAATTTGCAAATAAATTCATTAAAAATCCTACAATGTGATTTTCTGGATTTTTTTTCTAATTTTGTCTGTCATAGTTGAAGTGTACCTATGATGAAAATTACAGGCCTCTCTCATCTTTTTAAGTGGGAGAACTTGCACAATTGGTGGCTGACTAAATACTTTTTTCCCCCACTGTATGTATGTGTATATATATATATATATTACTATTACTGAAGAAGTGGAGAGTGGTGGTGATCGCTCATACTGTGTCTCTCAGTCAGTTTGACAGTAGTGAAATGTAATGAAATGTGTAGAGTGGGCTGATCTGTCTGATTTTGTCTGGCCCATTGGTTAAAGGGCTGATACACTTCCAGTAATGAGATATTTAAGATCTAGCTCATATCAATGGTTTTCAATGGACTGATAAGTAAAAATGGGCTTACACAAAAGTAATGGAATGAGGTGTTTTACAGTAACAGGTGTTTGCATTGGTAGTACTGTAGCAGAAATGTGTATTGAATCTCTCTCTCTCTCCCCTACAGAGACAGTGATGGACACGCGGACGGCCACAGCAGAGCTGGGTTGGATAGCGTATCCTGCCTCTGGGGTAAGAACACTCCACTTCATCTAGACCAGTGGTTCCCAAACCTTTTATAGTCCCGGGTCATACCCCTTCAAACATTCAACCTCCAGCTGTGTACCCCCTCTAGCACCAGGGTCTAATCTGTTTTTTTTGTTGCCATCATTGTAAGCCTGCCACACACACACACACACACACACACAGACACACACACACTATACAATACATTTATTATACACTTATTTTTGTCACAACCCGGCTCGTGGGAAGTGACAAAGAGCTCTTATAGGACCAGGGCACAAATAATAACATAATAATAATCAATAATTTTGCTCTTTATTTAGCCATCTTACATATGAAACCTTATTTGTTCATCAAAAATTGTGAATAACTCACCACAGGTTAATGAGAAGGGTGTGCTTGAAAGGATGCACATTACTCTGCAATGTTGAGTTGTATTGGAGAGAGTCTCAGTCTTACATCATTTTCCACATAGTCTGTGCCTGTATTTAGTTTTCATGCTAGTGAGGGCCGAGAATCTACTCTCACATATGTACGTGGTTGCAAAGGGCATCAGTGTCTTAAACAGCGCAATTTGCCAAGGCAAGAAACTCTGAGTGCAGTCCTATCCAGAAATCTGGCAGTGGCTTCTGATTAAATTACATTTTCACAGAACCGCTTGTTGCAATTTCGATGAGGCTCTCTTGTTCAGATATCGGTAAGTGGACTGGAGGCAGGGCTTGAAAGGGATAATGAATCCAGTTGTTTGTGTCGTCTGTTTCGGGAAAGTACCTGCATAATTGTGCTCACTCAGGTGCTTTGCTATATCACATTTGACATTATCCGTAAGCTTGAGTTCATTTGCACACAAAAATCATACAATGATAGAAAGATCTGTGTGTTGTCCTTGTTAATGAAGACATAAAAGAGCTCCAACTTAATCATAGCCTCAATTTTGTCCCGCACATTGAATATAGTTGCGGAGAGTCCCTGTAGTCCTAGATTCAGATCATTCAGGTGAGAAAAAACATCACCCAGATAGGTGTGAGAAACTCGTCATCATGCAAGTGGTCAGACAAGTGAAAATTATAGTCAGGAAAGAAAACTTTAAGCTCGTCTCTCAATTCAAAAAACGTATCAATACTTTGCCCCTTGATAACCAGCACACTTCTGTATGTTGTAAAAGTGTTACATGGTCGCTGCCCATATCATTGCATAATGCAGGAAATGCACGAGAGTTCAGGGGCTTTGCTTTAATAAAGTTAACCATTTTAACTGTTGTGTCCAAAACGTCTTTCATGCTGTCAGGCATTCCCTTGGCAGCAAGAGCGCCTCGGTGGATTCTGCAGTGTACCCAAGTGGCGTAGAAAGCAACTGTTTGCACGCGTGTTTCCATTCCACTACTGTATGTCTCCCTGTCATGGCTTTTGTTCCATCAGGACAGATACCAACATATCCATCAGTACAGATACCAACATATCTTGACCGCCAAAGCCCATTTGATGTCATAAAGCTACCCAGTACTTTAAAAATATCCTCTCCTGTTGTCCTGGTTTCCAGTGGTTTGCAGAAGAGGATGTCTTCCTTAATTGACCCCCCATAAACGTAACGGACATATACCAGGAGCTGTGCCAGGCCCTCCACGTCTATTGACTCATCCAGCTGTAACGCATATAATTGACTGACTTGTATGCGTAGCAGTAATTGTTTCAAAACATCTCCTGCCATGTCACTGATGCGTCGTGAAACAGTGTTGTTTGATGAAGACATTGTCTGTATAGTTTCTTTGGCCTTTCCCCCCAGCATTGTCCCAGCCATATCCGTGGCAGCAGGAATAATTAAGTCATCCACAATAGTATAGGACTTGCCTGTCCTAGCCATTCGGTAGCTCACCATATAAGACCCTTCTAGCCCATTCTTATTAATGGTATCTGTTGCTTTTATACATGTCTGGCTACTCGAAAAGTCATCTTTATTCACGCTCAGGCTTATTTTTCAAATTGTTATGTTCTGTTTCTAAATGTCTGTGTGAAGGTTTCCCGCGATAGAGTCTCGGTTAATGTGATTGGATGTTAATTATTTGACTAGGCTACCTGTATTTTACATTGTGTTGTTATTTCGCTGAACACTAAATGGTTACAGTTTATTTTTGGCAGTGAAACGAGGCTTCTCAGGCGAGAAATAAACCTCACTCAAATGTATAGCCTCGTTGTAAAATATAAATGTTCTGTTTGAAAATGTGAAGGAATTATTATAATTTTTTTAAATGGCCGTACCCCCGACTGCATTGCGCTTACCCCTGCTCTACACTATAGTTGCTTGTTATGTCACAAACAAAATTTAGGTGAACTATTAGAATTTTAGCAACCATGAAATGCCGGAGAGATTTCTGCATGGTACATCTGTAAGAAAGTGTTGTGAAAAAACTTCTGGGGGTTTCAGTGCACGTAAAAGGCAGCATCGTAACACGAAAAACGCTTATCTCATACAATCCATGATTTAGAAATGCAAATGGTTTGTAGCCTAAATATTGATTGATAAGGGCCTATGCAGAATATTTTCTTTGGAATTCTACCTTCATTTTCAATACTTTATTTATACAGATTACAAACAGGAGAGGCAATAACTGGTACATTTTGTTTGAAATGTACCCACTCAACCACACAGCCACATTGTAAGAAATTATTCTGGGGTTAATTGAAATTGACAACAACAACAAAAAATAACCAACATATACTTTATAAAAATGAATGCAAGTCATGCAGAGCCCGTTGGCTAGCGGTAACTGACCCAGCATAGACACCTCACCCCTCTCCCCACTGAAGACCGGGGTTAAATTCCTTGCTCCAACATTTTCATCTCTTTCTCCCACCTATCTGTATCTCTGTCATTTCAGAACTATCTCAAAGTGCCAAATACCCCAAAAGTAGATTTGATTTGATTTGTTCATTTCATTTTACCAAAATAATATAAGAATATATCCAACATAATATGTTGGTCAAAATGTAAGTGTCTTTCATAACCAACGAGAGAACATTTTGTGATTGAACTCATTGGAAGTCTGGTTTTTATCACCTTGCATTTCCTATCTTGCCAAGTGACTCTGTTTTTAGATGATTGTGGGTAATCGTTTTTTGAATTGACAATTCTGTCACATGTTGTATGCATGTTTGAAGAAAGAGAAGTATACTTCTATGTTAGTATTAAGCTTGTTGTGCCATGATGTGTAATTGACAGAGGTGGGACCAAGTCATTGTTTTACAAGTCACAAGTCAAGTCTTAGCACTCAAGTCCCAAGTCAAGAAAGACAAGTCCGAGTCAAGTCTCAAGTCAAGACCGTCAAATATCAAGTCAAGTCTCAAGTCCTAAACTTTGAGTTTCGAGTCCTAAACAGGTCATAATAGTCGTAATAGTATATTACATATTACAATAGTATATTACAATAGTATATTACACTTACGCAAATCATGAATGCTTTTAAAAATATCTATATATTTATTACTTTCCAAATAAACATTATATTTCCATGGAAATACATGGGTAGCCATGAGAAAGACACCCCTCCACTATCGAGGATCGCTATGGGGCGCAATCGGGCGATGTAGGCTTGTACACAATCGCCCAACCTTAACACACACACTCGCTCTGTGTGGTTACCGTAGGCTAACGTATGTCAATAGTTTTAGGAACAGCAGTAACATCAGGTAGGATTTAGGCTACCAACTGCCTAGCCAGTTGTAGCTCAATCTTGGATGCAATGATCACGTTCCCACACTGACTGACTGTGTGGAGGCTTATTGATTTAATGTTACATTAGCCTACATGATACACCAGTAAAGAAATAAAATATATAGCTGTTGGCTATATTAGCAGCTGTAGTTGGCTATATTTATGCAGCTTCAAATGTCTAACAAAGTTGGAAATTGTTGCGCCTCCGTCTGTAATTTTCTTCCTGCATGTTTTGCAAGTTGCAATCCATTTTTTGTTGATACAGCGTCGTCTTTATATCCGGAAATAATAATTTTGGGTCTCATCTTTCCAAGGGCTCCATCTGAATTCACCCGCCGACGTTCCACTGCTGTGCCACGCACAACCTTTTCTCAGCTGGCAGAATTTGATTGGCTGCTGTCCGATTCAAACTGTAAACCGTTAAATGAAGAGTTGATGAGCTGCACACTTTTTTAATAGCATCATTTTTAATATTTGGGCTTGGGGAGGGTATCAAGTCAGGTCGAGTCATAAGGCTCAAGTCCAAGTTAAGTCACGAGTCATTGGTGTTAAAGTCAATGTCGAGTTGCAAGTCCTCATATTTGTGACTCGAGTCTGACTCGAGTCCAAGTCATGTGACTCGAGTCCAAACCTCTAGTAATTGATAATGATAAACGGATATCAAAACCGTCAGGCAAATTGATATTCAATGAGGACAGCACCCATTCCCACATTTGTGATTGTCAATGGAAGAGGCAAGTGTAGAATCCTCAATTCTCACTGCCAGGTAGTGCTGGTGGTTTCAACACTGCTTGACAATGCCTGCTAAATTGGTAAATGATCAAATTCAGAAAACAATGTTAAACATTAAGAAGTTAAGAAGAAGAGATCTAATTCTGTATTAGACAGGATTCAAAACATGATGGTGTTTAAAAGCTTTAGAGAGAGGAAACAACATCAAATGAGAAGGTATCTAATTCTGCTCTAAGCAGGGCTTGAGTCACCTAAATAGATTTTTCAATATTTTCTGTTAGTGCTCCCAGTCACTGGCAAGGTGTTGCACAACACTTGATTAAGTGGTGTTACAACACACCATGCAATATTTAAAAATATCTCAGGATTATGTGTTTCAATACTCCAGTAAAGTTACGTTTTCCTCTCTTTGAAGATGTTGGCAGCTCAGTTGCCACTAGTTTTGGTGTTCCAAAGCACTTAATTTTAACAGTGTATTGTTGATAATTCCACCCGGAAGGATGCAGTTACACACATTGGTTATAATTTGATGCTTAGTCTAGGATATGTAATTCTTCAAATTTAAATTGTTACAAAAGCCACAAACAATCTCATTAAATCCCTGTTAACAATAAAACACTGTTAGGTCTAGTTATGTATTACTTGCTGAAGGAAAGTCACACTCAGTGACACTGAGTACACAACGCCAGCGCAGAGCTCAGAGCTACTACATTGAAGATGCTATCGGAGGAGACGATGACCCACTAGCATTGTGGAGAGGAAATTAAGGTTGTTTTCCACTCATGGCCAACGTTGCCTGAAAATATCTGTGCATCTCTGCAACAACCACTCCGTCTGAAAGTGTTTTTAGTACAGCAGGCACTATTGTCACTCAACTCCAAAGTCTTCTAAAACCAGAAAATGTGAATATGCTCGTTCTCCTTGCCAGAAACCTTTAGGTAGACCTAAGACATGCTAAAAAACAACTAGAACTTATTGTTCTTTATTGCAATTTATTATTTAATTTTAAATGAAGCCTATATTAAAATCCAGATGCATATTTTTCGAAAGACATATCCTATTGGATAGGCTAAAATATTTTGTCAAGCCTTGAAAAACTTACTTGCACTTGTTTGTTTTATTTGCGCTATTTCCTTACTTATTTTTTGTTTGCCACTGTATCTAAAAAAGTGGTAGTCTATATTTGAGCGTACCACACCCTGCTGAAAAAAAACAGCAGAGACCAGCATTGGAGGGTCATACTGGCGATCAGCCTTCACTGTGTTTTTGCTGGTGACCAGCCTTCGCTGTGTTTTGGAAACTGGAGACCAGCCTTTGCCTGAGCCACATACACAAACGTTATAACATTTGGGTTATGATCAGTTTATGGCTACTTCCCATATCTTGAGCTTGAGACCACAGTAGTCAAGTATACTTTTATAGAGTAAACTAGCTATTAATCTAATTAGTCTTGTCACGCCCTGGCCATAGAGAGGCTTTTATCCTCTATTTTGGTTAGGCCAGGGTGTGACTAGGGTGGGCATTTTTTGTTCCCTTTTCTATGTTTTTGTATTTTTGTTTTTGGCCGGGTATGGTTCTCAATCAGGGACAGCTGTCGATCGTTTTCTCTGACTGAGAACCATACTTAGGTAGCTCTTGCCCACATGGGTTTTGTGGGTAGTTGCTTTCTGTTTTGTGTTTTGCACCTGACGGAGCTGTTTCGGTTGTTCTTTCTGTTACACTGTATTTAGTGTTCAGTTGTATTTAATAAATGAGGAACACGTACCACGCTGCGCTTTGGTCCTCACCTTCTTCCACCAACGGCCGCAATATTGCAACGCTGCTTGCGTCCGCCTGCCTGTTACAAAGTGGCCCGGTTAACAATATGTAACGTTTATAACGCTATTCCCTCGCTTTCTCTATTGCACAATTACAGTTCCGTCAAACATATGTATTACTAACCCTTCTTCTACATGTGGTTCCATGGGTATTACAGTCTCCCATCGAATATCAACAATAATACATGTACAGTGCTTTGCATAAGTCTTCATCCCCCTTGGTGTTATTCCTATTTTGTTGCATTACAACCTGCAATTTGAATGGATTTTTATTTGGATTTCATGTAATGGATATACACAAAATAGTCCAAATTGGTGAAGTGAAATTAAAAAATAACTTGTTTCAAATAATATATATATATATATATTTTTTAACAGAAAAGTGGTGCGTGCATATGTATTCACCGCGTTTGCTAAGAAGCCCCTAAATAAGATCTGGTGCAACCAATTACCTTCAGAAGTCACATAATTAGTTAGGTTGCGCACAGGTGGACTATATTTAAGTGTCACATGATCTCAGTGTATATATATATATACACCTGTTCTGAAAGGCCCCAGAGTCTGCAACACCACTAAGCAAGGGGCACCAACAAGCAAGCGGCACCATGAAGACCGAGGAGCTCTCCAAACAGGTCAGAGACAAGGTTGTGGAGAAGTACAAGTCAGGGTTGGGTTATAAAAATTTATCAGAAACTTTAAACATCCCATGGAGCACCATTAAATGCATTATTAAAAAATTTAAAGAATCAGAGGCAAAAAAAGACCAAAGATAACCCTGAAGGAGCTGCAAAGCTTCACAGCGGAGATTGGAATATCTGTCCATAGGACCACTTTAAGCCATACACTCCACAGAGCTGGGCTTTATGAAAGAGTGGCCAGAAAAAAGCCATTGCTTAATTAAAGAAAAACATTTGCAAACACGTATGGTGTTCGCCAAAAGGCATGTGGGAGACTCCCCAAACATATGGAAGAAGGTACTCTGGTCAGATGAGACTAAAATTGAGATTTTTGGCCATCAAGCAAAACGATATGCCTGGAGGAACCCAACCAACACCCATCACCCCAAGAACACCATCCCCACATGGAAGCATGGTGTTGGCAGCATCATACTGTGGGGATGTTTTTCATCAGCAGGGACTTTGAAACTGGTCAGAATTGGAGGAATGATGGATGACGTTAAATACAGGGATATTCTTGAGGGGAAACCTGTTTCAGTCTTTCAGAGATTTGAGACTGGGACAAAGGTTCCCCTTCCAGCAGGACAATGGCCCAAAAGCATACTGCTAAAGCAACACTTTGAGTAGTTTAAGGGGAAACATTTAAATGTCATGGAATGGTCTAGTCAAAGCCCAAACCTCAATTCAATTGAGAATCTGTGGTATGACTCAAAGATTGCTGTACACCAGCAGAGCCCATCCAACTTGAAGGAGCTGGAGCAGTTTTGCCTTGAAGAATGGGCAAAAATCCCAGTGGCTAGATGTGCCAAGATTATAGAGACGTACCCCAAGAGACTTGCAGTGGTAATTGCTGCAAAAGGTGGCTCTACAAAGTTTTCTGTTTTTGTCTTATTTCTGGTTTGTTTCACAATAAAAAATATTTTGCATCGTCATAATGGTAGGTATGTTGTGTAAATCAAATGATACAAACCCCTACAAAAATCTATTTTAATTCCAGGTTGTAAGGCAACAAAATAGGAAAAATGCCAAGGGGGTGAATACTTTCGCAAGCCACTGTAGCCTATAGGATAGTTAAGCTAGCCTACCTCAAAACAGACGTTAGCCACTGCTCCATGATCTACCACCAACCACTCGACTTCAATCTGCTTTATTTTAATGGATTACAATACAGTATTTTTACATTTAGGTGGCTAATGAGAAATTAGATGTTTTAGGAGACATGTTTCAGCTAGCTAAGCTACCTAGCTTGAAGACATGGTATCAGTGCTTGGTAAACAACTAGCCATCTAGGAAGTTGATATAGTGTACATCAGTCCAATCAAAGTTACTGGGCAGAAGATGTTGATTTATCCGTAGTCAATGACATATGAGCACTGAAGAGGGGCTTTTGCTCTTGCTCTCCTAACAGGTGCTGAGGTGACGTAGTGTCCCCATGAGTGATTGCACCATAAGCCAATCACGCGCAACAAGAGAGAACCAAATACACCTACGCTCTGTACTTTCCTCTGTCTGCCCCTCCACTACAGAAAGCACATAGCGAGGCTAAAACAGCTGCATTTTGAAGCTGCCTTACTCAATGCAAAATTTACCAAAACAATAATACAATGGGAAAGGGACCACCTATGCTTCATTAGATCAAGCAATTATTTTAATAAACTGATTTTTTTTTGCTTACTGATATGATATATTGTTGTGACATGAAATAATAGAATTGCATGCAAATCTCCTAGATATTTGAGGGGCTCTGTTTGTTTCCTATATTTCCTAACTCCTCATTCATACTGTAGGCGCTGGCTGGTAGCCTGGTTTTGAGTTTTCTGTGCCATGTTAAGTGGGGAGAGAGGATGTGCATCCGCTGTGTCTCATGCAATACCCCAAGGGTATACTTTAGTTTGAGCACACTTAGATTCCAATTTCAAGCTTGCCAAAAGATTAATTAAAACGCTTAGATCTCGCTCTGAACAATTAAGTTCTACTTATGTGCTACAATAAGTGAAACATTAAACATCAGAATTGGTCAAATCCAGAGGAGGCCAAGAAATGCCAGAGGTCCTTTTTTGCATGATCAGTTGTGAGAGTTTTAACGTGCCCTTTTTTCTACACTCAAGATTAGATTCTGTTGATTATATGTGCATGTCATTAAGATTCATTAAAATTCACAAGACAGTGCCGTATTCAGATTGACAGATTGACATTGATAGTGATTTAAATTGCATTTCCAAATGATAGTAAGTCTCATACTTGATCGATTCACACTTGATGATTATAGAAACTGATTCAGTTTTTTTTATATAGATAAAAAGTAATTTTAAACTGTTTATTTTACAAAATGGAAAATTAATAATGTTCTGCAAAATTAGGCGCATTTAGGCCCTTAGGGTTTGTTGTTTATGGGAATTTAATTAGTGAGATTAATTTAAATGAATATAGATTATATGCAGCAATATTCAAATCTATTTTACAGATGAATGATCAGCAGCAACAGGAAATGTGAAAATAGTTCATGACAATTTGTCATACATTTTTTAATTTAATAATACAAACTTCAGAAACATTTTAAACACCAAAAACACTACAATTTTTTTGAGGGTGCGGTTTTAGACTGCCCCCTGTCAGCAAGTCATTTGGGCTCCCGAGTGGCGCAGCGGTCTAAGGCACTGCATCTCAGTGCTAGAGGCCCTGGTTTGATCACGGATTGGGAGACAACCGACCCGGATTGGGAGTCCCATAGGGCGGTGCACAATTGGCCCAGCGTCGTCCGGGTTAGGGGAGGGGTAGGCCGTCATTGTAAATAAGAATTTGTTCTTAATAACGGACTTGCCAAGTTAAATAAAAAGTCAATAATATCTTTGACATTATGATGAAACAGTTTTTTGAAATTGTCCCTCTCATTTTCATCAAGGTCCTCTGAGGAAATCCAGTGTTTTTCTATAGTCTTCTACTCATATGGACACTGAGTCCCTATAGACAACAGAGGGAGATGAGATTGCAGGGGTTTTCAAAATTGTAGGTTATAAAGTGAAGAACAGATAAATTGAGTGTGTGGTGAAATACAGGCATGACCCGGAGCTAGATGCTCTGTTAGATTAAACGTTTAGTGGGTCAGAGAGAAACAATGAATTGAGAAGATTGAACTGGGCACTCGTGTGTTGGTGTGTACGGGATGTACAGCGATTTGGGTGAGTGTGGGAACAGAGGAGACTGCCTGTGAAGCGCCTGTACCCCTCCATCATCCCTCCATCCTCTGATCCACAGGGAGAACTCGCTATGGAGTCAGAGTTTATCCCTCGCTCACATTCCCACCACACTCCTCTTCACATTAAGCCTTCCTATAAAGTCTGCTCTTCTTCCTCCCCCCAAAAATGCACGACATGGATGTTGATCATTACTTGTTTAACCTGGGGAGGGTGTAATAGAATCTGAAGTTAGATTAGACTCTTGTATCTGTCCCTGATGCTACACAGACATTTAGAGCCAGGTTCTAACTTCATCATGGGAACCACTTCTTCTTGTTTTTAGCTGATAGGAGTGGAAGCTGGTGTGTTCGTTTGCTGCAGTAGCCCATTTGTGAGAAGGACTTACGAGTTGTGAGTTTTGAGATGGTGTTCTGCACACCACTGTTGTATTTTTCTGTTTGTAGCCCGCCTGCTAGCTTGCACCACCATTCTCCTTCGACCTCTCATCAACAAGCTGTTTTCACCCACAGGACTGCCACTGACCTGGATGTTTTTTGTTTGTCGCACCATTCTTGTAAACCCTAGACACTGTCATGCATAAAAAGCCCAGTAAACCGACCTTTTTCTGAGATCCTGGAACCGGTGTACCTGGCACCGACTGCTTAGGTCACTCGTTTTGCCCATTCTAACAGAATGCCTCGATGGTTTATATAGCAAGCCATGCCCACTTGACTCATAAACATTTTCAAATTGAAACCCCTCCCACCAGAAATTACTGTTCTTTACACAGACACACACAAAGAAACCGATGCATTTTTACACACGCAAACACACAGGATGTATTTCAGATCTGTGAAGACCAGAGCATATTGAGCACTCTGTTATTTGATTTTAACTCCTGATTTTCTGTTTTTGGGCCCACAATATAACTCTCTGCTACAAGCTATACAGGCCTGTATGAGTAGGAACAAACTGTTCCAAAACCCTGCTGTGTTCAAACAGCTTTGTGGTGTTTCATCCATCTTTCCTTTTAAAGCAATCTTTCTTTTTATTCATGATGAAAGAGGAACATACTGTTTTCTCACTGAAGGAGAGATTCATTTCCAGCTACAGTGCATTCGGGAATTATTTAGACCCTTTGACTTTTTAAAAAACATTTTGTTTCATTACAGCCTTAGTCTAAAATGCATAAAAAAATGTTTGTGTGTATTTTAGCAAATTTATGAACACATCTAAAAATTACATAAGTATTCACACCCTTTACTCAGTACTTTGTTGAAGCACCTTGGGCAGCGATTACAGCCTTTTTAATGTGGATTGGCTTCCATCAGGCAACTCAACCATAAAGGCCTGATTAGTGGAGTGCTGCAGAGATGGTTGTCCTTCTGGAAGGTTCTCCCATCTCCACAGAGGAACTCTAGAACCATCGGGTTCTTGGTCACCTCCCTGACCAAGGCCCTTCTCCCCTGATTTCTCAGTCTGTCCAGTCGGCCAGCTCTAGAAAGAGTCTTGGTGGTTCCAAACTTCTTCCGTTTAAGAGTGATGGAGCCCACTGTGTTCTTGGGGATCTTCAATGCTGCAGAAATGTTTTGGTATCCTTCCCTAGATTTTTGCCTTGATACAATCCTGTCTCGGAGCTCTACGGGCAATTCCTTCAACCTCATGGCTTGGTTTTTGCTCTGACATGCAATGTCAACTGTGGGACCTTATACTGTATAGACAGGTGTGTGCTTTTCCAAATCATGTCCAATCAATTTAATTTACCACAGCTAGACTCCAACCAACTTGTAGAAACATCTGAAGGATGATCATTGGAAACGGGATGCAGCTCAATTTCAAGTCTCATAGCAAAGGGTCTGAATACTTATGTACATTTCCAAAAACCTGTTTTCACTTTGTCATTATGGGGTATTATGTGTAGATTGATGAGGAAAGTGTTTTATTTAATTCATTTTAGAATAAGACCGTAACATAACAAAACGTGGAAAAAGTCAAGGGGTGTGATTACTTTTCGAATGCACTGTATGTCCACACTATCCAATACTTATTTCCACCATAATTTGCAAATAAATTCATAAAAAATCCTACAATGTGATTTACTGGATTTTTTTTCTAATTTTGTCTGTCATAGTTGAAGTGTACCCATGATGAAGATTACAGGCCTCTCTCATCTTTTTAAGTGGGAGAACTTGCACAATTGGTGGCTGACTAAAACCTTTTTTGCCCCACTGTATATGTGTGTGTGTGTGTCTGTGGTTGTGTGGATGAATGAGAGTGTCTGGGCTAAGGTGTGGAGAATCAGAGCAGGTGGTCAGTCCAGTTCAAGTGTTCAGCAGTCTGATGTCTTGTGGATAGAAACTGTCTCTGAGTCTGTTGGTGTCAGACCTCATGATAATATTTATGTTTCTTGATTCCATTCTTTTACGTTTAGATTTGTGTGTATTGTTGTGAATTGTTAGATACTACTGCACTGTTGGAGCTAGGAATACAAGCAATAACTCCCACAATAACATCTGCCATATTTGTGTATGCGACCAATATAATTTGATTTGATACCGCCTGCCCGACGGTAAGGGAGAGAACAGCTCATGGCTGAGGTGTGTAGGGTCCTTGATGATGCTGCATACCCTCCTCGGGCACCGTTTTGAGAATTTAGTATGTCTTGGATGGGTGGGAGCACTCAAACCTTCCACCTCCTAAACCACTTTTTCCTTCATAGAAGGCCCAGATCACAGTAATGAGGAGGAAGAGCACTCAAACAGACCCCCCAGAGTTCAAGAATTTAAACTAGTGGGCTCTCCTGCATATTCCCTCTATTGTGTCAGTCTAAAAGAGACATCTAACTTTAATCAGCATCTGGCTGGGTTAGGGAGCATTGGGATGGGGAGCAGTGGGATGGGGAGCAGTGGGATGGGGAGCAGTGGGATGGGGAGCAGTGGGATGGGGAGCAGTGGAGCCTAGGCTCTTTGTTCCCTGCTGTTTCATTTATACACACTCTGTTACCTCATTAGGGTTGATGCAGGTGAGCCTGTTGATTCAGACCGTGGTGCTGTCTGCCTGCCGCTGACGGTCCTCATTATCACGCCTCTCTTCTCTTCCCCTTCTCCTCCACTCACAGTCACACAGACAGAGTAATCCTGAGAGAGGTGGAGGACAGGAGAGAGGAGGTTAGAGAGGGAGGACACTTTTACTGGAACGTGGATGAACACAGTGGAAAAGAGGAAAGACTTGGTCCAGTCTGATCATCCATGTTCACTCACTATGAAAACACACAGCTTTTACAGTACCATACCATAGTACGGTATGCTGTATATACTGTATATATCATATAGCACAGTGGTTCCCAACCCCGGTCCACAAGTACCCCCAACAGTACACATTTCTATTGTAGTCCTGGACAACACACCTGATTCAACTTGTCAATTAATCGTCAGGCCCTCAATGAGTCGAATCAGGAGTGTTTGTCCAGGACTACAACAAAACTGTGTTGTTGGGGGTATAGCATCTGATGTAGTGGATGTTGTCCACTGTTTAAAGGATTCCCTCTCATATGCATTTACTCTCTAAATATACACATATGGATAGTACATCCAGCTCCAGAGGAGTGAGTGTGGCTCTCAGGTTTATTTGTAGAAGTGAATAAAGCAGCGGGACCAGGGAAGTGCATTACAACTGAGGTGCGGCAGGACGCCCCATTATTTCCATTATGGACCAGAACCAATGAGGTGCAGCTGAATACTCTGTTATTTTTACCTGTTGGGGCCGAGGTGATGAGGTGCCATGGGATGCTTTCTTCTTCTCTATCTATCTGAGAGTAGCACAGAGAGGAGAGGACACACACATACAATACACAGAGAGTGAGACACTGCATCTGCTCCCAGGGCTGCTTTGTTCTCTCTCAGAAAGCCATCCATACATCCGTCCAGCCACCCCCTCACTCTCTTTAGCTGCCTGCCTGCCTGCCTGGCTAAGAGGTGACAGGGAAACAGCTTCATTTAATCATCTCCACTGATTGTGTTTGCTGGGACCCTCACAACAAGGACATGACAGGTTTTTATTAGAAGCCCAATTAACACTACCTCTGCTTTCTGTCTGGACTTTTGTTAAAGATTGAGCACCCGGCTTCCTAGTTATTAGGATCTGGAGCAGCAACAGTTGAGACAGAATCAGTAGCCTAGACAGTAGCCTAGACAGTAGCCTAGATCAGGTGCAAAATAGGTGATTTTTTTTTTTTTACAGTGCAGGTGATGGAGAAGACTTGATCCAGAGATGTAGCATATTTACAGTGCCTTGCGAAAGTATTCGGCCCCCTTGAACTTTGCGACCTTTTGCCACATTTCAGGCTTCAAACATAAAGATATAAAACTGTATTTTTTTGTGAAGAATCAACAACAAGTGGGACACAATCATGAAGTGGAATGACATTTATTGGATATTTCAAACTTTTTTAACAAATCAAAAACTGAAAAATTGGGCGTGCAAAATTATTCAGCCCCCTTAAGTTAATACTTTGTAGCGCCACCTTTTGCTGCGATTACAGCTGTAAGTCGCTTGGGGTATGTCTCTATCAGTTTTGCACATCGAGAGACTGACATTTTTTCCCATTCCTCCTTGCAAAACAGCTCGAGCTCAGTGAGGTTGGATGGAGAGCATTTGTGAACAGCAGTTTTCAGTTCTTTCCACAGATTCTCGATTGGATTCAGGTCTGGACTTTGACTTGGCCATTCTAACACCTGGATATGTTTATTTTTTAACCATTCCATTGTAGATTTTGCTTTATGTTTTGGATCATTGTCTTGTTGGAAGACAAATCTCCGTCCCAGTCTCAGGTCTTTTGCAGACTCCATCAGGTTTTTTTCCAGAACGGTCCTGTATTTGGCTCCATCCATCTTCCCATCAATTTTAACCATCTTCCCTGTCCCTGCTGAAGAAAAGCAGGCCCAAACCATGATGCTGCCACCACCATGTTTGACAGTGGGGATGGTGTGTTCAGGGTGTGTTGCTTTTACGCCAAACATAACGTTTTGCATTGTTGCCAAAAAGTTCAATTTTGGTTTCATCTGACCAGAGCACCTTCTTCCACATGTTTGGTGTGTCTCCCAGGTGGCTTGTGGCAAACTTTAAACGACACTTTTTATGGATATCTTTAAGAAATGGCTTTCTTCTTGCCACTCTTCCATAAAGGCCAGATTTGTGCAATATACGACTGATTGTTGTCCTATGGACAGAGTCTCCCACCTCAGCTGTAGATCTCTGCAGTTCATCCAGAGTGATCATGGGCCTCTTGGCTGCATCTCTGATCAGTCTTCTCCTTGTATGAGCTGAAAGTTTAGAGGGACGGCCAGGTCTTGGTAGATTTGCAGTGGTCTGATACTCCTTCCATTTCAATATTATCGCTTGCACAGTGCTCCTTGGGATGTTTAAAGCTTGGGAAATCTTTTTGTATCCAAATCCGGCTTTAAACTTCTTCACAACAGTATCTCGGACCTGCCTGGTGTGTTCCTTGTTCTTCATGATGCTCTCTGCGCTTTTAACGGACCTCTGAGACTATCACAGTGCAGGTGCATTTATACGGAGACTTGATTACACACAGGTGGATTGTATTTATCATTATTAGTCATTTAGGTCAACATTGGATCATTCAGAGATCCTCACTGAACTTCTGGAGAGAGTTTGCTGCACTGAAAGTAAAGGGGCTGAATAATTTTGCACGCCCAATTTTTCAGTTTTTGATTTGTTAAAAAAGTTTGAAATATCCAATAAATGTCGTTCCACTTCATGATTGTGTCCCACTTGTTGTTGATTCTTCACAAAAAAATACAGTTTTATATCTTTATGTTTGAAGCCTGAAATGTGGCAAAATGTCGCAAAGTTCAAGGGGACCGAATACTTTCGCAAGGCACTGTATCAAATATAAAATGTAAAAAATTATGAAAAATAGTGGTTGACGAAAAACATAAACGTTTTGCCACTAGTAATATTATCTCAACTCGAGGACAAAGTGCAGAAGCGCTTCAAACACAGGACAAAACACCCATAAACTCACGCCTAGACAAGGCATCGTGCCCTAACCTGGCATAATCCATTCACACCTTTAAACAAGGAAATTCTTAATGAACATTGATGTTACACTTCAAAGGCAATACTAGCCTATAGCATGATTCACACCATAATGGCAAAATTTTACCTGTTAATGAAAACAAAGACTTAATTTACATAAACATTAGTGTTTACAACAAACAATGAAATGACCTCTTAACCTGGATAAACCAAAAACGAAAGGCCCGTAAACTGTGGTTAAAAGTCGTGCTTGACCGGCGCACACTCACCAAGGACCAATTCTTGGCGTTACAAAACTAAGAAATACTAATGCTTAACATTTTGTTTGTTGTGTTTACAAAATGTGTTTACCTAGTGCAAATGTGTTTTAGATTAATTTTGTAGGTCTACACTTGTAGATTGGTGAAAATCCACTTAGAATTAGTGTAGGATAAATGTTACCATAATATGTCTTCAGTCTGACACCATTATGCTATAGGCCCATAAGTGTATCCAATGGGTCTAACCAAGGAAGCAAGCCTTACATCACCACTCAGAATACTATAAGCAGGGTAGGGAAGTACCGCTGTAGGAAATTGATTACAAAAAAACTCTAATCCGCTACGTTACCAGCAAAAATATTTTAATCAGATTACAGATTCTTTTGAAAAACTAGATGATTCATTCTAGGATTACTTTTGTTTTCTCAATGACATTCAAATCAGCATTGAAAAAAGGCACAAATGTACACCTACTCATTCAAGACCTCAACTATAAAATTACACATGGAATCATGCAGTAACCAAACAAGTGTTAAACAAATCACAATATATTTGATATTCTTCAAATAGCCACCCTTTGCCTTGATGACAGCTTTGCTCACCCTCGTCTTTCTCTCAACCAGCTGAATGAGGTCACCTGGAATACATTTCAATTAACAGATGTGCCTTCTAAAAAGTGAATTTGTGGAATTTCTTTCCTCCTTAATGCGTTTGAGCCAATCAGTTGTGTTATGATAAGGTAGAGGGGGTATATAGAATATAGCCCTATTTGGTAAAACCCCAAGTCCATATTATGGCAAGAACAGCTCAAATAAGCAAAGAGAAACGGTCGTCAATCATTACTTTGAGACATGAAGGTCAGTCAATATGGAACATTTCAAAAACGCTGGAAGTTTCTTCAAGTGCAGTCGCAAAAACCGTCGAGCGCTATGATGAAACTGGCTCTCCTGAGGACCTCCACAGGAAAGCAAGACCCAGAGCTACCTCTGCTGCAGAGTTACCAGCCTCAGAAATTGCAGCCCAAATAAATGCTTCACGGAGTTCAAGACACAGACACCTCTCAACATCAACTGTTCAAAGGTGACTGTGTGAATCAGGCCTTCATGGTCGAATTGCTGCAAAGAAACCACTACTAAAGGATACCAATAATAAGAAGAGACTTGCTTGGGCCAAGAAACATGAGCAATGGACATTAGACCGGTGGAAATTTGTCCTTTTGGTCTGGAGTCTAAATAGGAGACTTTTGGTTCATACCGACGTGTCTTTGTGAGACGCAGTGTGGGTTTTAAAGCACATTTTCTTGCAATTCTATATGTTTTGCTATGTCTAATGTTTACTCGTGATATTTGAGTGACTAAAGAAGTACAATAATATCTATGAGCCTAAAAACCAGAATAAAAAAAAACATTCGCTGACAGGGGTTAGTTGATCTGGACATTTATGACAGGTCTATAAATAGCTCTCTAAGGTATTTAATGACTGACATGACAAGAGGAACTGATGATGCACTACCCAATTTCGAAATTGCACCTTGTGCATTCTACCATTACAATGTTCAAGAGTACAGTAAGTCCCTTGTTTTGTATTCTTAAGGCAGCCGTTATGTTTGCTTGGTTAGGGAACAGTGGATGCATGGCACAGTTGTGGCACAGCAATTTATGTTCTGTAAAATAGGTCATCTGTGGATAGTGCGGACATGGATGGTCTCCTTAGCTTGGCTCTGGCTGCACCGGGCACCCCTCCTCCATCTCTCTCTCTGTGGCTGGTACCTGGCTGTATTAATGTCTGCTTGGTGTTGAAAGGGACAAGTCGCTCTAATTCTGATGAATGGTCAGCCCAACGAAGAGGCGCAGAGCGAAGGAGAGGCGCTGAGAAAAAATAGAAGGTTTAACTTGTGTCAGGGCTCTCTGTAAACTCATTAATCATCTCAGCTCTCTGTGATCAGCTCCTCCTGGCCACTATTTCAACAGCGTCTCCCACAATGCACCGCTCCAGTTCTCCCCAACAGCCACAACTCACCACGTCACCTCTCGTTTCACACAACCCTTATGCATCACACATCCACACACCGTCATATCCATCTCTCCTCCCTGAAGAAGGCCTGGTTTGTTGGAGAAAACAAGAACTCCCAGGGGGTTGGTGTGTAGTGTACTCTCCACTAGTGTTTCTGTATCCATGCCTTCCTTAATCTGCCAGACTATGGGTTGCTGTGGCCATCGAGTGGGCCATCCGTTGGTCTAAGGAAATAAGGAGCTCATCATGTGGAGAAGTGGGCGTTTCAACATTATTAGGACCATTAGTAGATCATCATATTGCACATATACACAACACACACAACACACCCACATACACAGTGCACACACACACACATTTCTGTAATAATTATGAAGGACTTACCAGTGGTGTTAATGCACAGTAGCAGTGTTCCTGGTCCGTCACAGAACTGGTAATGTGTGAATTAATTAATGTGTGAATTAATGGTGTAGGGAAAGCATTGGCTGTGCTTAAGTCTTATCAGTGCTTTATGGCCGGCTCACAGCCTCCTAATGTGTGTGTGTACTGCTTTAATGCTGACTCCATTAACTAGGCAGCTCATTTTGAGGCTATGGGCCATCCTTTCCCTCAGGCTCTAATTCAATACCACGTATAATCCAACGTCTGTAATGCACCAAATGTCCTAATGTGGTGAGGCCTTGCTCAGTCCTAACTGCCCAAGATTGATTTTAGTTGGACCACTTGTCTGTGGTTACCTGGCTATGCCTGAGTGGATTGTGTTGATTGATTGATGCCTTACTCTAACTTGTGTTTGTTGTGTGTGTGTTCTCCACAGTGGGAGGAGGTGAGTGGTTACGATGAGAACCTCAACACCATCAGGACCTACCAGGTGTGTAACGTGTTCGAGCCTAGCCAGAACAACTGGCTCCTTACCACCTACATCGACAGACGAGGGGCTCAGCGTGTCTATGTGGAAATGCGTTTCACTGTCCGTGATTGCAGCTCCATCCCCAGTGTCCCTGGCTCCTGTAAGGAGACCTTCAACCTCTACTACTACGAGACGGACTCGGTCATCGCCACCACCAAGGGAACCGCCTTCTGGATGGAAGCCCCCTACCTGAAGGTGGACACCATTGCGGCTGACGAGAGCTTCTCCCAGGTGGACTTCGGTGGACGATTGATGAAGGTCAACACGGAGGTGCGGAGCTTCGGCCCACTGTCTCATAATGGTTTCTACCTGGCCTTCCAGGACTACGGGGCCTGCATGTCTCTGCTGTCCGTACGTGTCTTCCATAAGAAGTGCCCCAGCGTGGTGCAGAACTTTGCCAACTTCCCCGAGACCATGACGGGCGCCGAGAGCACCTCCTTGGTCATTGCCAGAGGCACGTGCATCGCTAACTCAGAGGAGGTGGATTTTCCCATCAAGCTGTACTGCAATGGAGATGGGGAGTGGATGGTTCCCATCGGGAGCTGCACCTGCAAGGCTGGCTTTGAGCCAGACAACGGCAACGTCTGTAGAGGTGAGTTCAGTTCTCCTCACTTACAATAACCCCTATCACACTGGCGCTTTGTCTTACTGTGTCATACTGTTTTACTGAACATTTGAAGGCATTGTCTCACTGTGGAAACAGTGGTGAGGATAAATGAAGTAAGGGCAGACACTGGAACAGACATTTTGTTTCGTCTGGCAATAAGTGCTGCCAGGGGATAGCTACTGTATGTGGGCTGCTAGCCAATCACAACTGTACCGAGTGACGACTGATTAGACCAGCAGCAGGCATTATATTTGAAAAGTTCATAATTGTAATCAATAATTCCATCAAGGGACAGAAAAAGGTTGTTTTGTCTATTGCCAGTCAGAAGCACAGAGGGAGCCAGAAGCTGATTGTACTTTATTTTGAAAATTCTAGTTTTAAATTGTGGTTATTCTATAAAGAATCATTTAATTATTATTATCATGCTAATAAAGTTATTACGTTTTTCCATAAACTGTGTTCAGACCGATTTAGCTGTTTGGATTTTCCACTCTGCAGTATCTACAGTAAACTAACTACCTGCATGGAATGTTTTCCTCCCACAACACTATGTTCACAAATTACCATGTTTATCTTCTTCGTGTCATAGGAGGACACACACACACACACACACACACACTTTTAGCCTCCCATATCTTCTCTCACTGATTGCTAGTCTGCCTGTGTGGAGACCAGATAAGATCGATCTGCAGCTATATGGGCTGATCAATAATATAGATATTAAACCCATCCACCTAATATGGAGCCTGTTTCTCAGATGACCTAGTGGAGTCCTTGGCTGGGGAGTGGTTGACTTCATTTGGCTTCTGAGGTGAGCATTTAGATCAGTTAAATAGTGGATCTGATGACTGTACTGACGGTCACATAAGGTATGTGTCATCCAATAGTGATTACATTTTTTATCATGGAAATTAAAGTGTCACTATGTCTATTAGAGGGGATGTATATGAGAGTAAAGGATATGATTTATATCTGCAGTAGATCATAGCCCCTCTAATGTTGGAATAAGCTTGCAGCAACGTGTATAATTTGTGAGTAAAATGTTCTAAGGATGTTTATTTGGGTTAGTGTGACATGGTGCTGGCGTAAAAGCGAGTCTTGGCCTGGCTCTGCTCTGCAGTGTATTATTAGCAGCCTTCTTCCGTTATGTCTGTGTGTTGAGTTCTGAGCATCCTTCTTTCAGTCTATCTGCTCATATGCTCAGTCATGCATTACACTTTACTTAGCCTTATCTATCTCCATGAAGTATGTCTCTGATGTTTAGTTGTTTGTCAGGAAGTTAAGACATTTCTAATGGTAGATGGATAAGAAAAAAAGCAGATATTGAATATCCCTTTTGAGCATGGTGATATTTTACAATTCGGATGGTATATACCAGAAAATACACCCAGTCTCTACAAAGATACAGGCTTCCTTCCTAACTCAGTTGCCGGAGAGGAAGTAAGAGGTCAGGGATTTCACCATGAGGCCAATGGTGACTTTAAAACAGTTACATAGTTTAATGGCTGTGATAGGAGAAATCTGAGGATGGATCAACAACATTGTAGTTACTCCACAAAACGAACCTAAATGACAGAGTGAAAAGAAGAAAGCCTGTACAAAATAAACATATTCCAAAACATGCATCCTGTTTGCAACAAGGCACTGAAGTAATACTGTAAAAAATGTAGCAAAGCAATTTTAATTGATTTATTAATATTTTATTTATTTTTTTAACCTTTATTTAACTAGGCAAGTCAGTTAAGAACAAATTCCTATTTACGATGACGGTCTACCAAAAGGCAAAAGGCCTCCTGCGGGGATGGGGGCTGGGATAAGAAAAAGTAACTTTTTGCCCTGAATACAAAGTGTTATGTTAGGGGCAAATCCAACACAACACATTACTGAATACCACTCTCCATATTTTGAAGCATAGTGGTGGTTGCATCATGTTATGGGTATGCTTTTAATCATTAAGGACGGAAGAGTTTTTCAGGATAAAAAAATAAACGGAATGGAGCTAGGCACAGGTAAAATTCTAGAGGAAAACCTGGTTCAGTCTGCTTTCCATCAGACAAGACCAAATCTACACTGGTGTTACTTACCAAGGAGACAGTAAATGTTCCTGATTGGCAAAATTACAGTTGTGACATAAATCTAGTTGAAAATATATGCCAAAATAAAATGGTTGTCTAGCAATGATCAACAAAACATTTCACAGAGCTTGAAGAATTTTGAAAAGTATAATTGGCAAATGTTGCACAATCCAGGTGTGGAAAGCTCTTAGAGACTTACAGTACCCAGATAGACTTACAACTGTAATCAATGCCAAAGCTGATTCACTATTGATTGTATTTCATTTTCAATAAATTTGCAAACATTTCTAAAAACATGTTTCACTTTGTCATTATGGAGTATTGTGTGCAGATGGGTGAGAAAAGAATACATTTTAAATTCAGGCTGTAACACAGCAAAATGTGGAATAAGTCAAGGGTGGTATTCTTTCTGAAGACAGTGATAGTCAAATGCAAGTGCTTTGAGGCATAAACACGAATGAAAAATCTACAGTTCCTTTTTGTCTTTTTAAAATGTATTTTACTAGGGAAGTCAGTTTTAAGAACACATTCTTATTTACAATGACAGCCTAGCGTGGCCAAACCCTAACCCGGATGATGCTGGACCATTTGTGCGCCACCCTATGGGACTCCCAATCACGTCCGGTTGTGATAGAGCCTGGAATCAAACCAGGGTCTGCAGTGATACCTCTTCCACTGAGATGCAGTTCCTTAGACCCCTGCCCCACTCAGGAGCCCATCGTAAAGGACTATGAGTAGTCCAACACATTGGAAAAGCCTTGGAGTGCCTGAAGTATGTTTCATTTATCATTAGAAAAAGCCTTCTGAAACCAGCCCCAGAAGTGTTAGTAAAGATGTGATGGTAGGTCAACACTGTGTGGATGACCTGAGGAGATTAGAGCTACTGCCTGCTGAGGAGATGTGGTGTGGTGAAGTCCGACTGACCGTCTAGGTCTCCAACTGCTCTCCATACAAGATCTAACCCAAAATCCCCCCACCACAGCCTTAGGGCTTCCCAGCCAACATAAAGCTAGACACGGGTCTGTTCCAAGCTTGTCCCCTCCATCAAATGTGTAGGGACAACTGTCGGCTTACTGTTGAAACCTCCACATCATACTGTAAAAAGAAACCACCACCTGTCACAAGTAACCACATCTGACAATCAGCGCTCAGCAGCATTATTAATCATGGAAATTAGCTCAGCTTTTCAAAAGGCTATTGCCCTCTGCCTCAGCAAGTCACGGTATAATCTATTTTGTCTTATTCTATCTCCTCCTACGTCCTTTCCCTATTTATTTGATTATTTTCCTACAATGTCTGTTTGCTCCATTTACTCTCGGTATCCAATCATTTATTTCCATTGAGTCTCTGATTCCGTTTTGAAGTCTCACTCTTTTGCATCTCCCTCCTCCCCTCTTTATCTGAGCAGATTGGGGGAGGGGGAATTATTTTTAAGTGATCTTATTACCTGGCCAGGTATGTTCAAACCAGATTACTTCATTTACAAGCTTAAATACACCTCATATCTATTCAAAGCACACAATTGGAGAGAAAGAGGGGGAGAGCAAGGAAAGAGGAAGAGGAGGATAAAGTAAAGGGTTCAAGGCCACCGTGGTTGGGCTGACTGAATATATTATACAGGAGAGACCATGGGCGATACCTTGGGCTCTAAATGTGGTGACTTACATTCTGTGCAGTTCCTTTGTTCAATGACAGCAGATACTTTGTGTCACAGGGGCACTATAAAGTATGGATTCGGCAGAGGGCAAATTCTAAATGAATCAGTCAGGCTTTACATTGATGGGTGATTCTTTGCGGTGCAAGTGTTCTTAATTTGTGTTGCTGGGTCTACACAATGGCTGGAGACAGTTGCAGAAACTATTGTAAAGTTGAATTATACGTTTGCCAAGTAACCTAGTGTTCTTCATCCTGTGTGACTGTTTGCATCATTCACTAGATAGGTAGGGAACTCCTTGTCTCACTACTGTGCATTATTCCAATGGCCAGATCCCCTGATGTCTGACTCATTCCAAAGCCCCTCTCTTTAGCCATCCCAGAATGCACCTCTCCCTTGAACCAGAGGCACCATACTGCTCTGCATATAGATATGAGGCAGGGACAGAATGAAGAGGAGCACCTGCTCTCTATGGCTTCCAGACGCATTGACATTAATATTTCAAATATTCAAATAATTTTATTCAACATGCAGTAGGCTGCAGCAGAGGATAGTAGATTCACTGCCCTCCTGATTGACTGCTCATCCTTGGGTGTTAAGTGCAGACTGACTCATCAGGGGGTTGTTATTTATGGATGGTGCCTGATGATCAGCTGGCAAGGCTGGCAAAGGTGAATGAATTGGTACCCCTGTCTGCTGTGGAGGGGACAGGAGAGGGGACACAGAGAGGGGGCACAGCCGCTCAAGGGGCTGAGGGCGGTTTCTCACTGTAACAGGCAAAGAGATATTCTTCATTTGGCATTCTGCAGCAACTTCCTCAGAGCCGAATAGAATTCAGAATTGGATAGAGCCACTCAATATTCCTCTCACTCATTCATACTTTATAGAGGGGGAATCTGTAGGCATAGATAGCCCCACCGAGGGGGATAGATAGGCTGGGAGGTCTGGTGGAGAGGTCAAACAGGGATGAGAGAGAGTGAGCAAGTTATAGTTTAAGGGAGGTAAAACATGCACATTTGTTTCTGTTTGCATGTGATAAAGAGGGACTTGGTTTGTCTGTGTTTCTTACATACAGATTGTGTCTGTGTGACTTGGCACATAACATCCCTCTCACTGAGACAGAAAAACTATTGATCAGTTGCTGCCCATGCTTTGCTTCCAGGACCCCCTGGTGAGGCTGCCCGCAAACATTGCCTGCTTGAAAAAAATACTGTTTAAACAAACAAGTGCTCCAATGTTTCAGCTCAGGGAGATGCCTGGGGAGTGAGGGAATGAGAGAAACAAAGGGAAAGAGAGGGTCGGGTGGGTGCTTAAAAAAAGTTTGAAAAAAGAATGAGAGCGATCGCCCAAAAGCCAAACATGTTGTTTTGTTGCACCATTTGTCAGGGGTGACACAAGATGGTTTCTAATCTAACTGGGAGCTCCAGCAAATCTGGCGAACAGCGGGGCTACTACAGAGAGAAATCAGAGCCTGGCCCTGGGAGACATGGATCTGATACGTGTGAAGTTCCCAGCAGCTCAGCTTCACAGACTCTGGCAGCCTCTGTTCTGTTCTGTGGATGTCCTTCTCAGTGTCATTCTGTGGCCTTGGGTGTCTGCTCCATAGAGAGCATGGCCCTGACTTTAAAACCGCCGCTCTCTGCTCCTCTATTGTAATGGACATCTCTTTCTCTCTCTCAATTCAGCAGACTTTATTGACATGGCAGGTTAAATCACTTACATTGTCAAAGTAGACATATAACAACAAATGGTGGGACCAACATCAATCATAATAGTAGTAGTGGAAATGGGATTACCATTAACAACTATTACAGCCATATTAATGAGAATAATAATACATTAAAGCAATGGTAGTTGACCAATCTCAACCTGACTGAGAAGCCAAAAGCCAAAAAATGTTACATTTTAAAATATTATTGACATTTCATTGCACAGGACACATATTTGGCTTTGCACATTTTGGCTTTTCACCCAATAAATATTTGATTATTTATTCTACAAATTCTTTGTACTGAATGATCATTTTGGTATAGAAAGATTCTCTTACGTCTGAGTATTTGTCACAGTGTAATAGGAAATGATGTGATGTCTCTACATCACCCTTGGAGCAGAGTGAGCACAGCCTGTCCTCTCTGGGCAGCCAGGTTTGCCTGTGACGACCAGTCTCTACAGCCAGACTGTGCTCACGAGTCTTCACCTAGTCAGTGTTTTCCTCAGTTTTCTATCAGTCACAGTGGTCAGATAGTCTGCCACCGTGTACTGTCTGTTTAGAGCCAAATAGCATTGAAGTTTACTTTGCTTTTTTGTGGTGTCTTTCCAATAGGTGATATGTTTATTTTTGCTTGTCATGATTTGGTTGGGCCAGATTTTCGGAGTGCTGTCCTGAGGCTCTATGGGGTTGGTTTGGGTTAGTGAACTGAGCCTCAGAACCAGCTGGCAGAGGGGACTCTCCTCTTGTTTCATCTCTTGACATTGTAGGGCGGTGTGATGGAATGTTTTGCGGTCACTTGTTTTTAGATGGTTGTAAAATTTGATGGCTCTTTTTTCTATTCAAATAAGGAGGTTGTGTGTCGCATTTTCTCTGCCACACCCCCTAGTGGACATCCGGTGTCTCCTTGACCTACAGCAGAATGGCGCAATTTACCACAATCTGACACCATCTACCACAAACAGTCGCGGCATAAACTCAAAACTTTTAAAGGAGGAACCCCTGTAAAGCAGAATTGTCCAACATTCTGTCACATCTGCTCCTGCCCCTAATGGACATCCGGTGTCTCCTTGACCTGCAGCCATTCCCCCAGTTCTCTCTCCCTCTGTGTGTGATTGGATACAGGTGTGCGTCAGAGCAGTTCCCCACCAGCTGCAACCCGTTCCGTAATCAAGACCTCTACAAATACTCAGTCCTGCCACTTCCAAATCTCCAGTCAGTCATGCTTCTAGCTAGACCAGGAAACAGGGATGAATGATCCAATATATTTATTGTAACACAGGGATAGATGAAGGGGAGATCCAGGGAAGCTCAGATGAGTTGTAGGAAACCAGATGTAGAGGCTGAGGTTGAAGTGAGCTGGGTTGGGACAGGGTAAACAGGTCCGGAGGGGAATCCAAGGGAGTGATGGTGAGTTGAATCCAGAACAGGGTAGCAGGGTGGTGAGATGTGGAACAGGAGCCAGAGTCAGAGCGTCAGGCAAGGAAACAGACACAGCAGGATACAGGATCTTAAATAATAATAAATAGCTAGAAGCATGACTGACTGAACGGAGATTACGATCTGGCAGAGTGGAAGTGGCAGGACTGAGTATTTGTAGAGGTCTTGATTAAGGAACGGGTTGCAGCTGGTGGGGAACTGCTCTGACTCCAGCACACCTGTAACCAACCACACAATCACACAAAGAGGGAGAGGGAACTGGGGGAATGGCTGCATGTCAAGGAGACACCGGATGTCCATTAGGGGGTGTGGCAGGAGCAGATGTGACAGGATGTTGGACTATTCTGCTTTACAGTGGTTCCTCCTTTAAAAGTTTTGAGTTTTACTTTAAAGGAAGAACCACTGTACCTGCAATATTTAGTGTTTTTCTTTGCACTTGCGATACAGTCTTGCAAAACTCTGCATGTAGTATTTCAATTTAATGTTTGTCCCATTTGGTAAATTCATTATTAGAGAGCAGACCCCATACTTCCTGCCATATAGAGCAATTCTCTCTCTCTCTCTCTCTCTCTCTCTCTCTTGTGGCAACAATGTACATATTGCCAAAGCGTCCTTTGGAAATTAAGTGATACATTTACAATATTAATATGATTAAAATAATAATAATCAACATTGTCAACAGGACAACAATAATCAAGGGTAAAAATAACTACACATTGAACAATAACAATGGCATAGAGGACATGTGCAAGCTGGTTGCTCTGTAGTGCAGTGCCAAACCACAGTTCTCTACTTCCTCCCTCAACAGGACGGGTAGCCTATTCTCATCAGAGAGATTTTTGAAACCTTGAATAAAGGTTTCAAATTTGGGGAAATTACACTCTAATTGTCTTATATTTTTTATATTTTGTCAGGAAATGCAGCTCTGTCTCAGTTTCTGCTGTGGTGCAGTGGTTGCACATACTTTACTCTACAACGGGGAGCCATGTTTTACTGTGTGTCCACCCTTCTCAATGGCAAGGCTGTACTCACTGAGCCTGCACTTTGTCAAGGTTTTTCTAAAGTTTTGATCAGCAACCATGGTCAAATAGTTTGCCATGGTGTGCTGTCGATGTAGGGCCAGATAGCACTGCATTTAACTTTTAGCATTTAGTTTCCCAGTAGGTCATGTAGATTTGTTTTGACTGTGTTGTAATTTGGTTTATTCTGATTGATTGGATGTTCTGGTCAGGAGGCTTCAGTGTGTTAGTAGAACAGCCCCAGGACCAGCTAGATGAGGGGACTCTTTTCTTTGCTCAGCTCTTGGCATTGCAGGGTTTGTTAATGATAATTCACTCGCTCACTCACTCACTCGCTCACTCGCTCTAAATTGTGAATGTGCAGGCTAAATGTGGGATTGGAAAAGCCAAACGACAAGGAAGGGTAATTGAAATTAGATCTGGAAGGCCTCCAGACAAAACAGAGGTTGGATATTTAAATTAGATGACAAGGTCAAGGTCATGTATTCTATCTGCCAGCTCATAGACTGCTATTTCACCATGGCAACCGCCTTGCTCTCTGTCCCCTCCACCCTCCATCTCCTTCATCTCTCTGTCTCGCTCGCTCTTTGTTTCTCTCTGCCTTCACCCACTGTTCTCCTGTCCAACTGTCAAGGACTCCTCTTCAAACCCCTCTTGTCACTGTATGTTTGCATGTACGCATGTCTGTGTCTATCTGTGCAAAGCACATGTGGCCATTCAGTGTGCCGTGTGTGTCTGGGACTCTGAGCTGCTATATGACTGAGAGACCGAGCTAGACAGAGACAGGTAGGGGCTGTAGCATGGTGATGATGTGGAGCTCCGTCTCTCAGGGGCCGGCTCTGGTGGGCCGTACCCCTCGAGTTGGAGAAGGCGCCCAGTCTGGAATGAGTGGCTCAACGAGTTCCTCCGCTGGGCCAAGAAGAGGTGGATGAATGCACGGTGTCTCTCTGGGCCATCCAACATGGTGTTTTTCCACTCCACCTCCCAGGTGAGATGGAGGACTCCAGGCATCACGCTACTTTCCCTGCTCACCTGCCCGTCAGGGGCCCAGCACAGATTGTTTCACTCGTCATGCTGGGTGCAGATTGGGTTTTCATAGCTTTTCATTGACTCTACAATGCAGAAACTCTAAAAGGGCAACTTTACCTTGCTTAGTGGTAAGTTGGATGTCTGGCAAAGTTGGTATCCATTCATTGCACCGGATGGGTTTAATTTAGCATTAGCATCATTGAATCCTATGTGAACCCATCTGTTTTATGAATCTGTAATTTACCATCCTGTCATTAGCACAGAGGAAATGAATACAATTAGAAAAGATGTCCCACATCCGTGCATTTATTTTGATGTGTAATGAATATTTTCTGAAAGGTAAGGATGTGAATGGGGAGTACTATCCACAGGTGTGATGAAACACTGATAATGATGATCCACACTGGGCTCAAACTGGGCTAGTGTTGAATAATTGATGTTGTGTGCTGAGCATGCAGTTGCGTGTAGTTAGTTGGGTAGTGGCTAGTGTGTAGTGGAATGGAATGTGCTCGTATGTCTCGAAGAACACTAGCGGGTGCTAATATCCACAGGGAATGTTTTGCAAGTGCGGGCTATGTTGTTTGTTTGTGATTAATTTGCGGCCCCTGGGCACCCCTGCTGTGAACCTCAACAATACTGGGGCCCTCCTGGGGTTTATGGATAGAGAGACCGTCCATTAACGATTCCTCCCTCCCTAGCTTGGGCATATAATTAGCCAGTGAGCAGCAACAGCAGAGTGGAGAAGGTTTTTTGGGGGAGTGTTGTCTCTACAAAACGCATGTGCATATGTTGTCTGTAACCATTGAGTCATAGCCTTGCACAGGAATTATGCATGGTCCAGCTGTAGTGTTAAATGGAGCACTGCGATGTATAGCCTCTACAAGTTCGTCAGGCCTCCTTGGGCTGATAGTGCAGTTATATTCACTTCTTTAAATTCACAAAAATATTAAATTGTCATTTGTCATTAGGTCAACTAGCTAACCACATTTCATTTACATGTGTGGGGTTTTTTCAGACACAATCAAGTGTTATCTGCTACTGATTTTCATTTGACTTTTCATTATGGGACAGACATTTGCTTGTCTGCTCACTTGTTTGTTGTGTTGTCAACAGCTGCATTTTTTGACAAATTATGTACCATCTGGCCTCATCAACAGGGAAATATATTTGGCATCTCAGGTAGCCCTGACTGGGAGCAACTGGATTAAGTGATGCCACACACATTCACACAAGCAAGTTCACACTCAAACTCTCTTTATCTATCTTTCTCACCTCTCTCGTTCTCACTCATTCTCTCCCTCTCCCTCTCTCTCTCTCTCCCTCTCTCTCTCTCATTAGGCCTAAGTAACTGCTATGACAGAGAGCTCCCAATATAGACTGTAATAGTAGTGACATGGTGGACCTCATCTCAGGATCCAGGCGGTTGTGTGTGACCCTGTGCCCCCCTCGTTTGGGCTGTGTCTATTCCTCTGATGAGCAGCTCTCTGCAGGGTGCAGAGGGGAAGACAGAGCCCTGAACTCCTGATCCCCACCATCTGCTGAGCTAATGGAGGCCAGCCACCCGTCCCCTCATCTCTATTAATTTCCCTGCCTTCTCTCTTTCACCACCCCTCCATCCACTGGTGGCTCATAGGTCAGGTCAGGTGGCAGTGACATGCCACTCTAATCCTGCTCACTCACCTGCTCTGGCCTGAGCCCTGATCAAAGCCAGTGCCAGGCGCCAATGTCATTTCATTGGACACACTATGCAGAGACCACACTCAAATAGGTGTGTGTGTGTGTGTGTGTGTGTGTGTGACCTTGGGGCCAGTGCCCACACCATGTGGAGATAAAACATAAATCTTCAATCGTGATCTACTATGATACTGTCACTTGAGCATTTCAGGCAGGCATTAAAGGAATGCATAACACAGCATGGCCCCGGGTTGACAACGATAATGACTATGCTGGCAGTAATGGCAATTATTGGAATTTAAGTTATTTATCTCAGCTTTGGAACTCTGTCTCATGGCGCTATCTCCCTGGAATCTCACTATCTTGTGGGGTGTCTCAGTCAGAGAGAAACAGAGTCACAGTGCGATTGCGTAGCTCAGCGTTGCTGAGGGCTGAGAGCTCCATGGCTGAGTCTGGGATGAGGTTGCCCTGCCCTCTGAATGATAATGTGTTTCTGGGAGCAGGCTCATCTGTTTGGGCTATGCTGTGTGCTGTTGGCATGCCACCCCCCAATCCCACAATCCCCCTGTCTCCCAAAGCTTTGATCGCTAGCCAGGCTGGAGACATCGGGCCCTGCCAGCTTTCCTCTGTACCAAACAAATCCCCAACGTTTAGGGCACTGCGTCCCGCCCTCCAGATTTCACAGGCGATGTCGTATGTTGCTGGACACCACTATTGTTCAATACGGAGACCATGGACATGCCAGGAGAGCACCGGCTACAGTGTAACCATGGTGAATGGGCTTTTGTAAAAGAGATCTGCTCTCCAAGACAATGGGCCCATACAGTTTTACAATGCATTTATAGTTGGAGGGAGATGTGGATGGGGTATACAGTGGGTATAATACACTACATGGCCAGAAGTATGTGGACACCTGTTCGTCGAAAATCTCATTCCAAAATCATGGGCATTAATGTGGAGTTGGTCACCCCCCTTGCTGCCATAACAGCCTCCACTCTTCTGGGAAGGCTTTCCACTAGATGTTGGAGCATTGCTGTGGGGACTTGCTTCCATTCAGCCACAAGAGCATTAGTGAGGTCAGGTACTGATGTCATGCGATTAGACCTGGCTCGCAGTCGGCATCTAATTCATCCCAAAGGTGTTCAATGAGGTCAGGGCTCTGTGCAGGCCAGTCAAGTTCTTCCACACTGATCTGGACAAACCATTTCTCTATGGACCTCACTTTGTGCACAGGGGCATTGTCATGTTGAAATAGAAAAGATCCTTTCTCAAACTGTTGCCACAAAGTTGGAACCACAGAATTGTCTAGAAGGTCATTGTATGCTGTAGCTTTAAGATTTCCCTTCACTGGAACTATGGAGCCTGAACCATGAAACACAGCCCCAGACCATTATTCCTCCTCCACCAAACTTTACAGTTGGCATTATGCATTGGGGCAGGTAGTGTTCTCTTGAACCCAGATTAGCTTGTCTGACTGTCAGATGGTGAAGCGTGATTCATCACTCCAGAGAACGTGTTTCCACTGCTCCAGAGTCGAATGGCGGCAAGCTTTACACCACTCCAGCCGACACTTGGTATTGTGCATGGTGATCTTAGGCTTGTGTGTGGCTGCTCGGTCACGGAACCCAATTCATGAAGCTCCCGATGAACAGTTCTTGTGCTGACGTTGCTTTCAGTGTCTGTTTGGAACTCGGTAGTGAGTGTTGCAACCGAGGACAGACAATTTTTACATGCTACGTGGTTCAGCACTCGGCGGTCCTGTTCTGTGAGCTTGTGAGGCCTACCACTTCATGGCTGAGCCGTTGTTACTCCTAGATGTTTCCACTTCACAATAACAGCACTTACAGTTGACCAGGGCAGCTTTAGCAGGGCAGAAATTTGAAATTTTGTATAAATAGTGTAATTAAAGGAATACTATGAGACGCTATCAGAGCTCTTTTGCTCCTGGACTGCATCTCTCAGTTTAGTCTGAGTGTTTCATCTCCTGCTGCAGTGCCCTCTGCTCTGTTATCTCCGAATGAGAGGCTGATGGAAGTCCCCGGTCTCCAGATGAGAGGTCAAATAAACAGCAGACTTCTGACCACTGGTATCATATCTACTAAGACACTGGATAAAAGCCATGACTGAGACAGATAGGACAGGGAGATGGAAGACCATGCAGACATGAATTTGAGAGACAGACTGAATGGAAAATGTTTGTGTGTGTCTGTGTGTGTTTATGTTGGTGTTTGTGTGTCGGCATGTGTGAGTTAGCTGCAGTTAGGGTAAATGTGTGGTGATCCATCAGTGCCAGGCGGGGCCCTCAGCAGGGCTCTGAGGAGACACACACTAACATCCTTTGACCGTGAGGATCCTGTCTTGGAGCCCACGCTGCTTTAACTGCAGGTCAACACAGCAAATCAGCCTGCCGGTCAAGTGGGGTCACGACCCTGGTCTGCCCCAGCTCCCAGACTGAGGTACTCTGGTGTCTAAGTAGAGGAACAACCTTCCTATAAACCATGCATCCTGTTTATACTGCAACTGGCTAGTAACCCGTTCCCTGTCACTCACTGAGACTAATTAATAGTCAGTTTGATTCTTTGTGATATAAATATTGCTCTTTTGGGTACTTTTGGATTTCTTATAAATGGCCATTTTTGTTACTGCATGTTATCCATGCACTCTGGCTAACCTGTTGCTCTGCTCTGATCCAGTAAACTATCTACATATAACCTGTCACATAATTGTTTTATATTTAACTAGGCAAGTCAGTTAAGAACAAATTCTTATTTACAATGACGGCCTACCCCAGCCAAACCTTCCCCTAACCCGTACGACGCTGGGCCAATGTTGCCCCCCCACTATGGGACTCCAGATCCGCTGCACCATTTGGGTGCACACATGACTTTTCCTCTCTCTGTCTCTTCCTCTCTCTCTCTTCCTCTCTCTCTCTCTCTCTCTCTCTCTCAAATTCAAGCTGCTTTATTGGCATGAAAAGCATTGTGTCAATATTGCCAAAGCAACAATGTATACAATATACATTGTAACTAAATAATAATATAAAATGGTAGTAAATAATAATACAAAAATAATAACAATAAAATGGTAACAGTCTACAGTAAACATTAATAATTATAGTAATCACAATAATAGTAATAATAAGTAAGTTACTGTTTACTATGCAGATGTTATTATTCAGTGTCCCTCAGGCTATGGCAGGAAAATACATATTTGGCTGCAAGAGGAGCCATTGCTCCTTCGCCCATGAGTATTCTTAGTTTTTCCTCTGGGTTCAATTTGTAAAAATTTGGAATATATGTAGTCATTTCTGTGAATAATGAGTCTCTTTGTGAGGAATATTTATCACAGTAAAGGAGAAAGTGCATCTCTGTCTCTACCTCCCCTGTCATGCAGTGACCACATACACGCTCCTCTTTGGGTAGCCATGTCTTTTTATGTCTGCCGGTTTCTATTGCCAATCGGTGGTCACTCAGCCTGTACTTGGTAAGGATCTGTCTCTGCTTCGTATCTCTGACAGAGTAGAGATAATCAGCCAATTCATATTCTCTGTTTAGGGTCAGATAGCAATTTAGTCGGCTTTGGGATTTTGTTTCGTTTTTCCAGTATTGTAAATATGATTCCTTTGATTGGTTCATGATTTTGTTTATTGGAATTCTTTCTTTTGAAGCAGTGCTGGTGTCAGCTTGGTTGGTGAGGTCCAACACCATCTGACTGAGAGGGCTCGTTTCTGGGCTCAGCTCTTGGGCTTGAAGTGCTTTAAATTGCAGACTCGAATTTGGACTTGAATTTAGATGTAGCCAAAATTTTAATGATCTTTTCTGTATTTTCATTATTACTGGAAAACGGCCCAATTCTGCCCTACAAGCATTAGTTGGTGTATTTCTCTGGACTTGTAGAATTTTCCGACAGAATTCTGCATGTAGGGCTTCAATTGGATGTTTGTCCCACATTTTAAAATCCAGTTTATTGAGTGGCCCCCAAACCTCACTTCCATAAAGTGCTATTGGTAGGATTACACTGTCAAATATTTTAGTCCAAATTCTAATTGGGATGTTGATTTTGAATAATTTCATTTTTATTGCATACATTGCTCTGCGGGCTTTTTCTTTGAGTGCCTTCACTGCCATATTAAAGTTTCCCGATGCAGATATGGTCAGACCAAGGTAGGTGTAATTTTTTGTGTGTTCAAATAAGGTGTTGTTCAGGGTGAATTTACATTTGTGTTTCTGACATCTGTTTTTTTTTGGCAATTAGTGTCAAATAGTGTGAGTCCTGGGGCTGGAGATTGGTCCAACATGTCTGCTAATTCATTGATATAAATGTTGAAAAGATTTGGACTCAAATTGCAGCCTTGTCTCACACCTCGACATTGTGAAAAAAATTCTGTTCTTTGGTTTTTGATTTTTATTGCACACTTGTTTTCTGTGTACATACATTTTATTAAGTCATACACCTTACCACCAAGCCCACTTTGTAGAATTTTGTAGAATAGCCCTTCGTGCCAAATCGAATCAAATGCTTTTTTAAAGTCAATAAAGCAAGCAAAGATTTTGCCCTCTTTTTTTTGGTGGACGTGTTTATTAATTAGTGTGTGTAAGGTGTATGGTCAGTAGTGCGATGGTTAGGGAGAAAGCCAATTTGACATTTACTTATTACATTTTTTTCTTGAAGAAAGGTTTGAATTCTTGAATTCAAAATGCTACAGAAAATCTTTCCCAAGTTACTGTTGACGCAAATTCCCCTGTAATTATTGGGGTCTGATTTGTCTCCACTTTTGTGGATAGGGGAGATGAGCCCCTGGTTCCAGACATCAGGGAAGCAGCCAGAAGTTAAAACCATGTTGAACAATTTAAGCACAGCATTTTGCAACTCAGGTGTGCTGTTTTTCAGCATTTCATTTCTGATGTTGTCTACACCACAAGCCTTTTTTGATTTAATAGATTTTAGCTTTTCATTTAGTTCTTGTTGGGTTATTGGATAATCTAATGGATTTTGGTTGTTTTTAATGACTGATTCCAGGATGTTCAATTTTTCCTTAATTTCTAATTGGTTCTGTTGTAAGTCTTTTTGTGGGATGTTTTTGTATAGATTATCAAAGTAAGTCAGCCTCTCTCTCTCTGCTCTTCCGCTCTCTCTCTGCTCTTCCTCTCTCTCTCTCTTTCTCTCTCTTCCTCTCTCTCACTCTCTCTCTCTGTCTCTCCCTCTCTCTGTCTCTTCCTCTCTCTCTCTCTCTCTCTCACTCTTCCTTCCTCCCTCTCCCTGTCTCTTCTTCTCTCTGTCTCTTCCTCTCTCTCTCTCTCTTCCTCCCTCTCTCTGTCTCTCTCTCTGTCTCTTCCTCTCTCTGTCTCTTCCTCTCTCTCTCTTCCTCCCTCTCTCTTCCTCTCTCTCTGTCTCTCTCTCTCTCTGTCTCTCTCTCTCTCTCTCTCTCTCTTCCTTCCTCTCTCTCTCTTCCTCCCTCTCTCTCTCTCTCTCTCTCTGTCTCTCTCTTTCTCTCCCTCTGTCTCTTCCTTCCTCCCTCTGTCTCTTCTTCTCTCTGTCTCTTCCTCTCTCTTCCTCCCTCTCTCTCTCTCCATCTCTCTCTCTTCCACTTTCTCTCTCTTCCTTCCTATCTCTCTCTCTCTCTCTATCTCTCTCTCTCTCTCTGTCTCTTCCTCCCTCTCTCTGTCTCTTCCTCTCTCTCTCTTCCTCCCTCTCTCTTCCTCTCTCTCTGTCTCTCTCTCTCTCTCTCTCTCTCTTCCTTCCTCTCTCTCTCTTCCTCCCTCTCTCTCTCTCTCTCTCTCTTTCTCTCCCTCTGTCTCCCTCTGTCTCTTCCTTCCTCCCTCTGTCTCTTCTTCTCTCTGTCTCTTCCTCTCTCTTCCTCCCTCTCTCTCTCGTCCTCTCTCTCTGTCTCTTCCTCCCTCTCTGTCTCTTCCTCTCCCTCTCTCTCTGTCTCTTCCTCTCTCTGTCTCTTCCTCTCTCTGTCTCTTCCTCTCTGTCTCTCTCTCTGTCTCTTCCTCTCTCTCTGTCTCTTCCTCTCTGTCTCTCTCTCTGTCTCTTCCTCTCTCTCTGTCTCTTCCTCTCTCTCTGTCTCTTCCTCCCTCTCTCTGGTCTCTTCCTCCCTCTCTCTGGTCTCTTCCTCCCTCTCTCTGGTCTCTTCCTCCCTCTCTCTGGTCTCTTCCTCCCTCTCTCTGGTCTCTTCCTCCCTCTCTCTGGTCTCTTCCTCCCTCTCTCTGGTCTCTTCCTCCCTCTCTCTGGTCTCTTCCTCCCTCTCTCTGGTCTCTTCCTCCCTCTCTCTGGTCTCTTCCTCTCTCTCTCTGTCTCGTCCTCTGTCTCTTCCTCTTTCTCTCTGTCTCTTCTCCTCTCTCTCCCTCTGTCTCTTCCTCTCTCTTTCTCTCTTCCTCTCTGTCGCTTCCTCTCTCTCAATTCAATTCAATTCAATTCAAGGGCTTTATTGGCATGGGAAACATGTGTTAACATTGCCAAAGCAAGTGAGGCAGATAATATATGAAGTGAAAAACAATAAAAATTAACAGTAAGCATTACACATACAGAAGTTTCAAAACAATAAAGACATTACAAATGTCATATTATATATATATATATATATATATATATATATACAGTGTTTTAACAATGTACAAATGGTTAAAGGACACAAGATAAAATAAATAAGCATAAATATGGGTTGTATTTACAATGGTGTTTGTTCTTCACTGTCACAAAACAGGTCACAAATCTTGCTGCTGTGATGTCACACTGTGGAATTTCACCCAGTAGATATGAGAGTTCTTTGTGGATCTGTGTAATCTGAGGGAAATACAGTGCCTTGCGAAAGTATTCGGCCCCCTTGAACTTTGCGACCTTTTGCCACATTTCAGGCTTCAAACATAAAGATATAAAACTGTATTTTTTGTTAAGAATCAACAACAAGTGGGACACAATCATGAAGTGGAACAACATTTTATTGGATATTTCAAACTTTTTTAACAAATCAAAAACTGAAAAATTGGGTGTGCAACATTATTCAGCACCCTTAAGTTAATACTTTGTAGCGCCACCTTTTGCTGCGATTACAGCTGTAAGTCGCTTGGGGTATGTCTCTATCAGTTTTGCACATCGAGAGACTGAATTTTTTTCCCATTCCTCCTTGCAAAACAGCTCGAGCTCAGTGAGGTTGGATGGAGAGCATTTGTGAACAGCAGTTTTCAGTTCTTTCCACAGATTCTCAATTGGATTCAGGTCTGGACTTTGACTTGGCCATTTTAACACCTGGATATGTTTATTTTTGAACCATTCCATTGTAGATTTTGCTTTATGTTTTGGATCATTGTCTTGTTGGAAGACAAATCTCCGTCCCAGTCTCAGGTCTTTTGCAGACTCCATCAGGTTTTCTTCCAGAATGGTCCTGTATTTGGCTCCATCCATCTTCCCATCAATTTTAACCATCTTCCCTGTCCCTGCTGAAGAAAAGCAGCCCCAAACCATGATGCTGCCACCACCATGTTTGACAGTGGGGATAGTGTGTTCAGGGTAATGAGCTGTGTTGCTTTTACGCCAAACATAACGTTTTGCATTGTTGCCAAAAAGTTACATTTTGGTTTCATCTGACCAGAGCACCTTCTTCCACATGTTTGGAGTGTCTCCCAGGTGGCTTGTGGCAAACTTTAAACAACACTTTTTATGGATATCTTTAAGAAATGGCTTTTTTCTTGCCCCTATTCCATAAAGGCCAGATTTGTGCAATATACGACTGATTGTTGTCCTATGGACAGAGTCTCCCACCTCAGCTGTAGATCTCTGCAGTTCATCCAGAGTGATCATGGGCCTCTTGGCTGCATCTCTGATCAGTCTTCTCCTTGTATGAGCTGAAAGTTTAGAGGGACGGCCAGGTCTTGGTAGATTTGCAGTGGTCTGATACTCCTTCCATTTCAATATTATCACTTGCACAGTGCTCCTTGGGATGTTTAAAGCTTGGGAAATCTTTTTGTATCCAAATCCGGCTTTAAACTTCTTCACAACAGTATCTCGGACCTGCCTGGTGTGTTCCTTGTTTTTCATGATGCTCTCTGCGCTTTTAACGGACCTCTGAGACTATCACAGTGCAGGTGCATTCATACAGAGACTTGATTACACACAGGTGGATTGTATTTATCATCATTAGTCATTTAGGTCAACATTGGATCATTCAGAGATCCTCACTGAACTTCTGGAGAGAGTTTGCTGCACTGAAAGTAAAGGGGCTGAATAATTTTGCACGCCCAATTTTTCAGTTTTTGATTAGTTAAAAAAGTTTGAAATATCCAATAAATGTCGTTCCACTTCATGATTGTGTCCCACTTGTTGTTGATTCTTCACAAAAAAATACAGTTTTATATCTTTATGTTTGAAGCCTGAAATGTGGCAAAAGGTCGCAAAGTTCAAGGGGGCCGAATACTTTCGCAATGCACTGTATGTCTCTCTAATATGGTCATACATTGGGCAGGAGGTTAGGAAGTGCAGCTCAGTTTCCACCTCATTTTGTGGGCAGTGAGCACATAGCCTGTCTCCTCTTGAGAGCCATGTCTGCCTATGGCGGCCTTTCTCAATAGCAAGGCTATGCTCACTGAGTCTGTACATAGTCCAAGCTTTCCTTAATTTTAGGTCAGTCACAGTGGTCAGGTATTCTGCCGCGGTGTACACTCTGTGTAGGGCCAAATAGCATTCTAGTTTGCTCTGTTTTTTTGTTAATTCTTTCCAATGTGTCAAGTAATTCTCTTTTTGTTTTCTCATGATCTAATTGTGCTGTTGTCCTGGGGCTCTGTAGGGTGTGTTTGTGTTTGTGAACAGAGCCCCAGGACCAGCTTGCTTAGGGGACTCTTCTTCAGGTTCATCTCTTTGTAGGTGATGGCTTTGTTATGGAAGGTTTGGGAATCGCTTCCTTTTAGGTGGTTATAGAATTTAACGGCTCTTTTCTGGATTTTGATAATTAGTGGGTATCGGCCTAATTTTGCTCTGCATGCATTATTTGGTGTTCTACGTTGTACACGGAGGATATTTTTGCAGAATTCTGCGTGCAGAGTCTCAATTTGGTGTTTGTCCCATTTTGTGAAGTCTTGGTTGGTGAGCGGACCCCAGACCTCACAACCATAAAGGGCAATGGGCTCTATGACTGATTCAAGTATTTTTTAGCCAAATCCTAATTGGTATGTTGAAATTTATGTTCCTTTTGATGGCATAGAATGCCCTTCTTGCCTTGTCTCTCAGTTCGTTCACAGCTTTGTGGAAGTTACCTGTGGCGCTGATGTTTAGGCCAAGGTATGTATAGTTTTTTGTGTGCTCTAGGGCAACAGTGTCTAGATGGAATTTGTATTTGTGGTCCTGGTGACTGGACCTTTTTTGGAACACCATTATTTTGGTCTTACTGAGATTTACTGTCAGGGCCCAGGTCTGACAGAATCTGTGCATAAGATCTAGGTGCTGCTGTAGGCCCTCCTTGGTTGGTGACAGAAGCACCAGATCATCAGCAAACAGCAGACATTTGACTTCGGATTCTAGCGGGGGGAGGCCGGGTGCTGCAGACTTTTCTAGTGCCCGCGCCAATTCGTTGATATATATGTTGAAGAGGGTGGGGCTTAATCTGCATCCCTGTCTAACCCCACGACCCTGTGTGAAGAAATGTGTGTGTTTTTTGCCAATTTTAACCACACACTTGTTGTTTGTGTACATGGATTTTATAATGTCATATGTTTTACCCCCAACACCACTTTCCATCAGTTTGTATAGCAGACCCTCATGCCAAATTGAGTCGAAGGCTTTTTTGAAATCAACAAAGCATGAGAAGACTTTGGCTTTGTTTTGGTTTGTTTGGTTGTCAATTAGGGTGTGCAGCGTGAATACATGGTCTGTTGTACGGTAATTTGGTGAAAAGCCAATTTGACATTTGCTCAGTACATTGTTTTCATTGAGGAAATGTACGAGTCTGCTGTTAATGATAATGCAGAGGATTTTCCCATGGTTACTGTTGACACATATTCCACGGTAGTTATTGGGGTCAAATTTGTCTCCACTTTTGTGGATTGGGGTGATCAGTCCTTGGTTCCAAATATTGGGGAAGATGCCAGAGCTAAGTATGATGTTAAAGAGTTTTAGTATAGCCAATTGGAAGTTGTTGTCTGTATATTTGATCATTTCATTGAGGATACCATCAACACCACAGGCCTTTTTGGGTTGGAGGGTTTTTATTTTGTCCTGTAACTCATTCAATGTAATTGGAGAATCCAGTGGGTTCTGGTAGTCTTTAATAGTTGATTCTAAGATCTGTATTTGATCATGTATATGTTTTTGCTCTTTATTCTTTGTTATAGAGCCAAAAAGATTGGAGAAGTGGTTTACCCATACATCTCCATTTTGGATAGATAATTCTTTGTGTTGTTGTTTGTTTAGTGTTTTCCAATTTTCCCAGAAGTGGTTAGAGTCTATGGATTCTTCAATTGCATTGAGCTGATTTCTGACATGCTGTTCCTTCTTTTCCCGTACTGTATTTCTGTATTGTTTTAGTGATTCACCATAGTGAAGGCGTAGACTCAGGTTTTCCGGGTCTCTATGTTTTTCGTTGGACAGGTTTCTCAATTTCTTTCTTAGATTTTTGCATTCTTCATCAAACCATTTGTTATTATTGTTAATTTTCTTCGGTTTTCTATTTGAGATTTTTAGATTTGATAGGGAAGCTGAGAGGTCAAATATACTGTTAAGATGTTCTACTGCCAAGTTTACACCTTCACTATTACAGTGGAACATTTTACCCGGGAAATTGTCTAAAAGGGATTGAATTTGTTGTTGCCTAATTGTTTTTTGGTAGGTTTCCAAACTGCATTCCTTCCATCTATAGCATTTCTTATTGTTACTCAGTTCCTTTGGCTTTGATGCATCATGATTGAGTATTGCTCTGTTTAAGTAGACTGTGATTTTGCTGTGTCTTATAGGGGTGTCAGTGGGCTGACTGTGAACGCTCTGAGAGACTCTGGGTTGAGGTCAGTGATAAAGTAGTCTACAGTACTACTGCCAAGAGATGAGCTATAGGTGTACCTACCATAGGAGTCCCCTCGAAGCCTACCGTTAACTATGTACATACCCAGTGTGCGACAGAGCTGCAGGAGTTGTGACCCGTTTTTGTTGGTTATGTTGTCATAGTTGTGCCTAGGGGGGCATATGTGGGAGGGAATGCTGTCACCTCCAGGCAGGTGTTTGTCCCCCTGTGTGCTGAGGGTGTCAGGTTCTTGTCCGGTTCTGGCATTTAGGTCGCCACAGACTAGTACATGTCCCTGGGCCTGGAAATGATTGATTTCCCCCTCCAGGAGGGAGAAGCTGTCTTCATTAAAATATGGGGATTCTAGTGGGGGGATATAGGTAGCACACAGGAGGACATTTTTCTCTGTTAGGATAATTTCCTTTTGAATTTCTAGCCAAATGTAGAATGTTCCTGTTTTGATTAATTTAATGGAGTGAGTTAGGTCTGCTCTATACCAAATTAGCATGCCCCCTGAGTCCCTTCCCTGTTTCACACCTGGTAGTTTGGTGGATGGGACTACCAGCCATTGGCTTGGGCGAGTGTGAGAGTGGGGGTTGGGACTGTTTGCCCGCTCACTACCTGGGCGTATGTGTGGCTTCCATGTTGAGGCCCTCTTTGCGGGGGTGGGGTGCATGGGGTCGGCAGGAGTGACATAGGTCTGATCTGAGGGGGCCTAAATGGGGTGTGGGCATGGTTGACGTGGGGGGGGGGGGGGGTTGATTGGTTGGGGTGGGGGTGTGGATGTGTCTGGGTGTACTGTGGTCTGGATGTAATTCCTCTTGGCGTGGGCACTCTATGTGTAGGTCCAGGGGGGGGGGGGTCCTGCAGGTCTGGGAGGGTGTCTCGCTGGTCTGGGTGGGGTGTCTATTGATCTGTTGCTCCTGTGTGAAGTGTTGGGGATACGTTTGAGAGCGATGTCCTTTAGAGTCCGGGCAAAGGTGGGCACTGCTGCCTTGTAGAGGTGGACCTGGTCATAGAGGCTGTTCAAGTCCAGGGTGGAGTGGTGGGCCAGGAAAACATTTGGTTTTGAGGCACAGTCACGGGAAATACTTGCGTTTACCCGCTGTATTGTGGCAGGGTGGAAGTCTTTTCGTGGTAGCAGGGTGGAGATAACCACTTGTGCGTTGGGGAAAGTAGAAGAAGCCTTTTCAATCACTCCCTTCAGTGCTGTGGCCACCCTTTCCTGCTGTGCTCTCAGGTCGTTTGTGCCTGTGTGTATTATTATGTGGCTGGGTGAACCTAGTTGGTCCTCAGACAGAAGGTCGAGGGCGCGCTGGGTGTTTGGACACCAGAGTTTAGACACACTGTGTTTGGGAAAAAGTTTTTTTCTTTATATATATTTCCTATTTGAGTACATAAGTAGTACAATCTGTGTCTTGTGTTTGTCCTCAGTGGGTGTGAGGGGGTTGTCAGAAGGGCTATCAGGGTGGCTGACAGGGGGGGTGCTCAGAGGGGGTGAGAGCCGCTGGGCTTGTGGTTCTTCATTTGTCTGTTCTGCTGCGATGTCGACTCTATGGTCAGGGTCTGGTGTGGACTGTTCTGCTGTGGTGTCGAGACTTTTGTCAGGTGCTGAGGTGGGCTGTTCTGCTGGCTTCTCTGTGGGGGTGGCCACCTCTCTAGTGGGTTGTTCTCTGTCACACGCCGTCCCCCTCAACCTCTTCTCCGTCCCCCTCACCCTCTCCTCCATCCCTCTCTCTCTCTCTGTCTCTTCCTCTCTCTCTCTCTCTGTCTCTTCCTCCTCCCTCTCTCTCTTCCTCCCTCTCTCTTTCTTTCCCTCCCCCTCTGTCTCTTCCTCTCTCTCTCTGTCTTTCCTCCCTCTCTCCGTCTCTCTCTCTCTCTTCATCCCTCTCTCTCTGTCTCTTCCTCTCTCTCTGTCTCTTCCTCCCTCTCTCTCTCTCTTCCTCCCTCTCTGTCTCTTCCTCTCTCTCTTCCTCCCCCTCTCTTTCTTTTCCTCCCCCTCTGTCTCTTCCTCTCTCTCTCTCTTTCCTCCCTCTCTCCGCCTCTCTCTCTGTCTCTTCCTCTCTCTCTGTCTCTTCCTCTTCCCCTCTCTCTGTCTCTCCCTCTCTCTCTCTCTCTTCCTCTCTCTTTCTCTCTCTCTCTCTTCCTCTCTTTCTCTCTCTCTCTCTTCCTCTCTGTTGCTTCCTCTCTATCTCTTCCTCTTCCTCTCTCTCTCTCACTGTCTCTTCCTCCCTCTCTCTCTTCCTCCCTCTCTCTTTCTTTTCCTCCCCCCTCTGTCTCTTCCTCTCTCTCTTTCTGTCTTTCCTCCCTCTCTCCATCTCTCTCTCTCTCTCTTCATCCCTATCTCTCTGTCTCTTCCTCCCTTTCTCTCTCTCTTCCTCCCTCTCTCTGTCTCTTCCTCTCTCTCTGTCTCTTCCTCTGTCTCTTCCTCCCTCTCTCTCTGTCTCTTCCTCTCTCTCTGTCTCTTCCTCTCTCGCCGTCTCTTCCTCTCTCTCTCTCTTCCTCCCTTTCTTTCTGTTGTCTCTTCCTCTCTTCCTCTCTCTCTCTGTCTCTTCCTCTCTCTCTCTGTCTCTCTCTGTCTCTTCCTCTCTGTCTCTCTCTCTCTGTCTCTTCCTCCCTCTCTCTCTGTCTCTCTCTCTTCCTCTCTGTCTCTTCCTCTCTCTCTGTCTCTTCCTCTCTCTCTCTCTTCTCCTCTCTCTCTCTGTCTCTTCCTCTCTGTCTTTCACTGTCTCTCTCTCCTCTCTCTCTGCCGCTCTCTCTGTCTCTTCCTCTCTCCCTCTCTGTCTCTTCCCCTCTCTCTCTCTGTCTCTTCCTCTCTCTCTCGCTCTTCCTCTCTTTCTCTCTCCTCTCTCTCTGTCTCTTCCTCTCTGTCTTTCACTGTCTCTCTCTCTCCTCTCTCTCTGTCTCCCTCTCTGTCTCTTCCTCTCTCTCTGTTGTCTCTTCCTCTCTCTCTCTTTCTGTCTTTCCTCCCTCTCTCCATCTCTCTCTCTCTCTCTTCATCCCTATCTCTCTGTCTCTTCCTCCCTTTCTCTCTCTCTTCCTCCCTCTCTCTGTCTCTTCCTCTCTCTCTGTCTCTTCCTCTGTCTCTTCCTCCCTCTCTCTCTGTCTCTTCCTCTCTCTCTGTCTCTTCCTCTCTCGCCGTCTCTTCTTCTCTCTCTCTCTTCCTCCCTTTCTTTCTGTTGTCTCTTCCTCTCTTCCTCTCTCTCTCTGTCTCTTCCTCTCTCTCTCTGTCTCTCTCTGTCTCTTCCTCTCTGTCTCTCTCTCTCTGTCTCTTCCTCCCTCTCTCTCTGTCTCTCTCTCTTCCTCTCTGTCTCTTCCTCTCTCTCTGTCTCTTCCTCTCTCTCTCTCTTCTCCTCTCTCTCTCTGTCTCTTCCTCTCTGTCTTTCACTGTCTCTCTCTCCTCTCTCTCTGCCGCTCTCTCTGTCTCTTCCTCTCTCCCTCTCTGTCTCTTCCCCTCTCTCTCTCTGTCTCTTCCTCTCTCTCTCGCTCTTCCTCTCTCTCTGTCTCTTCCTCTCTGTCTTTCACTGTCTCTCTCTCTCCTCTCTCTCTGTCTCCCTCTCTGTCTCTTCCTCTCTCTCTGTTGTCTCTTCCTCTCTCTCTCTATTCCTTTGTCTCTCTCTCTCTTCCTCCCTCTCTCTCTTCCTCTCTCTCTCTCTTCTCCTCTCTCTCTCTGTCTTCCTCTCTGTCTTTCACTGTCTCTCTCTCTCTCGCTCTCTCTTTCACTGTCTCTTCCTCTCTCTCTGTCTCTTCCTCTCTGTCTTTCACTGTCTCTCTCTCTGTCTCCCTCTCTGTCTCTTCCTCTCTCTCTGTTGTCTCTTCCTCTCTCTCTCTCTTCCTCTGTCTCTCTCTCTCTTCCTCCCTCTCTCTCCTCCTCTCTCTCTCTTCTCCTCTCTCTCTCTGTCTCTTCCTCTCTGTCTTTCACTGTCTCTCTCTCTCTCTCTCTCTCTCGCTCTCTCTTTCACTGTCTCTCTCTCTCTCTCTCTCTTCCTCTCTCTCTCTCCCCCCTCTGTCTCTTCCTTTCTCTCTCTCTCTCTCTCTGTCTCCGTCTCTTACCCTCTGTCTCTTCCTCTCTCTCTGTCTCTTCCCCTCTGTCTCTTCCTCTCTCTTTCTCTCTCTCTCTCTCTGTCTCTTCATCTCTCTCAATTCCTCTCTCTCTCTCCCTCTCTCTCTGTCTCTTCCTCTCTCCCTCTCTGTCTCTTCCCCTCTCTCTCTGTTGTCTCTTCCTCTCTCTCTGTCTCTTCCTCTGTCTCTCTCTGTCTCTTCCTCTCTCTCTCTATCTCTATCTCTCTCTCTTCCTCTCTCTCTCTCTTCTCCTCTCTCTCTCTGTCTCTTCCTCTGTCTTTCACTGTCTCTCTCTCTCTCTCCCTCTCTCTCTCGCTCTCTCTCTCTCTTCCCCTCTCTCTCTGTCTCTTCCTCTCTGTCTTTCACTCTCTCTCTCTCTCTCTCTCTCTCTCTCTCTGTCTTTCACTGTCTCTCTCTCTCTCTCTCTCTCTCTCTTCATCTCTCTCTCTCCCCCCTCTGTCTCTTCCTTTCCCTCTCTCTGTCTCTGTCTCTTCCCCTCTGTCTCTTCCTCTCTGTCTCTGTCTCTTCCCCTCTGTCTCTTCCTTTCTCTTTCTCTCTCTCTCTCTCTTCCTCTCTCTCAATTTCTCTCTCTCTCTCTCCCTCCCTCTGTCTCTTCCCCTCTGTCTCTTCCTCTCTCCCTCTCTGTCTCTTCCCCTATGTCTCTTCCTCTCTCTTTCTCTCTCTCTCTCTCTCTCTGTCTCTTCCTCTCTCTCAATTCCTCTCTCTCTCTCCCTCTCTCCCTCTCTCTCTGTCTCTTCCTCTCTCCCTCTGTCTCTTCCCCTCTGTCTCTTCCTCTCTTTCTCTGTCTCTTCCCCTCTGTCTCTTCCTCTCTCTTTCTCTCTCTTGCTCTCTTTCAAATTCAAGCTGCTTTATTGGCATGAAAAACATTGTGTCAATATTGCCAAAGCAACAATATACATTGTAACAAAATTGTAAATGATAGCAACTAATAATATAAAATGGTAGTAAATAATAATACAAAATTAAATACAAAAATAATAACAATAAAATGGTAACAGTCAATAGTAGAAATGCAATAAATATAAAATAAAATTATGGAAAATGAAACCATAACTAACTTATAACTAAATAACAGTCATTTTCTTCTTTATATCAGTACTACAACTACAATCATCATTACTACGACTACTACTACCATCACTAAACTGTTATCACTACCATTACCACCCATATTTGGAATGATAAACATTAACAATTATAGTAATAATAGTAATAATAAGTAAGTTACTGTTTACTATGCAGATGTTATTATTCAGTGTCCCTCAGGCTATGGCAGGAAAATACATATTTGGCTGCAAGAGGAGCCATTGCTCCTTCGCCCATGAGTATTCTTAGTTTTTCCTCTGGGTTCAATTTGTAAAAATTTGGAATATATGTAGTCATTTCTGTGAATAATGAATCTCTTTGTGAGGAATATTTATCACAGTAAAGGAGAAAGTGCATCTCTGTCTCTACCTCCCCTGTCATGCAGTGACCACATACACGCTCCTCTTTGGGTAGCCATGTCTTTTTATGTCTGCCGGTTTCTATTGCCAATCGGTGGTCACTCAGCTTGTACTTGGTAAGGATCTGTCTCTGCTTCGTATCTCTGACAGAGTAGAGATAATCAGCCAATTCATATTCTCTGTTTAGGGTCAGATAGCAATTTAGTCGGCTTTGGGATTTTGTTTCGTTTTTCCAGTATTGTAAATATGATTCCTTTGATTGGTTCATGATTTTGTTTATTGGAATTCTTTCTTTTGAAGCAGTGCTGGTGTCAGCTTGGTTGGTGAGGTCCAACACCATCTGACTGAGAGGGCTCGTTTCTGGGCTCAGCTCTTGGGCTTGAAGTGCTTTAAATTGCAGACTCGAATTTGGACTTGAATTTAGATGTAGCCAAAATTTTAATGATCTTTTCTGTATTTTCATTATTACTGGAAAACGGCCCAATTCTGCCCTACAAGCATTAGTTGGTGTATTTCTCTGGACTTGTAGAATTTTCCGACAGAATTCTGCATGTAGGGCTTCAATTGGATGTTTGTCCCACATTTTAAAATCCAGTTTATTGAGTGGCCCCCCCCCTCTCTCTCTTCCTCTCTCTCTCTCTCTCTGTCTCTCCCCCCCCTCCCCTCGCTCGCTTTCACAAAAGTGAAATAAACAATGTAAACAATACACATACAGAAGTTTCAAAACAATAAAGACATTACAAATGTCAAATTCTATATATACAGTGTTTTAACAATGTGTCTCTCTCTCCGTCTCTCTTTTCATCCCTCTCTCTTTCTCTCTTCATCCCCCTCTCTCTGTATCTTCCTCCCTCTCTGTGTCTCTCTTCCTCTCTCTCTGTCTCTTCCTCTCTCTCTGTCTCTTCCTCTCTGTCTCTCTCTGTCTCTTCATCTCTCTCTCTGTCTCTTCCTCTCTCTCTCTGTCTCTCTCTGTCTCTCTCTGTCTCTTCCTCTCTCTCTCTCTTCCTCTCTCTCTCTTCCTCCCTCTCTCTCTTCCTCCCTCTCTCTCTCTTCCCCTCTCTCTCTCTTCCCCTCTCCCTCTGTCTCTTCCTCTCTCTCTCTCTGTGTCTCTTCCTCTCTCTCTGTCTCTTCCTCTCTCCCTGTCTCTTCCTCTCTCTCTCTCTCTCTCCCTCTCTCCCTCTCTCTCTGTCTCTTCCTCTCTCCCTCTGTCTCTTCCCCTCTGTCTCTTCCTCTCTCCCTCTCTGTCTCTTCCCCTCTCTCTCTGTTGTCTCTTCCTCTCTCCCTCTCTGTCTCTTCCTCTCTCTCTCGCTCTCTCTCTATCTCTCTCTCTTCCTCTCTCTCTCTCTTCTCCTCTCTCTCTCTGTCTCTTCCTCTCTGTCTTTCTCTCTCGCTCTCTCTCTCTCTCTTTTCCTCTCTCTCTCTCTTCCCCTCTCTCTCTCTCTGTCTCTTCCTCTCTGTCTTTCACTGTCTCTCTCTCTCTCTCTCTCTCTCTCTCTGTCTTTCACTGTCTCTCTCTCTCTCTCCCTCTTCATCTCTCTCTCTCCCCCCTCTGTCTCTTCCTTTCTCTCTCTCTGTCTCTGTCTCTCTTCCCCTCTGTCTCTTCCTCTCTGTCTCTGTCTCTTCCCCTCTGTCTCTTCCTCTCTCTTTCTCTCTCTCTCTGTCTCTTCCTCTCTCTCAATTCCTCTCTCTCTCTCTCCCTCTGTCTCTTCCCCTCTGCCTCTTCCTCTCTCCCTCTCTGTCTCTTCCCCTCTGTCTCTTCCTCTCTCTTTCTCTCTCTCTCTCTGTCTCTTCCTCTCTCTCTCTCTCTCTCCCTCTCTCCCTCTCTCTCTGTCTCTTCCTCTCACCATCTGTCTCTTCCCCTCTGTCTCTTCCTCTCTCTCTCTCTCTCTCTCTCTCTTCCTCTCTCTCTCTCTCTTCCTCTCTGTCTTTCACTCTCTCTCTCTCTCTCTGTGTCTTTCACTGTCTCTCTCTCTCTCTCTCTGTCTATGTCTCTTCCCCTCTGTCTCTCTCTCGCTCTCTCTCTCTCTGTATCTTCCTCTCTCTCAATTCCTCTCTCTCTCTCTCTCCCTCTCTCCCTCTCTCTCTCTCTCTCCCTCTCTCCCTCTCTCTCTGTCTCTTCCTCTCTCCCTCTGTCTCTTCCCCTCTGTCTCTTCCTCTCTCTCTCTCTCTCTCTTTCTCTCTCTCTCTTCCTCTCTCTCTCTTCCTCTCTCTCTCTCTCTGTATCTACCCCCCTCCCATCGCTCTCTTTCACAAAAGTGAAATAAACAATGTAAACAATACACATACAGAAGTTTAAAAACAATAAAGACAATACAAATGTCAAATTATATATATATATACAGTGTTTTTACAATGTGTCTCTCTCTAAGTCTCTCTCTTCATCCCTCTCTTTTTCTCTCTTTATCCCCCTCTCTCTGTATCTTCCTCCCTCTCTGTGTCTCTCTTCCTCTCTCTCTGTCTCTTCCTCTCTCTCTCTGTCTCTCTCTGTCTCTCTCTGTCTCTTCCTCTCTCTCTCTCTCTTCCTCTCTCTGTCTCTTCCTCCCTCTCTCTCTTCCTCCCTCTCACTCTCTTCCCCTCTCCCTCTGTGTCTCTTCCTCTCTCTGTGTCTCTTCCTCTCTCTGTCTCTTCCTCTCTCCCTGTCTCTTCCTCTCTCTCTTCCTCTCTCTGTCTCTGTCTATTCCTCTCTTCCTCCCTCTCTCTGTCTCTTCCTCTCTGTCTCTTCCTCTCTGTCTCTTCCTCCCTCTCTTTGTCTCTTCCTCCCTCTCTCTGTCTCTTCCTCTATCTCTTTCTCTTCCTCTCTCTCTCTCTCTCTCTCTCTGGTCTCTTCATCTCTCTCTCTCTATCTGGTCTCTCTCTCTCTTTCTATCTCTTCCTCTCTCTCTCTTCCCTTCTCTGTCTCCTTCTCTCTCTCTGTCTCTTCGTCTCTTCCTCTCTCTCTGTCTCTTCCCCCTGTCCATCCATCCCTCTCTGTCTCTTTCACTTTCTCGCTCTCGCTCTCTCCCTCTCTCTCCTCTCTCTTCCCATGTTTAGCCATGGGCTTTGGTTAGTTTTAGCCTCGTCTAGAAGGGTTCTATATTATATTGTGAAAAATGATGTCCCTCTCAACCTTTGATACAGGAACGGCATGCATACTGTAGATGATGCCCATGCAGTCTCTGGAGTGAGGGGTGAGGTATGTAAGAGAGGGATGACCTCTGGTTCCACACTGATCCAGATTTCTCTTCCCTGCCTTGCACATGCTGCAGGTGGATTGGACCCAACCTGAAGGAAATGATATGCAGACAGGCTCGATCAAGTTTCTGTGCTGGCACATCTGCAAATATTTTGCTGCAAGATTTACACTCTAACCTTTCCCTGGCTGAGCACATTCACAGTGGTTTGCAAAACGTGTTCTTGGCAGACAGGAGACAATGGGAATGAAAATGTCAAACAAGAATCCCATTTACTAGGGTCAGACTTGAGCAGAAAATACATATGCAGAGTGCATAAATGTGAATGTGCATATGCATTGTGTGTGTGTGTGTGTGTCTTGAGGGAAAGAAAGAGATTTCAAATGTTCACAGTATTTAAGGCCAGCGCCACAGCTTCACATAAAAACCCCACCACACACCATGGCTCTGTCGAGGGTAGGGATGAATCTCTTCCTCTCTCTCCTCTCTCTCTATTTCTCCTCTCTCATCCCTCCATCAACTCTCCCTTCATCTCTAATCTCTGGCTAACAGATCCCAGAACAAAGAGCGACCCTGAGCTTCTGTTGAGTTCTGCCTTCGCCTGAGGAGAGCAAAGAGACACCCTCTGGGCCTGTTCTCTCTTTAACAGACAGCAGAGAGAAAACAATATGACTGTATGCCTATCACTTTATTCCCTCACTCTGTTTATGAAGTCTTTGGAGACCAATACTTCTAACTTTGGTGGACTGGATGATAGTTATTAAGACAAGATGGCAGAATATAGCTGTCAGGCTGAACCCCCATACCATGGCCCATGTGTAGCTTCGACACTGCATCCCTGTCTGTGTCCCACGGTGGCAGGGCGTGCTCTGTCAGCTGATATCCTCTCATTGTTGCTCCTCACCGTCCCACTGGTCCCATCTCTGTTCTCTCACTCTACAGCTGTTGTTCTGTCTGGAGGCCTTTTGATCTGTTCTGTCTGTCAGCACTGTGTCCGCGTCCTGACCCCTCTACCCAGAGTCCACCGCGTCATCAGCTCCTCACTCTGCCAATGGGCTGGTTAACAACTGATCAATGATCTCGTAAAGTGCTATGTTTGCTTGATCATGTTGTCAAGCAGCTGTGTTGTCATAACTCTAGCTGCACTGATACTATGCTGCTTTGCTCCCTACCCTGATTTCCCACTTAAAAAGCAATAATTTTTATATTTTCATTATGGTTCTAGATGTACTTGATTCTGACCCTCTGAAAAAGGAACGTGCTATAACAAGTACTGTGTGTCAGAATGGTGTTGGGGCTATTGGACCAGTGCAGATCCAAATGTTGTGTTCCAGGCCCTGCACATCAGTGCAATAGTGATGATATGAAGAAAACTTTTGTGGCAACTACCGGACATATGGACTCTGGGTTGTATCTCTTTTAAGTGACTGCCCTGGCTGAGTTTAACAACATATATCAAAGTATAGGCCTGAGTCCTTAGCTGCAAGACAATACAGTGTCTCTGTGGGTCCACAGCTTTATTTTCAGTCTTCACTCTTTCCATGACAAACTGCCCTTTTCATCATAATGCTATAAGATTCTAAAGTAATGCCCTTTATGACAGCTAAGCTGTATATGCTTGTTTTATATGCTTATAGAAGTGTATAGCTTCCAGGAACGGATTAGCCATTGAAAAATAAGACTGAAAGTGAAGAAAGGATAATAACATGTTGTCATTATGTTGTTTTAAAAGTATGCTGCTTATTTATCCCTTCTTTCTGGCCCCACTCTTACCATACCAACCCTTTCTACTTCTCTATCTACCATACCAACCCTTTCTACTTCTCTATCTACCATACCAACCCTTTCTACTTCTCTATCTACCATACCAACCCTTTCTACTTCTCTATCTACCATACCAACCCTTTCTACTTCTCTATCTACCATACCAACCCTTTCTACTTCTCTATCTACCATACCAACCCGTTCTACTTCTCTATCTACCATACCAACCCTTTCTACTTCTCTATCTACCACACCACCCCGTGCTACTTATCGCTATCTACCACATCACCCTGTGCTACTTAGCACTATCTACCATAACAACCCTTTCTACTTATTGCTATCTACCATACCACCCCGTGCTACTTAGCTCTATTTACCATACCACCCCGTGCTACTTAGAGCTATTTACCATACCACCCCTGCTACTTAGCGCTATTTACCATACCATCTCTGCTGTCACAGGCCTGCAGGCTCTGTGTGACTGGCAGGGAAGGACAAGACTCAAGGTTTTGAGGTTTTGACAAACATTTCTAGCTAGAGAGAGTGAAAAGAGCAGCACATCTGAGCTCAGGCCTCTGAGCAGGACTTTGCATCAGAAGTGTGTTGCTCCAGCTCAGAGCATGTTTTTCATGTTGTAACTATTTCAAAAGAATGAAATATATGTGTAAAATGGATGTACTGTATTTGAAAACAAAGCTCATCCACACAATGTAAACTGCCAAGGTGAAATGCAGGTCATCTACTAGGCTGCCTTTTTGTGTGTTTAAAGACCAGCATAGAGGACATTTTCGCTCCACTTCCCTATGCCTGCCTTGCCTTGGCGCAGCCGGATTGAGTACTCATCCGAGAGAGAAAAATGGGAATTCAATTTTGTGCTCTTATCAGTTCCAAGAGAAGTCTGGGTTTTAATTTGGAGGTTGAAATGACTTGAGAAGGTGGAAGGAAGCAGCTGTACAGTGAACAAGGAGACGTGGGCAATCAGGCTATCACACAGATCTAAGGCCGCCTGCCTGGGAAAATAATTTCCAAGAACTGGATAGGCCACCTGATCTGGCTTCCCAAACTCCTTAATAAGAAAATCAATGCAATGCGATGCTTCCAACCCTATAATTACATTAGCCCATTTCTGTGTTCACTGGGAAGGATGTTTGAGAGCCTGTGCTGAGGTAATGGCTTGTAGAGAAAATTATCGTTAAAACATTTGGCTTAGTAAGAGAGCTAGTGTTTTCTGTTTCTTAATTGCTGTAGCAGTACATACTGTAACATATGCTTAGGTAAGTTTGATAGATTCTCACTTTTCCTTATACTGGATCCTGGCTCTTATTTCTGTCATACTACATGTCACATGCCAGTTTTTTTTAAACAGCAGTTTTCTGGAGTGGATAAGATATTGAAGCATTAATGTCCCATGAGTTCTCTCACTTCCTGCAACTTAGCAAAACAAATTCTGTCTTTAGTCTTATCTGCTGAGAGTGGGAGAAAGGCAATTTAGTGGAGGATAGACTGTGGAGTCATGGTGCAATGCCACTTACTGCAGAGGGATTATGGAAATGTGAATTGCGTTCAGGCAACTGATTTCAGAGCGACAGCTCCACGCTGGGACCATTCCTTAGTCATGAGATAATAAGTTCTACACGCAGCAGAATGCTTAAACAAGTGATGATTTAATGCCACCATAATGCACCACTTCATATAACTGTAGCACAGGAGGCATTACTAGCTCTGTGTAACAACTGTAGTTTGGAATCCCTTTCTTCTGCCTTCAATTCTTCTTTGAACAAATTCAGCTGTAGCCATTCTTCTCGGGTCGGGTTGTGCAATCCATTTAAATGTTGCATGGAGGGTGCCCAGAATCAGATCAAGAACATGAAGAAAATCTGTTATGTTGGAGCCTCGGAGCAGGCTGGTATCGAGTCAAGCTTGCCTAGATGAGGGAAAAATACAAATCCACTTATTTAGCTTGCCACATTCACATGCCAATTCACACTCGGAAAGGCAGATGACCAGTTAGCATTCTCTGTAATGGCTGTTTCTGTTGTCCTGGCGTGGTGTGATTATACAATCTTGCCACCATAGAGGGGATTCTTCAAGCAGCTTAATATGAACAAACAAGCTCATTATTTTGATATATAATAATATACAGTTGAAGTCTGAAGTTTACATACACCTTAGCCAAATACATTTAAACTCAGTTTTTCACAATTCCTGACATTAATTCCTAGTAAACATTCCCTGTCTTAGGTCAGTTAGGATCACCAGTTTTCTTTTAAGAATGTGAAATCTCAGAATAATAGTAGAGAGAATTATTTATTTCAGCTTTTATTTATTTCATCACATTCCAAGTGGGTCAGAAGTTTACATACACTCAATTAGTATTTGGTAGCATTGCCTTTAAATTGTTTAAATTGGGTCAAACGTTTTGGATAGCCTTCCACAAGCTTCCCACAATTAGTTGGGTGAATTTTGGCCTATTCCTCCTGACAGAGCTGGTGTAACTGAGTCAGGTTTGTAGGCCTCTTTGCTTGCACATGCTCTTTAGGTTCTGCCCACACATTTTCTATAGGATTGAGGTCAGGGCTTTGTGATGGCAACTCCAATTTCTTGACTTTGTTATCCTTAATACATTTTTCCACAACATTGGAAGTGTGCTTGGGGTCATTGTCCATTTGGAAGACCCAGTTGCGACCAAGCTTTAACTTCCTGACTGATGTCTTGATATGTTGCTTCAATATATACACATACTTTTCCTGCCTCATGATGCCATCTATTTTGTGAAGTGCACTAGTCCCTCCTGCAGTACCCCCACAACATGATGCTAGCACCCCCGTGATTCACGGTTGGGATGGTGTTCTTTGGCTTGCACACCTTCCCCTTTTTCCTTCAAACATAACGATGGACAGTTCTATTTTTGTTTTATCAGACCAGAGGACATTTCTCCAAAAAGTACGATCTTTGTCCCCATGTGCAGTTGCAAACCGTAGTCTGGCTTTTTTATGGCAGTTTTGAGCAGTGTCTTCTTCCTTGCTGAGCGGCCTTTCAGGTTATGTCAATATGGGGCTCGTTTTACTGTGGATATAGATACTTTTGTACCTGTTTCCTCCAGCATCTTCACAAGAACTTTGCTGCTGTTCTGGGATTGATTTGCAATTTTCACACCAAAGTACGTTCATCACCAGGAGACAGAATGCGTCTCCTTCCTGAGCGGTATGACGGCTGCATGGTCCCATGGTGTTTATACTTGCATACTATTGTTTGACAGATGACCGTGGTACCTTCAGGCGTTTATAAATTGCTCCCAAGGATGAACCAGACTTGTGGAGGTCTACAATATAAATATAAGTCTACAATATAAGGTCTTGGCTGATTTCTTTTGATTTTCCCATGATGTCAAGCAAAGAGGCACTGAGTTTGAAGGTAGGCCTTGAAATCCTTTTCTGGAATTTTCAAAGCTGTTTAAAGGCACAGTCAACATAGTGTATGTAAACTTCTGACCCACTGGAATTGTGATACAGTGAATTATAAGTGAAATAATCTGTCTGTAAACAATTTTTGGAAAAATTAGATGTCCTAACCGACTTGCCAAAACTACAGTTTGTTATCAAGAAATTTGGTTGAAAAAAATGACTCCAACCTAAGTGTATGTAAACTTCCGACTTCAACTGTATATACCATTGAGCAGATGCTTTGATCCAAAGCGTCTTTCAGTCATGTGTGCATACATTTTACATATTTTATTTTTGATTTCATTTTTTATTTCACCAGGTAGCCCTGTTGGGAACAAGTTCTCATTTACAACTGTGACCTGGCCAAGATAAAGACAAGCAGTGTGACAAAAACAACAACACAGAGTTACACATGGAATAAACAAATATACAGTCAATAACACAATATAAAAATCAATATACAGTGTGTGTATATGCAATAAGATTAGGGAGGTTAGGCAATAAATAGGTCATAGTGGCAAAATAATTACAATATAGCATTAACACTGGAGTCATAGATGTGCAGATGATGATGTGCAAGTAGAGATACTGGGGTGCAAAAGAACAAAAATAAATAACAAATGGGGCTGAGGTAGTTGGGTGGGCTATATACAGATGGGCTATGTACAGGTACAGTGATCGGTAAGCTGCGCTGACAGCTGATGCTTAAAGTTAGTAAGAGATATACGTCTCTAGCTTCAGGGATTTTTGCAATTCGTTCCAGTCATTGGCAGCAGAGAAATGTCAGGAAAGGCAGCCAAATGAGAAGTTGGCTTTGGGGATGACCAGTGAAATATACCTACTGGAGTGTGTGCTACGGGTGGGTGTTGCTATGGTGACCAGTGAGCTGAGATAAGGCGGGGCATTACCTAGCATAGATTTATAGATGACCTGGAGCCAGTGGGTTTGGCGACGAATATCAAGCGAGGGCCAGCCATGTGTATGTAAACTTCTGACCCACTGGAATTGTGATACAGTGCATTCAGGTCACAGTGGTGGGTAGTATATGGGGCTTTGGTGACAAAACGGATGGCACTGTGATAGACTGCACCCAATTTGCTGAGTAGAGTGTTGGATGCTATTTTGCAAATTACATCGCCGAAGTCATGGAACGGTAGGATAGTCCGTTTTACGAGGGTATGTTTATCAGCATGAGTGAAGGAGGCTTTGTTGCAAAATAGGATGCTGATTCTAGGTTTCATTTTGGATTGGAGATGCTTAATGTGAGTCTGGAAGGAGAGTTTAAAGTCTAACCAGACACCTAGGTATTTGTAGTTGTCCACATATTCTAAGTCAGAACCATCCAGAGTAGTGCTTGCTGGTGCGGGCAGCAATCGGTTGAAGAGCATGCATTTAGTTTTACTAGCATTTAAGAGCAGTTGGAGGCCACGGAAGGATTGTTGCATGGCATTGAAGCTCGTCTGGAGGTTTGTTAACACAGTGTCCAAAGAAGGGCCAGAAGTATACAGAATTGTGTCGTCTGCGTAGAGGTGGATCAGCAGAACAACATCATTGTTATGTACAGAGAAAAGTGTTGGCCCGATAATTGAACCCTGCGGCACCCACATAGACTGCCGGAGGTCCGGACAACAGGTCCTCCGATTTGACACACTGAGCTCTATCTGAGAAGTAGTTGGTGAACCAGGCGAGGCAGTCATTTGAGAAACCAAGGCTGTTGAGTCTGCCGACAAGAATGCGGTTGATTGACATAGTCGAAAGCATTGGCCTGGTCAATAAAGACGACTGCACAGTACTGTCTTTTATCGATAGCGGTTATGATATTGTGTAGTACCTTGAGCGTGGCTGAGGTGCACCCATGACCAGCTCTGAAACCAGATTGCATAGCGGAGAAGGTACGATGGGATTCGAAATGGTCAGTGATCTGTTTGTTAACTTGGTTGTCAAAGACTTTAGAAAGGCAGGGCAGGATAGATTTAGGTCTGTAACAGTTTGGGTTTAGAGTGTCTCCCCCTTTGAAGAGGGGGATGATCGCGACAAGGTTCCAATCTTTTGGGATCTCCGACGATATGAAAGAGAGGTTGAACAGGCAAATAATAGGGGTTGCAACAATTGTGGCGGATAATTTTAGAAAGAGAGGGTCCAGATTGTCTAGCCCAGCCGATTTGTAGGGGTGCAGATTTTCAGCTCTTTCAGAACATTTGGGTGACGGCGAAATGGGGGAGCTTGGGAAAGTTTCTGTGGGGGGTGCAGAGCTCTTGGTCGGGTTAGGGGTAGCCAGGTGGAAAGCATGTCCAGTCGTAAAAAAATGCTTATTGAAATTCTCAATTATCGTAGATTTACAGGTGGTGACAGTGTTTCCTAGCCTCAGTGCAGTGGGCAGCTGGGAGGAGGTGCTCTTATTCTCCATGGACTTTACAGTGTCCCAAAACCTTTTTAAATTTGTGCTACAGGATGCAAGTTTCTGTTTGGTCCTGGGATAGAACCGGTGGACACCATGTTGCAAAACCCATTATCTACCAACTGAGCTACAGAGGACAACTGTGTTTCGCTGTAATTCACGGACCTATTACACACCATGTTATTGCCACATACTCAGACTGAAAATAATCTGTTGTTCTTTTTGGAGTTAGAGTATTTTTTGACAGCAGAAGAGGTACTGTACTAAGGCATAGAGAGATATAGTGAGAGAGGTTGATTGGTGATTGGGTGGTTGATGATAATGAGGCAACTTAAATGATCTTAGTCAACCCGTTACGTAACCTCTTAGTCAACCCGTTACGTGATTTCCAGGCTTTTGTGCAGGAGGAAATGTCTGATTTGCGAGACTCATCCATGGGTGTAGTAATGGTAGTCTCCATGTTGCGCCCTGGATACAGTACACTGTGGATGTTGATGAAGAGTCTAAATGCTCTGTTCTCTCTGTCTTTTCTTTCTGTCCTCCATGCAGCGTGTCCCCAAGGGACGTTCAAGTCCACCCAGGGGCCAGGGCTGTGTATGCAGTGCCCCCCCAACAGCCGCTCCACTGTGGAGGCTGCCACTATCTGCGGCTGCCGTAACGGATACTACAGAGGAGACATGGACCTGCCCGAGGCCTCCTGCACCAGTAAGTCTCACACTCCATTTAATCAATGGGAAAATACTTTTGAAGTTCATTTTCATTTGGAAAGGGCGTGCTCAATATCAACTGTTTTACACGTGCTGCTTATTCGGCACTTCCCATGCTTGACTGCAACAGAGTAAGTATAGAACCTGAGGGATGCGTGAATGGCCACCCCCTCCTCTACCAGCTTCATTTTTAATACTCACTCTTTAACACAAGGTCCAGTCAATGAAGTGTGAGAAGGAGAAAGCACTCTGGTCTAAACAACTGCCGGACCGAAAGACTTTATGATTCCATCGATGGATGAGCAGCTGTTCTAGGTCTCTCTCCATCTGCCCCATTGCCCCAGATCATATCAATGTAGGTTGATACATGAATACCATTTAACTGCTGTCCCTGAGGTTGAGCCAGCCACTCCAACCACTGCCCTAAAACGCCCTGATTCAGTTCCCTTCAAACCTACAGGGACAGAGAAAGTGGGGCACTGCGCTATGTAGGTGACCTGGATAGACAAGTACTAGGGGAAAATAAGACATGGTCACCCCATTCATAAGTAGTTGAATATGAAACTCCTTTGTGAATGAAAGGCTGATGGGTCAGAAAACACAGTCTATTGAACCATTGTTGTTCTATCCAGACCCCTTAGACGTGCTATTATAACGCTTCTGTTTCACCAAGACTCTTCCTAGAGCTGGCCGCCCGGCCAACCTGAGCAATCGGTGGAGAAGGGCCTTGGCCAGGGAAGTGACCAAGAACCCCATGGTCACTCTGACAGAGCTCCAAAGTTCCTCTGTGGAGATGGGAGAACCTTCCAGAAGGACAGCCATCTCTGCAGCACTCCACTAATCAGGCCTTTATGGTAGAATGCCCAGACGGAAGCCAGTCCTCAGTAAAAGGCACATGACAGCCTGCTTTGAGTTTGCCAAAAGGCACCTAAAGACTCTCAGACCATGAGAGACAAGATTCTCTGGTCTGATGAAACCAAGATAGAACTCTGGTCTGAATGCCAAGCGTCATGTCTGGAGGAAACCTGACATCATCCCTACGGTGAAGCAGGGTGGTGGCAGCATCATGCTGTGCGGATGTTTTTGAGCAGCAGGGACTGGGAGACGAGTCAGGTTCGAAAGAAAGATGAACGGAGCAAAGTACAGAGATCCTTGATGAAAATGTGCTCCCGAGCGCTCACGATCTCAGACTGGTTCACCTTCCAACATGACAACGACCCTAAGCACACAGCCAAGACAATGCAGGAGTGGCCTCGGGACAAGTCTCTGAATGTCTTTGTGTGAACGAGCCAGAGCCCGGACTTGAACCCGATCTAACATCTCTGCAGATACCTGAAAATAGCTGTGTAGCAACGCTCCCCATCCCACCTGACATAGCTTGTGAGGATCTGCAGAGAAGAATGGGAGAAACTCCCCAAATACACACACACACTTGTTGCACACAAGATTGTAGCGTCATACCCAATAAGACTTGAAGTTCAGCAAGGTACTGAGTAAAAGGTCTGAATTCTTATGTAAATGTGATATTTCAGTTTTTATTTTTAATACATTTGCAAACATTTCTATTTTTTTTTGCTTTGTCATTATGGGGTGTTGTGTGTAGATTGATAAGGGGGGAAAACTATTTAATCAATTTTAGAATAAGGCTGTAACATAACAAAATGTGGAAAAAGTGGTCTGAATACTTTCCGAATGCACTGTAACAATAACGTTTAAGAAGCACTGGATTTTCTGTGTTTTTTTTTATTTGTATAATGTTTATTAATTATGGAATTATGAAAAATATGAATAACATTTCACCAATGAGTCCACTAGAGTGTGGGGTGCTTGTCTTTTCTCTCTCTGGCCTCTTATCTCTGATGGTGGTGAGGCGCTGGTGCTTTTCTCACTCCTTTCATGTGACTTTGCTGTGACTAAGAGATGAGGCCTGGACTCCTGCTGGGCCTGGACTGTCAGTGCCGTTCCAATCCTGGGGCCCCGCTATAGAACACTGCAGAAGAGCTTCAGGAAGGCCTTTATCCCTTCTCTCTCCTCTTTCTCCATTCCAGCTCCACTTTCTGTTTTATTGTGATTAGCAGGATGAAGGTACTCTCTCGGGTTCTAGAGTTGGGTCTTAGAAGCATCTATAGGTCCGCTGTGTGTGTGTGTGTGTGTGTGTGTGTGTGTGTGTGTGTGTGTGTGTGTGTGTGTGTGTGTGTGTGTGTGTGTGTGTGTGTGTGTGTGTGTGTGTGTGTGTGCAGTACAGTACAGTACAGTACAGTACAAGTCAAAAGTTTGGACACACTAACTCATTCAAGGGTTTTTCTTTATTTTTACTATTTTCTAAATTGTAGAATAATAGTGAAGATATCAAAACTATGAAATAACACATGGAATCAGGTAGTAACCAAAAAAGTGTTAAACAAATCAACATTTATTTTATATTTGAGATTCTTCAAAGCAGACACCCTTTGCCTTGATGGCAGCTTTAAACACTCTTGACATTCTCTCAACCAGCTTCATGAGGTAGGAGCCTGGAATGCATTTAAATTAACAGGTGTGCATTGTGAAAAGTACATTTCTGGTATTTCTTTCTCACCTCGGATTGCTTCACAGAGTTAAAGTAACAGACACATCTTAACATCATGTGTTATTTGTGTTATTTCATAGTTTTGATGTCTTCACTATTATTCTACACTGTAGAAAATAGTAAAATAAAGAAAAACCATTGAATGAGTAGGTGTGTCCAAACTTGTGTGTGTGTGTGTGTGAAATGGTAAATTACTGTTTGTAATGGTTCTTTCTTTCACAACAATTACCCTCTGACACACATGCTCACCTCCGCCCCACATCTATTCTCACACTCGTATCCCCCTCTCTCTCTCTCTCTAGTTCAATTCAAATGGCTTTATTAGCTTTATATAGATATTTCAACTATCACGTTTCAGGGGCAGACAAAGACAGGTCAAGGGCAGGCAGTGGTCAATAATACAAATAGGTGTGGCAAAGGTGCAGGATGGCAGGCAGGCTCAGGGTCAGGGCAGGCAGAAAAGGTAAAAACCAGGAAAACTACAAACAGAGAACACAGGTATAAATACACAGGGGATAATGGGGAAGATGGTCGACACCTGGAGGGGGTAGTGACAATCCTAAAGACAGGTGAAACAGATCAGGGTGTGACAGAAACGTCATATTATGGCTACATACAGTGTTGTAACGATGTGCCAATAGTTAAAGTACAAAGGGGAAAATAAATAAACATAAATATGGTTGTATTTATAATTATGTTTGTTCTTCACTGGTTGCCCTTTACTTGAGGCAACAGGTCTCAAATATTGCTGCTCTAATGGCATACTCTGGGATTTCACCTAATATATATGGGACTTTATCAAAATTGGATTTGTTTTCAAATTCTTTGTGGGTCTGTGTTATCTGAGGGAAATATGTGTACACATTTGGCAGGATGTTAAGAAGTACAGCTCAGTTTCTATCTCATTTTGTGGGCTGTGTGCGCATGGCCTGTCTTGTCTTGAGAGCCAGGTATGCCTTCGGCGGCCTTTCTCAATAGCAAGGCTATGCTCACTGAGTCTATACATAGTCAATGATTTCCTTAATTTTGGGTCATTCACAGTGGTCAGGTATTCTGCCACTGTGTATTCTCAGTTTAGTCTTTCTCTCTCTCTCTCGTCCTCCCTGACGCATAATCTCTCATCCTCCTTGAAACATACTCTCTCTTGCTTGTTCTCCCTGTCTCACTCTCTTTCCCTGTCTCCCCCTCTCTCTCTGTCTCTCTCTTTCTTTCCCCCTCTCTCTCTCTGAAATCAATTCAATGCAATGGGCCTTATTGGCATTGGAAACATGTTTACATTGTCAAAGCAAGTGTAATAGACAATAAACAAGGGAAATTAGCAATCAGAAATTTACAGTAAATATTACTCACATTTTATTTTTTATAATATAGAATGTCAAATGTTATTATTGGCAATGTACAGTGTTGTAACTCTCTCTCTCTCTCTCTCTCTCTCTCTCTCTCTCTCTCTCTCTCTCTCTCTCTCTCTCTCTCTCTCTCTCTCTCTCTCTCTCTCTCTCTTTTCCTCCCTGACAGTCTTTCTCTCCTATAATGTGTCTCTCAGTGTTTCCCCTCTAATCCGCTAGCTGTTAACTCCAGTGAGACAGTACTGAGACAGTGCGGAGGAGGCTGAAAGGCATGTGGGTGTAGTTGAAAAGAGCTCCTGACTATAGGGCCTTTACTCTTAGACAGGCTTTGTTCCACCACAGCCGTCACTGGGGACCCTGTGCTGTGACCATTACCAAGTCATCAACCATCCAGACTCACACAAATGTCTTCTTCTCAATTTTATGGAAATAGAAAACACTAAAAAAGTAAAGAAGTGAGAGAGAGAGGAACGATGCTAATATCAGACACAGGAGGCTTCTGAGGGGAAGACGGCTCATAATAATGTCTGGAACAACATCAAACCCATGCATGTGTTATTTTTTATTTTTTTTTGCATTTTACCCCTTTTTCTCCCCAATTTCATGGTATCCAATTGTTGTAGTAGCTACTATCTTGTCTCATCACTACAACTCCCGTACGGGCTCGGGAGAGACGAAGGTTGAAAGTCATGCGTCCTCCAATACACAACCCAACCAAGCCGCACTGCTTCTTAACACAGCGCGCATCCAACCCGGAAGCCAGCCGCACCAATGTGTCGGAGGAAACCGCACCGCCACAGGAGTCGCTGGTGCGCGATTAGACAAGGACACCCCTACCGACCAAGCCCTCCCCTAACCCGGGCGACGCCAATTGTGTGTGTCGCCCCATGGACCTCCCGGTCGCGGCCGGTTACGACAGAGCCTGGGCACGAACCCAGGGACTCTGATGGCACAGCTGGCGCTGCAGTACAGCTCCCTTAACCACTGCGCCACCCGGGAGGCCCGAAACCCATGTGTTTGATGTAGTGTATTTGATACCATTCCACCAGTTCCACTCCAGCCATTACCACGAGCCCGTACTCCCCAATTAAGGTGCCACCGACCTCCTGTGATATCAGAGTAAATGAGATGCTCCTCTTACTTTCCTATAGTGCCTGTAAAGTTTTTCCTTACCATTTCATAAACATTTTGTCAATGTGATTTGAATTTGTGGGTGTTTGTTTGGAGTATTATTCAGAAACCAACCTTCCCCTTTTCATCTACTCCCACTCACCACTTTGACTATTAAAAGTGTTCAAAGACAGAGACAGCAGCTGCATGACATATGATTACAGTAGTGAAGTGTGCAGATATGATGCTGAAGCTGTAATCAATGTAATGAATGCATGGTTTCTGACTGTAGAGTGTGGCTGGCCACCCGTGTCCTTATCCTCTTACTGTTTATGTAAATCAGGATGTATCAGCTTAAATAATTATTCCCCCCACTGATGTCGAGTGCTAATTGAGGACAGTGTGAGTTCGCTTGAAAACGCTGCACAGTTGTGGAAGGCAGATCTCTGAGGAAACAGTGTGTAGCAGAGCTAACCTGAAGCCAGCCTCGTAGCGGGTGTACATCTAAGCATCCTTGTTCAGTTTGCATGTTATTGACTCACATATTTATTCTACTTACTATTCACCAAATTAGCTTAGAGATGAAGGTGAATTTCAGAAACACAAATAAACACACCCACCACATACAAGCAGTACGCACTTACACACACACACACACGTTAGTAGTATACACACGTATACTTTCTCTCTCTATTGGTTTCCCCTGCTCACGGACTGTGCAGTAGAGCAGCTGTTAGGCTGTGTGTAGAATCAGTGTGAGCGAGGCAAGGCAAGGTGTGTGTAAAGTGGGCTGGTGTTCTGCTGCTCCCTCTGTCAGATTAGAAGGCTGATGGTTTGACACTCTCCCCACACTGTCAGCAGGAGAGCAACGCTACGCTATAACCACGGAGCTGCACTGGTGAGCCTCCATGCTCCTTCAAAGACCTATCACTCACTACTACACTTCTTAAACATCAGGTGCCCATCTATGCCCCCCTATTGGAACTTCCTGTACACCCTCCTGGAAGCCCTCATCAGGCCCCATCCTGGGCCTTGCCATACTGCTGGAGAGAAGAACATTGATGTTTGTTTAATTATTCTAATTGAAGCGGCACCCCTACGGCAAGCCAGCAGTGTTGCACAGTGTGTGGACTTGACACAACATTGACGGTAATTACCTGGAGTCAGATAGAGAGACAATAGCTATTACTCCATCAGGGAAAGGAGTGATGAGACCATTCTACACTCACATAGCTCGCCTCACGCAAAGAGGCAAGCATCTTAATGTCTGCAGCTGGAAGATGAATTCCCCAGTCTGTGTGGTCATTTGTGGTCACACATGCACGCACGCAGGGCAGCAGGTAGCCTATCAGTTAGTGTTGCTAGCTTGAATCCCTGAGCTACCAATGTGAAAAATCTGCCAATGTGCCCTTGAGCAAGGCACTTAACCCTAGTTGCTCCAGGTTCACCGTTAATAATGGCTGACCGTGACCCCAATCTCCAAGGCTCTCTCAGGGGGATTTGGGATATGCAAAAAACACATGTGCATAATGCACACTACATGTGTGAAATAGGACAAATGTAAGCACCGACCAAATAAAATGTTATATTATTACAATATGCACATGTAAAAACATGGGCCTGGTCATGTCTAGCCCACTCTCTCAGTCTCATGAAATATGCAGGTAGCATAGAGCCTCAGTTACCCTCTTCCCTTTGCTTTCACACTCAGACATAGACAGCTACAAAAGGTCATGAAAACATACAAATAAAGTGTTGCTCCAGACAGATTGAAACTAAAACGGCCTCTCATGGGTTTTCCTCGAAAGGTAAGGTTGAATGTTAAAGCAGCCTTGGCATCTTTAGAGCAGACAGTTTCAGACTGCTGTGCCCCCTTGGGTTTTGATATACAGTAGCACATGGCAGAATCACTGAGGACTGTAGAGTCTAGATTGACATTCAAAAAGCAATTTGTCTCTGAGACATACCCATTAAAACCCTACTTCCCTTGTTCTTTATTAGGACATCCGGTCATAGAATCCTGTTTAAATCCAGGCCCACTGGGCAAAAACTGGTGGAATCAATGTTGTTTCCATGTCATTTCAACCAAAACATGTCATTTAATCAGCGTGGAAAACCTGATTGGATTTGCAAAGAGTCATCAACGTAAGGGAATTTGGTATTTTTTTCCCATGTTGAATTCACGTTAAATGATAATTCAAAAAATATATAAATCAAAACTCGACTTGATCTGACGTCTGTGCCCAGTGGGGGGGCAACAGTAATGGTGAACTACCAGACTTACTAGCGAGATACTCTGTTGCTGTACTATAATATAATGTATTAAAATGTCCCGGTGGAAGATAACTTTTCATTTAGTCATATCATGGCCTTTTCTAAACACTAAAGGGCAGTTTTGTCATGGGCCTCTCCACAGGGAATCTGGAATGCCTGATAATACAGATCAGTAGAGTCCGGCCTGTTATTTCCCTCTGGGCGCATTCCGGAATGGCATCAGCGGGAAAGAAGGAGAGAAACGACCGGTCCGGTCAAGGAAGAAGTGTGTGATTGTTAGCGTGTGGAGTCGCGTGCCGACACACTTCCTGACGGTGTCTTGGTGTGCTGTGGGTTTAGCCTTTGGCTCTTGGTCTTGCTGGGTGATGGTGATGTGATGGGCCTCTCTAGTTACTGCAGAGTAGTTTGGACAGTCAATACACAAGATTCCTTTTTTTGTAGTTGTTATTTTGCTCACATAAATGAATACAACCTTCAAAGAGTTTTGGGCTTTTGATTTAATCTATGGTGGCGGCTTGTACTTAATTATTCTGTTTCTCCGTATGTGAACTGTTATTGTAACTCACAGTTGATGAGAAAAAAGTCCATTCTACACTTAAATTGCATATTTGCTAAAGAATGTTAGCTAACCCTGTAACTCTCACTCTGAGGTCTCCTGGTATGGTTGTACAGAAGGCTGGTGATCCATCAAAGGCTAGTCAATGGCAAAACGATTACCCCCCTGTTGTGTCCCTGAGGGCAGGGGCACGAGGCGCAGTATCAATTACCCTCAAGTTAATTAGCATAGATCTACAGACCAGTCTGAGGGTCTGGGTGTCGATAACTCAGCTTGGTGCAGCCCTGTGCCACTGAGCCAAATCAACCCCGACTCCTATAGCTGATGGGACAGTGGGGGAGAGGGAGAGAGAACAGTAACTAACGCTGTAGACAAATTAGATTCCCTCGCAAATTAAAGAGGGGAGGTGCTAGTGACAATAATGGCCTGTAAATAAGACGTTAAGTAGTGATCAGATCAGCCTTCTCAACCCCTCCATGTTTTATTTTTGCAGAGCTGAGAAACACATCACAGACATCGCAACGGGATCTATTAAACTAAGACAGGCTTTTGGCTGAAAGGACCAGTGACCCTGTGTTATGTGAAGTGTGAACCGAGTCTTTCAATAAATCCCAGCTAAAAGAGTCTCTAATTGGCCACCCATGGCAATCAAAACCTACTTACAGCCATATCAAGATACAATTAGAAGGTACACAATTGCATGTATTAACAAACAGTAAGCAAGACAGATGGATTCCCTATACAGTTCACACTGGCTGTGAGTTATGAGTTATCATACTGTATCATACCTCCTCTGGGTGGTCTATTATAGAGCTGCTGTATGGAGCAAAGCCACTCTTCTCCACAGCACCTGACCATTACTGTTGTAATCCACAGACTCAGACTGCTGGCTCTGCTTCACATAGAGAAACAGAGAATGTGAGGAGGGTGATCAGGAGAGAGAAATATAAAAGAATAATGACCAATTTCCATACATTCAGATCACAGCCGTGACTTACGGAGATGAAAGGGAGAAGACAGAAAAAGTGAATCAGAGAGACAGAAAAGCCAGGCTGCTAAGAGATGGTCAGACCCCTGTGTGTACATCGGCAACCGCTATCAGAAAGGCATATGTTAAATTGGTCAGCCAACCCAATGATCTGTCAGTTCCTCTTGATTCACTGGTAGAATGGTCAAATACAAATTGGAGTCCCACAGTGATGGTTGGGCTTCGTGAAATTGTAAACATACACAGACAGTAACAACCGACTATTGTGAATGAAATCTTTAGGTTTTGTGAGAAGCATACAGTACAGCCACCATAGGGAAATATGTCCACAAAAATATGATTGGACAAGAACTGTGTGATGATAATAGTTTTAGTCTCAAGCACAGAGATGGAAACAGTGCACAACAAAACCCAACGTCCCTGGCAGGGATCACAGAGCCAGCCAGTTCAAATGAGTTCAAATACATGAGAAATGTAGTGAGAACTGTTTCAGCGTTCCAGTATGAGTGAATGTTGGTGAGAGGGATGAGGTTGTGTAGGAAGGTTGGCTAAGAGGGGATGATTGAGTGGTGTAATTTCAGCTCCCATGCTGCGCTTTGTCATGTTAATGGTATTGTAACACTGTTGCAACACATCAACATCAATAACACATGGGGCTAAATGGCAGCTGAATACCCCATGAAGTCTAATAACCAGTGGGGGATAATTTCTGTGAAAAGCATAGCAGTGGCATACAGTACCAGTCAAAAGTTTGAACACACCTACTTATTTCAGGGCTTTTCTTAATTTGTACTATTTTCTACATTGTAGAATAATAGTAAAGACATCAAAACTATGAAATAACACATATGGAATCATGTAGCAACCAAAAAAAGTGTTAAACAAATCAAAATATATGTTATATTTGAGATTCTTCAAAGTAGCCACCCTTTGTCTTCATGACATCGTTGCATAATCTTGGCATTATCTCAACCAGATTCACGAGGTAGTCACCTGGAATGCATTTCAATTCAAAGTTGTGCCTTGTTAGAAGTTAATTTGTGGAATTTCTTTCCTTCTTAATGCGTTTGAGCCAATCAGTTGTGTTGTGACAAGGTAGGGGTGGTATACAGAACATAGCTTCCAAATAAATGCTTCACAGAGTTCAAGTAACAGACACATCTCAACATCAACTGTTCAAAGGAGACTGCATGAGTCAGGCCTTCATGGTCGAATTGCTGCAAAGAAACTACACTAAAAGACACCAATGAGAAAAAGAGACTTGCTTGGGGCAAGAAACACGGCAATGGACATTAGACCAGTGGAAATCTGTCCTTTGGTCTGAGTACACATTTGAGATTTTTGGTTCCAACCGCCGTGTCTTTGTGAGACAGAGGATGATCTCCGCATGTGTGGTTCCCACCATGAAGCATGGAGGAGGAGGTGTGATGGTGTGGGGGTGCTTTGCTGGTGACACTGTCTGTGATTTATTTAGAATTCAAGGCACACTTAACCAGCATGGCTACCACAGCATTCTGCAGCGATACACCATCCCATCTGGTTTGCGCTTAGTGAGACTAACATTTGTTTTTCAACAGGACAATGACCCAAAACACACCTGCAGGCTGTGTAAGAGCTATTTGACCAAGGAGAGTGATGGAGTGTTGCATCAGATGACCTTGCCTCCACAATCACCTGCCCTCAACCCAATTGAGATGGTTTGGGATGAGTTGGACCACAGAGTGAAGGAAAAACAGCCTAAAAGTGCTCAGCACATGTGGGAACTCCTTCAAGACTTTTGGAAAGGCATTTCTCATGAAGCCGGTTGAAAGAATGCCAAGAGTGTGCAAGCTGTCACCCAGGCAAAGGGTGGCTGCTTTGAAGAATCTCAAATATAAAATATATTTGTTTAACACATTTTTGGTTACCACATGATTCCATATTCGTCATTTCATAGTTTTGATGTAGTCACTATTCTTCTACAATGTAGAAAATAGTCAAAATAAAGAAACACCTTTGAATGAGTAGGTGTGTCCAAACTTTTGACTGGTACTGTAGATATATACTATTTCTAACAGGTCAAAAACATAAATGTAACATGTGAAATAGCCTATTTCGCTCAAATGATGTTCACAAATGTGTGTACATCCCTGTCAGTGAGCATTTCTCTATTGCCAAGATAACCCATCCACCTGACAGATGTGGCATATCAAGAACCTGATTAAACAGCATGATCATTGCACAGGTGCAACTTGTGCTGGGGACAAAACAAAAGGCCACTAAAATTAGCAGTTTTGTCAAAAAACAATGCCACAGATGTCTCAGGTTTTGAGGGAGCGTGCAATTTGCATGCTGACTGCAGGAATGTCCACCAGAGCTGTTGCCAGAGCTTTGAATGTTCATTTCTCTACCATAATCCGCCTCCAACGTAATTTTAGAGAATTTGGCAGTACGTCCAATCGGCCTCACAACAACAGACCACGTGTAACCAAGCTAGCCCAGGTCCTCTATATCCGGCTTCTTCACCTGCTGGATCATCTGAGACCAGCCACCTGGACAGTTGATAAATCTGAAGAGTATTTCTGTCTGTAATAAAGCCTTCTTGTGGGGAAAATCATTTTGATTGGCTGGGTCTTGCTCCCAAGTGGGTGTGCCTATGCCCTTCCAGGCCCACCCATGGCTGCGCCCCTGCCTGCCCAGTCATGTTATATCGCTAGAATAGGGCCTAATGAATTTTAATTGACTGATTTCCTTATATTAACTGTAAAACTGTAACTCAGTAAAATCGTTGAAGTTGTTGTATTTTGTGTTTATTTTTGTTCAATATATTTATGGTTCTGACTGAATGTAATGTACATTATGTATTTGTCAACATTACAGACGACTGGTAAAACAGAAGGAGTTAAATTACTCGTGTGTGCATATTTTTTGACTGCAATGGTGGCATCAGTGCTATATATCTACATCTGAGTTAGTATTATTTGTTGATCACTATGGTTGATCCTAATATTTCTTTCATATCAGAGTGCAGTGTCTTTGTGCCGTGTCATATTAAAGTAATAGCCAGTTGCTGAAACAGTGCTACAAAAATGCCTAGAGACACCATACTACATACTGTACAGTATATTCATGTCTGCACTGCATTCCCTCTTCCTATCCAGGTGTCCCCTCTGGTCCCAGAAACGTCATCTCCATCGTTAACGAGACCTCGGTGATCCTGGAGTGGCATCCTCCAAGGGAGACTGGCGCCCGTGATGATGTCACCTACAACATCGTGTGCAGGAAGTGTCGTGCAGACCGGCCATCATGCTCCCATTGTGATGACAACGTGGAGTATGTACCCAGGCAGCAGGGTTTAACCGAGACCAGGGTGTTCATCAGTAACCTGTGGGCCCACACCCCCTACACCTTCGAGATACACGCTTTCAATGGAGTCACCAACAAGAGTCCCTACCCTGCTCAGCACGTGTCCATCAACATCACCACTAACCAGGCTGGTCAGTGGCATTGTACAGCACCATGCGTTGTGTCTCACACCATGTGTTCATATACAGCCTCCACTGGCAACCATTATAAAGCTTTGTTCTGGGAATCAATTCTTCAAGGCTTACATTATATTAATGTTCTAAATGATTAATGGTATCACACAACAACACATCAGTACTTCTGACATTTCTTGTTTTTTAAGCTGGAGACATTCTTGAACCAAAGACAAACTTTTGATCTTTTGTCAAGACTGTTGTGGATTATTCATTATGTTTTTTAAATATTCAAACGTCACAAATCGGTTTATTCGTTGTATGTCTTTCAGAGCATAGACACCATTCTGGAGGTAGAAGTGTTGTCACACAATGCATATTTATATCGCTTTATTTATGCTACTGAAACATCATATGGACTTAGTAATTTAAATGTGAGGTAAATAGTATCTGGCTCTGTCAAGCTTGTGTCGGTTGGTGTACTAAAGTGTAATAAATGAAGGAGACATTGTTTCATTGAGAAGCCATTCTAATAATCAGTGCTCCTGTCACAAGCTATACCCCATGGGTAATGCCAGGGCAGTCAACGGCCCACTTCGTCCAGACATAGGAATCGTTGTTAGGAAAACTTGAGAAGGATTCCAATTATGCCTCATTCCACTGTGAATGTTCCCGGAGGTACATCAAGATTGTCTTGCACTGCCATATTACTTTCACTTCAATGGGACCAAGGTTTGATTTATTTTGTACATTTTATTTAACCTTTATTTAACCAAGGTTACTGAGCTCAGTGAGCTAACATTGTGTTCTGTCACATTCAGTTAGAATCATGTTGAACCAAACAACAGAGAGCATAGAGAAGACCTGTAGTCTGTCATTATACCATGGAACGTATACATACAGTACACTACCTTATTTAAACGCAGGGGTTCTCAACTACTATTCAAAAAGGTTCGGTCACTTAAATTACCTAGGTGGCAAACGTCCGGATGGATATGGTCCTTTATCGGCATAGTAACAAACTCCCACCTCGCAACCCATGTGTCCCTAAACTGTTCATACTGTTCATACCCCTCTTTTGGCAGAGAGAAAATATTGCCATTTTAAACCTAATTTCTACAATTCTACACATTCTACCATGGCTTATGGTTGTTCATATGATACCTGAGTGACTCAACAAAATCAATGGGGGCCCGCTGTGGGTCGAGGCCCATGGGCATGTAATCTGGCCATGATAACTACAAGGTTTAGATAGCTGGTTAGCCTAATTTACCTATGTAGCTAGCATGGCTACTACTGTAGTTCATCAACTAGACATTTTATACAGGTTATAAATAGATCTCTAAGGTCTGTCAGTGAATGACATAACAAGAGGAAAACTGCCCATGAATTACTCAACAGCAGTAAGTAGAAAGCCTGACTGATTTCACAAAAACATTATTTTAAATGTTTCATTTATTTGGGGTCGGATCCTGCGGTCCGTATTGACCCCGTGCTAGGTCTGGATCCATCAGGATCCGTGGTCTGCCAGTTGAGGATGGCTGTTTTAACACATATATTCCATACCTCTCTTCTGAGATGCCCCACTGCAAGTGAGGCATAGCTCCTAAAAAAATTAATTCACTTAGAAATGTCCTTATTTTTGAAAAAAAAGCATGTGTTGTCCATTAAAAATGATAATGGGCCTCTGTATGCCTATGTAGATATCCAATAAAAAAATCTGCCATTTCCAGCTACAATAGTCATTTACAACATTAACAATGTCTCCACTGTATTTCTGATCAGTTTGTTGTTATTTTAATGGACAAAAAAAATGTGCTTTTCTTTCAAAAACAAGGACATTTCTAAGTGACCCCAAACTTTTGAATGGTAGTGTACATGGAATATGTTGGTATCTACAATAACACTACTAGAGCCTAGCCAAACATGTCATGTATCAATGGCGGAATGTGTAAGAGGTATGTTGGCGGTGTAGCTACATCTGCTGGAACAGTGCCTAGACTAGGAGTTTTGAAATGTCTCCTTACTGGCTTTTACATAAATAGCAGATGAAATATAGTTAGCTAGGACAGGTTTTGAAATGTAACCTGGACTCAGGGGTAGATGACGTTTAACACAGTAAAATAAAATCTGGGACACTCAAATGTTACGAATTACAATTCATATGATATGTTACGAATTACAATTTGTATGTTATGTTACGAATTGCAATTCGTACAATATGTTATGAATTTGCAAAATATTTGATATATTATAAATTACAATTTCTTGTGGCTAATGTTAGCTAGGTGGCTGACATAAGGCTAAGGGTTAAGTTGACAGGTTAAGGTTAGGGTTAGGGGAAAGGTTAGCTTACACGCTTAGTAATTCATTTAGTAAATCATTTAAATAGATGTACTATGTTACGTCTAGTCTATGAGACCAGGCTGTGAAATGATGAGATTGAGAACATTGGCTTGTAGAAACAGGACTCAAGCAGAAATGAGAACGTAAATTGCCTTTATTACCTAGTAGAGCTAATAGTCCCCATCATCTTGCTTGACAGGGTAATTGCTTGACTTGACAGCTGGATATAGATAAAGAAAGAAAGAAATAGATACACCAAATAGCCAATGCCAGTGTCTTTTGTAAAAACGGCTGCAGTAGTAATGAGTAGGTAAGAAAAATGGTCTGTGACATTGTATTATTGTCAGGTAATTGTGCCGTTTCAGCTGTCTGAGAAGCCTTTTATGTCATGGCTGTGTAAGGAGTTATCTGTCATGTTGGGAATAGAAGGAGTTGAGAAGCAGTGGAGTAGATGGATGTTGAACTAGAGTTACCTTAAACGGTGAATGAGTTGGTTCTATTGAAAGGATCCGTTTGGAGGAGACTGGTTGGAATAGTGTCACTTTCTGAGGTTCAGAGTAAAGGAATTCTCTGTTGAGGAGAGAATTAGTTGTGGTTCAGTAAGGGAACATTAGACCTTATTCAGGCAGGAGTGACAAAGCTGACATGAACTCTGATAGATGCTCTTCTCCTATCCTCTCTCCTCTCCTCTCGGACACATTGTGGTGTGTTTTATCATGCATACTTGATTTACCACCAACCGAAGACCAGCTTACATCTTGGAACTTTTCAGTTGAATGTAAAATGTAATAGTACACATGCTTTTACCATTGCCTTTTACAGTTTCTACATTCTCTAATGTAGGAAGTAATGTCTGCAAAAGTCTGCTAGAGGGTGTCATTCCATAAATTCAAACAGAGGTGCAGATTGAATGGCATGAAATTAATCTTTTAACATGGGCAATGTTTTAACATTTACAATCCGAGGCCCCGCTTACTCTTCCAGAACTGTTTCAGGTAGTTCTAACAGAGTAACTGACAGTAGCAGGCCTGGATGATAGAAGCTCACAGAGAACTGTGCCAAACCCGCTACTCTGGCACAACTTTGGGGCCCCAATCGTTTCCCATACTGGCATAGAGTTAATGTGGCGGGTGCTGGTGCTCAGTGGAGGCTTCTCTACAGCCCAGCAAAATGTGTTCTCAGGGGAACACTTCTTACAGTACACACACTCCGCTCAGGTAAATTTAAAACGTGTCTACTGTTCCATGGGTAGGAGATGTCTGGTCAAAAGTTGCATTGGTCTACATAAAGGGATCCATGTTAACCTAAGCCTCTCATAAAGAACACTAAACCGTGTGTCAATTTGTAGAGAGAGATTTTGTTATTTGTTCCATCAGTGTGATCTTAGAGTATTTGAATTCATCAGACAGACTCTTGAATTCCCAAGTCGAAAATCTGTCACAGTGCTCTCATAAACTGTACTAATCATTGAACAGCTTCAGACGGTTACTCATAGAAGCTCTGCTTCCTACACTAGTAAGAATGCATTTCAATTTCGCATGGAGTATATATTTCCTGGCATTTTGAATCTGAGGATTCAAGAATCACTGCATCAGCTAATCCCATCCTCCATGTCACTAGTATTCTGCAGTCATAGGGGTCTGTCCTTCCTTACCGAAGCTCATTCACCCATGACACCATTAGATGAGACAGGAAAGGCTTGCAATGACTGTATTATTTGGCACCATATACACATAAGTAAACACCTCAGAAAAATACAGAATAAAATCAAGGTATAAGAGTAGCTACAGTAGCCACTGGCAGTTAGCTATATTTAATATCTTATCACAGAAAGCCATGCTCTTGTGTTCTGGTCCGTTTGTCTCCTGTGTCCTATCGGGACATTTGGAAATTGCATCTGAACCAACATCTTGTAAATAAGAAAAAAAGAAACAGATGGAAATATTCCCCTAGGCAGTAGACGTTCAGACGAATAACTCTGTGAGATAACAGGCTATGTCTGGCTATCAGGAGGACTGTCTGTCTCTGTGTGAGGGATCCCTGATGCTCAACACTTCCTGCGCCTGAGTAGAAGCATTATCTAGAGCTATAAAACATTCACAGAGACCGAGAGAAAGAGACAGAGAGAGAGTGAAAAAAGAGAAACAACAATGTGTACAGGAGAAAAGATAGATAAATAAAACAAATTGTAGTAACACAGAAAAAAAATAATGTACACCTAACAAAAAAATGCAACAATTTTAAACATTTTCTGAGTTACAGTTCAAATCAGTCAATTGAAATAAATTCATTAGGCCCTAATCTATGGATTTCACATGACTGGGTATTGAGATATGCATCTGTTGGTCACACAGTAGATACCTTCACACAGTTGCCTCATGCAGCGCAACACACCTCCTTCGCATAGAGTTGACCAGGCTGTAAATTGTGGCCTGTAGAATGTTGTCCCGGGAATGTTGGCGGGAACTGGAACATGCTGTCGTACGATCCAGAGCATCCCAAACGTGCTCAGTGGGTGACATGTCTGTTGAGTATGCCGGGCATGGAAGTACTGGGACATTTTTTCACCTTCCAGGAATTGGGTACATATCATCGATTTGCCCACTGAAGATGGTTACAACACCAAACTGCAGTCAGGTCAAGACCCTGGTGAGGATGACGAGCACACAGATGAGCTTCCCTGAGACAGTTTGTGCACAGTGCAGAAATTCTTCGGTTGTGCAATTCCACAGTTTCATCAGCAGCCGGGTGGCTGGTCTCAGACTATCCCGCAGGTGAAGAAGCCAGATGTGGAGGTCCTGGGCTGTCGTGGTTACACGTGGTGTATGGTTGTGAGGCTAGTTGGACGTACTGCCAAATTATCAAAAATAACGTTGTAGGCAGTTTATGGTAGAGAAATTAACATTAAATTATCAGGCCACAGATCTGGTGGGCATTCCTGCAGTCAGCATGCCAGTTGCATGCTCCCTCCAAACTTAAGACATCTGTGCCATTATGTTGTGTGACAAAACTGCATATTTTTGTGGCCTTTTATTGTCCCCAGCATAAGGTGCACTTGTGTAATGATCATGTTGTTTAATCAGCTTCTTGAAATGCCACACCTGTCAGGTGGATGGATTATCTTGGCAAAGGGGAAATTATCACTAACAGGGATATAAAACATTTTTGCACACAATGAGAGAAATAAGATTTGTGTGTGTATGGGCAATTTCTGGAATCTTTTATTTCAGCTCATGAAACTTGGGACCAACACTTTACATGTTGCGTTTATATTTTTGTTCATTGTAATTTTGATCCAAATTGGTAAAGGAAGCCAGGGACATGTTGTCCCACTCCGTAATGAGACTTTCCTATTGATGTAGATTACCTGATAAAAAGGAACATAGTTTTGTCTGATATACAGTATGTGATGAACTCTGCCTTATTATTTTGGGAAGTAGTCTTGGGATATGGGGAAGTAGGATTCCCCTGGTAATGCCTGGGGACTGCTGCTTCGTCCTTTAGGTCTCCGGTGGGATATTCTTACCTTGTGAGAATTGAGGGTTCTCAGAGGATTGGAACTCTTGACAGTTTTACCGCCCTTATCTTGCTTGTTCAATTTCTCCTCTACACATTTTCCTCCTTGTAAATCCACACACATCTTGGAGACATAAAAAGAGCAACACGCTGAGGCAGGCCTTTGAGAGCACTGCTGGTTTACCTTGGCCAATAAAAATGGATTGGCTACATGAAGCCCAATAATTCAAAAAATGATTATGAAGACATCAATGTCTCTCTAGTAACTTGTCATAATACAAATTATAGCCTGATATTCAGGGGGGGGGTCTCTATTTTTTTCACTCCACCACAACAGAAAATTCCCTCAAAATATTCCCTCTCCTGTCGCACCGGGCGAATCAAGCCCTTTTGCATGGCGCATGGAGATGCAGAAACAAGAGACCACATAGACCTATGTAGTTGTTTTAATACAAATCTGGGAATATTTGGCTAAGCAAACATTCAGGAGAATGTAAGCAGTTACAAAGGAAGCTTTCAAAACTGGAGTGAAGAAGCAGTAAATACTGTATGTTGAATGAGTATGAGCTGTCTGTCATCCGTGAGCAATTAGGGTACTATTTTTTGGTCCCAGTTAGAACCCATTTTGGTTCCAGGTAGAACCCCTTTGTGTTCCATGTAGAACACTCTGTGCAAAGGGTTCTACATGGAACCCAAAATAGTTCTACCTGGAACAAAAGGGATATACCTAGAACCAAAAAGGGTTATCCTATGGGGACAGCTGAATAACTATTTTTTGGTTCTAGAAAGCACCTTTTTTTCTTAGTGTAGGTCTAAAACGTGAGCATGGAGAGCTACAGTACACAAGTTTGCCAAAATAGCTTATTTATTTCAGTCTAATAGTTACTCTATTTACTTACTTTTGTAGCTCTCCATCAGAAACTCACTTTTTGTGAACAATTGACTTCCTCTCTCGGCCCAAGTTTAGCTGGAACTGAGCCCGACAGAATTTTACCAAATGTGATTCGTTGAAGATATGACCCATTGGCTGCAAAATATCAGATGTCACGATTGTTTAACATCCCGAGATCACATCAATGACTTAAATCTTATCATAAGTCCAACGTGACTGCAAAACGTTGGGTTGAAATGCAATCTATAACAATTCTGATCAGATTAATGGGAAGGCTACGGGGCCAATGTTTTTTTTTTGTTGTAAATAAGTCGGCATACCTGAAAATGTTCTGAAATACGGGACTGTTCCGGGAAAAAAACCCACAATGTTCATCATAATGAACCTCGAATACCGTATGTAACGCTCATCCTCTTCTTCTGACGAGGAGTAAGACATATCGGACCAATTTGCAGCGTGGTAAGTGTCCATTTTAATATTTAAACTGAACACTACAAAATAACAAAGTGAAAGCACAAATGAAAATCGAAACAGTCCCGTATGGTGCAAACCCAGACACAGGAAACAATCACCCACAACTCAAAAGTGAAACCAGGCTACCTAAGTATGGTTCTCAATCAGGGACAACGATTGACAGCTGCCTCTGATTGAGAACCATACCAGGCCAAACACAGAAATCCTAAAACATAGAAAAAGGAACATAGACAACCCACCCAACTCACTCCCTGACTATACTAAAACAAAGACATAACAACAGAACTAAGGTCAGAACGTGACACCGTATACCCATCAGCCGAGACAATATTATATACATGAACACACACACACAGGCATCAGATGAGCACATCAACTTCAATAGAGTAAAATGACAATGCATCAACAATACTCACATTTTCGTTATTTAGAGTGCCCCCCCCGCTGCATCTTGGTCCTCCTCTCTTTCACCCGAAGACAGTCGTGACAGAATAACCCACCATAAAAGGACCAAGCAGCGTGATAAGGAGGAACAGCGCTTTGTGGAATCGAGGACTCGGGACGAAATACTGGACGGTAAAACATCCTGAACCTGGGAGGAGGTAATGGCAGGGGACAAGACCCTGCCATGGAAGCAGGTGGAGAGGGCACAGGAGGAACGGCAACAATATATGGGTACACGGCTAGCACGGAAGCCTGAGAGGCAGCCCCAATAATTTTTTGGTGGGAGGCACACAAGGATTTTGGCTAAGTCAGGTAGGAGACCTAAGCCAACTCCTTGTGCTTACCGTGGCGGGCGTCGTACTGGTCAGGCACCGTGTTATGCGGTGAAGCGCACGGTGTCAACAGTATGCGGACTTAGCCCGGTGCGCTACATCCCAGCTCCCCGCATCTGCCGGGCTAGGGTAAGGATCCAGCCAGGGCAGATGGTGCCAGCCCTGCTCTCCAGACAGCCAGTGTGTCTCCTCGGGCCAGGATATCCTGCGCTGGCATTGCGCACTGTGTCTCCCGTATGTCTGCACAGCTCAGTGCGTCCTGTGCCTGCGCCCCGCACGTGCCGGGCTAGAGTCACCATCCAGCCAGGACGGGTTGTGCAGGTCATTAGCTCGAGACCTCCAGTGCGTCTTCACGGTCCGGTCTATCCAGTACCACCAGTGCTAACACCACGCACCAGACCTCCAGTATGCCTCCACAGCCCAGTACATCCTGTTCCTCCTCCCTGCACTCGCCCTGAGGTGCGTGCCCTCAGCCCAGTACAACCAGTGCCGGCTTTACGCATCAGGCCACCAGTGCGCCTCCTGGGTCCAGTACTCCCTGTTCCTGCTCCTCGCACTCGCCCTGAGGTGCGTGTCCCCAGCCCTGTGCCACCAGTGCCGGCACCACGCACCAGGCCTAGAGTGCGCCTCGCCAGTCCAGAGCGTCCGGCTACAGTACCCAGTCCAGAGCGTCCGGCAACAGTCTACAGAATGGAACCTCCTACGACGGGCCACAGACCGGAACCTCCTACGACGGGTCGCAGTCCTGAACCTACCAGACCGGATCTGCCAGAGTCTCCCTCCAGACCGGATCCGCCAGAGTCTCCCTCCTGACCGGATCCGCCAGAGTCTCCCTCCAGACCGGATCCGCCAGAGTCTCCCTCCAGACCGGATCCGCCAGAGTCTCCCTCCAGACCGGATCCGCCAGAGTCTCCCTCCAGACCGGATCCGCCAGAGTCTCCCTCCAGACCGGATCCGCCAGAGTCTCCCTCCAGACCGGATCCGCCAGAGTCTCCCTCCAGACCGGATCCGCCAGAGTCTCCCTCCAGTCCGGATCTGCCAGAATCTCCCTCCAATCCAGAGGTGCCACTCACTCCAGACTCGACCCTCAGTCCAGTGGCATCCTCTAATCCGTGGTTAGCAGAGAGGTTCCCGCTCCAGAGACATTAAGTAAGTGTGACGAGTCAGAAATGGAGCGGGGTCCACATCCTGAGCCAGAACCGCCACCTCGGAGTCATGCCCACCCAGACCCTCCCATATAGGTTTAGGGGTGCGGCAGGGAGTCCACATCTTTGGGGGGGGGGGGGGGGGGATACTGTCACGCCCTGACCTTAGTATTCTTTGTTTTCTTTATTGTTTTGGTTAGGTCAGGGTGTGACATGGGTGATGTATGTGTTTTTGTACTGTCTAGGGGTTTTGTAGGTTTATGGGATTGTTTACCATCTAGGTGTTTATGTATGTCTATGGTTGCCTAGATTGGTTCTCAATTAGAGGCAGCTGTTTATTGTTGTCTCTGATTGGGAACCATATTTAGGCAGCCATCTTCTTTGGGTATTTCGTGGGTTATTGTCTATGTCTAGTTGCCTGTGTTTGCACTTTTTGTATCATAGCGTCACGGTCGGTTTGATATTTTGTATAGTTTGTTTAGTGTCTATCTTTATTAAAAGTATCATGTATTCACATCTCGCTGCGCCTTGGTCTCCTCCATATGACGAACGTGACAAAATGTCAGATGGCTTCTTTTAGTTTTTGTGGCTATTACTCAGACAGCCATTATTCAGACCTGAGCATGAGGTCTAGTCTAGCATACCAGATTTATTTTCTTAGAGAACTGAGTGTTTTTTCTCCCACCTCTCTGATTTGGCTTCTAATTCACTCAGCCTAGTGCCAGCTGAAGTCTGTGACAACAGACAAGAGAGGCGAGGGAAGAGAGAGACACACACACACAAACACACACACACACACACACACACACACATACATATATACAGTATATATAGCGTTACTTGTCAAATATAGTTTGGCCTGTTCTGTTCACCGCTCAACATAAACCCTACGACTTAGGCCTGTGTGCTCGCTTTATTATACAAGTTGCCCAAAAATATAGGAGGATATTCCAATCCATTTAGCTAGACTTTCACTCCCTAAAATCTAGCCAATTTCATATCTCATAGTCCAAAAAATGAAATCTTCAAATTAAAGAAAGTAAAAAATGAATTGAATGAAATAGGCTGCTTGAGTTGAATAGGCTGCTGCCTCACCCCTAGCCAACCTCGGCGTAATTCATAATGCGGCGCAAAGCTGGAGCAGCAGTGCATGAAAGAGAGAGCCAGAGAGCATCCTCTCACTGACTGACGACTATCCCCACGCTTCTATCAGCCAGAACAGCAGTGTACAGACCACCTAACAATACTAACATCTCCTCCTGCTGCTGCTGCAGTAAGGTGGCTCAGTCACATTGAACTGCTGGGCTGTAAGAAAAACATATACAAACAGATACACCATTAAGTAATAATGTGTCTGTGATATTGGCTCTGAAGGTAATGTCCAACACTCCTCCTCTCTCCATCCCTGGTGCAGGGCTTGCTGATGTGCACTCCATCCCTCCCCTGGGTTAAGATGATGGGTTGGTGGAGATGGTGGCCTGGGGCGTTGGAGTGGTAGCAGGGAGAGAGGGAGGAAATGAACGGGCAGTTTAATTCATTAAACATGTTATGTGCATTTCAACTTTATTGCTCTCTGTAAGGGGGAAAGAAGACTGAAAATTAAATGTGCTATAAAGTGAGCTCAGTTCAATGCCATATCATTTTTGTAATATAAATACTATGAACAAGGATACCTCAGTCCTGCTCAAAGGACTGGTATGAAGACATCATACATCTGTAGTGTTTCGTAAGAGATTTGAAAGCCATTCAATGAAATGCGACTCTTCAGTCAAGCATGTGTTTTCTTCCTATCAAGGAAAACACAATTCAAAGCTTCATACAGTTTCAGCACAAAATACCTTTATTTCACAACATTGATGAAACATGTACAGTGGGACTGTTCCTATACTAAAGAATGCTAAGGACGTATCCAGACAGTTAACCTTACCTCATGTTTGTCTGTTCCCTCAGCTCCCTCCATGGTTCCCATCATGCACCAGGTTAGCTCCACCATGAAGAGCTTCACGTTGTCATGGCCACAGCCAGAGCAGCCCAATGGAATCATCCTGGACTATGAACTGAGGTACTACGAGAAGGTAAGATAGTATTTTCAAGTTCAATGTTTGTAATAAGAACTAGATTACACGAGCAGATCATTATTGTCTACCAGGGGCATCTCCCTTACTTTCAATGGAAAGACACCCAGAATGTTGTCTCTGATGGGTGAATATTCTGGGCTGGTATTGGTCTACCAAGCTTGTTGGGAATATTAGACTTTATTCCTTTATTTATCATTTTCCCCATCAGACTCAAAATTCATGTGCCATTACACTTGACACGTTTGGTGTAATTTGATTCTACCCTCCTGTTTGAGTCATTCCCCCGGTTGCCTTGGAAAGCGTGTGCCTGAGATTGCCTTAGCAACCTTGATAATTGTCCATTAATTGCGTTTAACTGGAGTCTGCTTTAGATGAGCACAGAGCACTGGGTTGCTAGGATACTGCAGTTCTTGGACCTAATTTGTGTGAAAGGTGTTCTCTTAGGCTGGATCCTTCCGCTAGCCCTGTCTAACCCGTGGCTCCTCCACACAGCCTATTCTCCCTTGAGTAGAGGCAGCACACACGGCCTCTCAGCTCTATATCATTAGGTACTAAACATGCAGCTTCCCCTATGCTTAGAGAGGGCTGCCCTGTATTCTCTCTCTGGTCTTATATCAACTCCATCGCCCTAGCCTCGCTCTGGCTCTCTCCGCTTCCTCTATAGCTCCCTACTCCCTCTTGGTCTTTCTCTCACTCTGTTTTACAGTGTGCTTCTCCATTGTTGTGTCCATTCCCTTTTCATTTTCCCTCTGTACCTGCTGCACCTCTACAGTCTTCTGTCAGTATCCTTCTCTGGCTCTCTTCTTTTCCTCTCTGAAATAGTTTGGTCATACCTATGGAGTTCATGGATAGGGTGTTTTTTATTGAAAAGACTGTGTTTACAGTCCTGTCCACCCATAAAGCCTGCAGTTACTGTAATATTGTCTATCATCCAGCATAACTGTCAAATGTGCTCTTTCAGAGAGTTTGGTCAAAACCCTCTATGTCCTCTGATGACTTCGTTGTTGTCTTGGGATTCTGTGAGAGGCTGTTATTAATAAGCACTTTGTGTCCAGTTCTGACAGCATGAGAAGAGGGAGGCTAGCAACACTCTAGCTGGCCTATTTAAACCGGCTAAGTTGCTTCAAAGTAACTAGCAATTTAACATTGTTACTTTTAATGGACAGGACCACAAATGTTTTCATCTGTCTGCCTTTGTCTGTGGGGCGGAAGGTAGTCTAGTGGATAGAATGTTGGATTAGTAACTGAAAGGTTGCAAGATCGAATCCCTGAGCTGACAAGGTAAAAATCAGTTGTTCTGCCCCTGAACAAGGCACTGTTCCTAGGCGATCATTGAAAATAAGAATTTGATCTTGAATGACTTGCCTAGTTGAAAAAATAAATGTGTGTCTCTCCCCATCCATTAAGCTATCTAGAGCTTTGGCAGTTTCTGTATTTCTCTTCTGTCCTGAGACAGTAGTAATATTTCAGTATAGAGACACACCTTTTTCATCATAGCAGAAGTCTGAGTGAAAATCACGGGTTTAGGATGAGGTGGTTTCATTTCAAGACTCCCACAGTGTTTCCAAAGACACAACACAGTGCTGAACACAATAATTTCCTCAGGGATAAAATAGTAATATCGTCAAGATATGAATAGGGATATTTGCCTGGACCGCAGTCATATTACAAAGTAGAGATGAAGAGAGAACCTGAAACTCCTGCTGGTTTCACTGAAACCCTCAGAAAGATGGCTCCACACACGTCACGCTGGGATTCAGGGGTTCCTGGCTTGGAAGGAGAATAATGAATTCTGCTATTACCCCAGGACCAGGTTAGACTCCCCCACAGAGAAGAATGGAGAGAATCCTGGATCAAATTGCATGGATACTGGTCTGAATGCTTTGTTGTACTTCCATTCTCTTTGATCTACTTGCCTGATATGATAGCTTTATTCACCTCTGTCTGGGCAAAAGGAAAATGGGTCACAACTAAAAGTGAAGCCTTTTAAGTTTTGATCCCATGAAGTCATTGAAGACGCCCACTCTAAGTCGCATGATGCTGTGTGGAGTATTAGACATCTTTGATATTCACTAAAAAACAACAGCCCTGGAGTAGGGATCATACCTGGTGAAATAGATAATTGTGTATGGAGGGCCAGAGTAACATGTTGAGTCCTGTCCTGCCATTCCCTTCCTAATTTCACCACCCCCCGTCCAGTGTTTCTGTGTTTTAAATGCCAGTCGCCCAGCTGCACTCGCCAGAGAATGTCTGGAGCCTTGGGGGTGGTTTAGATTGGGGTTCGGGCCTGGATTGCAACGATTGACCAGTGAAAGCAGAGATAAGGTCATCTCTATTCTACCAAAGGTTTTTTTTCTCTCTTCTCTTCCTCTTATTCCTTTCTTGCTCTTTTTAGACTGTGCAGACAATGAAGAAGCGGTTGGTTTCCCAATGGGACAGCACACTGATAATGTCAGCACTCCCTGTCACAATATCCCATTATGTAGGAGAAGAGTCCTACCCCAAGTAATGCTCCAGTACAAACTCCATTCCGCATTCTCTGCCTGTGTGAGGATAATTCCCTTTCTAGCCTGTGTTGAGGTAGTGGATGCCATCTTGGCCTTCTTGCTGAGCATCAAAGCTGGTGTGATGATAAGCGGTGAGAATATTGACGTGAAGGCAAGGTGCATTCTGCTATTGAAAGTGAAATGGCAAGGCAACAAGGCATATTCATCCGTCGGCTTTGACTGAAGTGCCACAGAACACTGCAGGGCTGAACACTGCAAGGCTGAACACTGCAAGGCTGTTGAGAGTTCAGTTCACAGTCCACCTCCGCAGCTCTGGGAGTCTCTCCACCCCTCCCAAATCTTTAAAGAGGCCAGTCCAGGCGAGGATAAGGCCAAGGGTAGGGTGGGTTGGAGCTTCAGAGGGATGGGATTGGGAGGGTGGTGCAATCAGGCATTTCTGGGGAAGAGAGATAAGTGGCCTTGGGCATTTAAGGAAAGCCAGGCATTATTCAAAGTCCCCTGTATCTAATTCTGCGCTGGACCTTGTCATTTAGGCAGTGCATTGCTATACTCTTAGAAAAATGAGTTCCAAAATAGTTATTCGGCTGTCCGCATAGGATAACCTTTTGGTTTCAGGTAGAACCTTTTTGGGTTCAAAACCAAAAGGGTTCTACCTGGAACCAAAAATGGTTCTTCAAAAGGTTTTCCTATGGGGATAGCCGAAGAACCCTTTTAGGTTCTAGATAGCATCTTTTTTTCGAAGAGTGTACAGATGTAGGATCTTAATTTAAGCCAGTTTGCTACAGCAGGAAAATACTCCTGCAGCAACAGGGAATGTAAATTGTTTTGTGGATTATAATTAATGGAAATTTTTTGGAAGGAGTTGATAGATTGTCCGTTAGGGTAAATCAAGTCTGACATTTTAAAGTGGAAATGTCAAACTTTAAAAGCCTTTTAAAACCTTAAATACACTACAAGTTTGCACTTCCTGGAGTGCAGATAAATTCTCAGCAACAATAGAGTAATGCAATTATGATCCTACATCTGTAAGGAGCAGCTATCTTTCAGGGTTTCAGTTGCATCTCATTTCGGCTCAGTGTTTATCTTCTGATAGAGAAAGGTCAGAGCCTCCATTAGCTGAGGAGAGCTCTCCCTTCCTGGCTGTGTCTCTGTGGGTCGGCTGTGTTTGTGTTTCTGCTGTGTATGCACACACTTTTCCTGTTATCAAGTACCACTATGGAATAGATACTGAAAGTAGCAGGCAAAATGTGTCAAGTTTTTATGTACACCAGCAGACCTAGCCTGAAATACAAATACCAAGTCACATTCTCACTAAACACTTACTAAACACATGCTAAACACTGAACATGTTTTTTTAATTAGCTGTTTTATGATTTGGTTATACTCTTGAGAATTCTATGGTGTTTACTAGATTGCTTGTAGTTTTTCAAGTTGTCTCTCTGTAATTGTGCAATGACTTGGTGCTGCCTATCTTGGCCAGGACACTCTTGAAAAAGAGATTTCAAATCTCAATGAGCCCTTCCCGGTTAAATAAAGGTTAGAGAGAAGAATGTACATACTACAGGAGGCTGCTGAGGAGAGGACAGCTCCAAGTAATGGCTACAATGGAGTAAATGAAATGGTATTAACCACATGGAAAGCATGTGTTTGACACCATTCCATTTATTCCATTCGAGCCCTCCCCAATTAAGGTGCCACCAGCCGCCGGTGGTATATACACTCACTCTTTGTGTACAGTACACAAAGAGATGTATGCTCTCCAAATCTCACACAAGCTCTTTTTCCTATATCCCTTCATTCTGGTCGTAGGCTAACCTGAACACGTCTCAGTGTTTTTCCACCACCTCCTGCGCCTGTTTGCTCTCATCCCTCCACCGAGGGAAGAGTCTGTGGAGATAGACAGACAGAGAGAGATGAAAGCAAACAGAGAAAGAAAAAGCAAATGCCATGCGCTCTCTGAGCACACACAATGCCAGTGAAAAGGTGGGCTGAGATGAGCCAGTGATCTGAAAGGAGATAAGTGTGTGTTAACTCCAGGTGATGGTTGATGATGAATAGCTCTATGCATTGATTCTAAAACCAGGATCAGTTACCAATATTCTGCAGCATGATAGAGGAAAAATCTAATGTGGGGATGTTGTTTGGAACTCTTTTTTTTCCTCTCAACACCTCCCACGTATTGATCCTTGTCCCTATTTCTGGTTTTATGTGGCCCAATTAAAATATTTAAAAAATGACATACTTTGTGTATGTGAAAAGCCTAATTCCCATTGGCCTAATCCAAGCCCCTCTATGGCTATATAAAGAGTGCAACAGTGGAGGCCGATGTGGAAATCCAAGATACATTATAAACTTATACACAAACCTAAAGAGGAAAAAAGAGGGACCAAGGAAATGTTGTTATCTAAGTCCACAGTATTATGTACTGTCTGAAATGGGATAATGGGTTGACTTGAGGTGTGTTACTTCACTCTACCGCCTGAAGGCTTCAGGGCCTGTGTGATGAGCAAATGTAATATTATCTATCTCGTTCTCCTCTTTTTCCATATCTCCCTGTCTGTTACAGGACCACACTGAGTTGAATTCGACCGTGGTGCGCAGCCAGACCAACACTGCCCGTGTGGAGGGCCTGAGGCCAGGCATCATGTACATGGTACAGGTCCGTGCCAGGACGGTGGCAGGCTTCGGCAAATACAGCAGCAAGCAGTTCTTCCAAACCCTGACAGATGGTAGGTTCTGTGTGTTTGTGTGTGTGTGTGTGTGTGTGCATGGGTGACACAATCATGCCATGTGGGTCTTTGTGTCTGTGGACTTGGTGTGGGAGGTTGAATATAGTAGTAAATTCAAAAATTTCCCTGCTAACTGGGTATTACTGCAATACAGATGTGTCGACGCAGAGCAGATGGTGAATATATTTCATAAAACACATATTCCCTTGATATTATGATTTCTTTTTAACATTCAGTACATATTCCAAAACTATCCTGCGTCCGGATTAAAGTGTTTCCTACTGAAAAAGAGCGCCACCTATTGGTGGTGGACTCCAATAGAGGTGCCGCTTTAGATATAGTTGAAACTGTCCTCCATCTTAGGTTGCATAATAATAACAATGGCCGGCGGCCATCTTAAGGTCTATGGTTGTACTGGCTATCAGATAGTTGCACACGGCAGGTAGCATAGTGGTTAGAGCGTTGGACTAGTGACTGGAAGGTTGCAAGTTCAAATCCCCGAGCTGACAAGGTACAAATCTGTCGTTCTGCCCCTGAACTGTTCCTAGGCCGTCATTGAAAATAAGAACTATCTTGCCTAGTTAAATAAAGTTAAAATAAAAAAATACAAGCTAACAGTACAACCAGATATAAAGTGCCCTATCCTAGTACAGTGCACTTACAGTACATAGGTCAGTGACGCCCTAACACTAGCGTGTGTTGGGAGAGTCTAGGGCTGCAAGAGAAATAGTCCATGGGTTGTGGCCCAGGTGTTGATGTGCAGGGCAGAGGTTTATGCTCCTCACTCTGCCAATGCTTGCTGAAGACTGAGATTTGTCCTGGTCCCATTGGACAGACTTTTTATGGAACCTTTATTTAATTAGGCAAGTCAGTTTAAGAACAAATAGTTATTTACAATGACGGCCTAGGAACAGTGGGTTAACTTCCTTGTTCAGGGGCAGAACGACAGATTTTGAACTTGTCAGCTCGGGGATTCGATCTATTAACCTTTCGGTTACTGGCACAACGCTCTAACCACTAGGCTACCTGCTGCCCCAGATGACCTGATGAGATGCAGGTGGGCAGGGTCAAAGGTCACTGGGTGTGGCATATAAGTGGAGAGCTCCAGGGGTGCAAACAGAGTAGCCCGTAAACAATGGGGACCCATCCCCTGCCTCTGCTCTCTGAGTTGAGAGTAGGTAGGCTACTTGTTTCAAGAGATAGAGAAGGCTGTGAGTTACTGTTCAGGGTTTTCTACCCCTACCATCTGACTACTTCCATTTGTTTTAGGAAATGGCACACTTGAGGTGTTAGCCATAGTGAGTGGCACAGCTGCATAATGTAGTGTAGGAAAACAGCCAACAGAGAGCCCCTGCCTGCTCACAGTGTGGAGTAGCTTATCTTATCTTATCTTATCTTTAGCAGCAGTGCCTGCGGAAGACTTGGGGTTGCAGCAGCATCCGTTTCCCCCCAAATAGTTGAGTCATCAATCTTCAAAAAGTTTTCCGGTCATGGTCAGAGACAATAACCCAATAAAAAGTTAACACAAATAAGTCTTTCATGCAAATTCTGCACCCACAAAATATTATACAACTATAACCCATATCAGGATTCTCCCCAGGTTTTTTTTTAACAAGGTGGTACTGCTGAGTACGACCATGGGAGTATCTCTTCGGGGGGCGGGGCTCTTTTGAACTCAGAGGTTTTTGTGTTTTTTAACACATGTAATCCCCATTTCCTGCAATCTAGAGCACGAATGATAACAAATAAAGTTAAAACATGTTTTTCTTTTAATTATATATGATTTTTTACATAGTGGCACAGCCGTCCACAAGGTGACGCAGCACCACTCTTACATTCTTTGGGGAGAACCCTGCATATGATATCAGCAGAATATGAAAAGCGATGCTGTTCTTTCAAAACACAATATGCATTGACATATGAATGACTATAGATCAACACTGGAGAATGCATGTTTCAGTTGGAATTGACAGAACAGCTACACATACTTTTAAATCCGATCCATAGATATGAATGTTTCTGTTTACTTCTCAACTCTCCCTCTGATACGTAATACAACATTTGTGATGAGATTAGCAGGCGTTCTTCTGATTCCTATTGAGTGTGTTAGGGGATTAGCTGTGTCAGGAAGCAACGTGTCAACTCTGAGAGACTGTCTGCACAGATACTAACCCACACGTCCGTGTATTCCCCACAGTCACACAGAGCTAGTAAAGGCTTCTCTCCTTTCCTCTCTTCTCTTCTCCCCTCCCTTATCTGTTATGTCACCCTCAACTCTCTCTCGCTTTCTCTGTCTGTCTGTGTGTGGTGTGCAGATGAGTATAAATCAGAGCTAAGGGAGCAGCTGCCTCTAATTGCAGGCTCAGCGGCTGCAGGAGTGGTCTTCCTGGTGTCCTTGGTGGCCATCTCCATCGTCTGCAGCAGGTAACAAGCATTTACAGATGTAGGATCTTGATTTGACCAGTATTGTTGTAGAAAAATCATCCTGCAACAACAGGATTTTAATGTTTATATTAGTCCACAATGCTGCTTGATCAGTGGTTAGGCTATTAACTGTGCAAAAGTAGGCTACATGAAAAGTGCAACACTGTTAATATAACCATGTGTTAGTGCAGGTTTTCAGGGAATTCATGTAAATCAAAAAAAGCTCTTCTGCATTTCCTGCCACACAGGAAAATTCTCAGTAACAAAAGTGATCAAATGAAGATGCTACTACTATAATCACTGTGCATACCTGGTGTTTACAAGGGATATGTTCAACCATTACTGTATGCCTCTCAGGAATTAAATGTTTAAAGATATAATCCGTAGTTGATACATCCAATTTTGGATATATATATATTAATAATATTGACTCTTGAAGAACATAACCTATAAATACCTCATGGGCTTAATTCAACTGTCGTGTCCCGTCAGAACCCAAAATAGAAGCTTGTTTTACTCCAATCTTTGTAAACCATGTAAATGTAAACAAACACGGTTAAAACTATAATTTTGATATCGGTCTTTGCATCCATAGGTCTGTGTATGAATATAAGAGTAGTTACAATTCTCCAGGCCCACCCATCAGCTTTTTACCAAATCAGAGGCGGGATGTTGTTGTTTCAATGAAGGATTTTAGCTTTAATACGGTGCAGTTATATTGTCAAATATAGTTACATGACTGTCTTTTGCTGATTCTTTGCTGCAGGAAGAGAGCGTACATGAAGGAGACTATATACAGCGACAAACTGCAGCACTGCAGTACAGGCAGAGGTGAGCATACAGCTCTCATTCCATCCATCCATCCATCCCACACACACACACACACAACACTCACCCCACTGAACCTCTCACTCCCACCACACACTCTCCTACTAGTGACTCCACCAGACCAACTGGGCAGAGACGTCAGTTCAACATGTATTGTTTTATATACATTTGGATGAGTTAGTGTGAGTTCTTCTACATACCGTGGGTTCTGAACCAGACCAGTAGTCAGGGTACAGGGGTTAAAGCATGCACATGTTTCAGCGTTTTACAGCTGAAATGATCGATATTGGATAACACTCTGCCAATCAGTGCCTACACGGCCCTGACCTTTCACAGATCAGTCTGTTGCCATGTATTCTGTATCCGGACTAATTAAAGGTGAATTTCCCCAGAGTCTTACTGCCCTGTTCAACTACTCCTCTTCTCTCTCTGTTGGAGCAGTACGGTGTACATTGCCATCAAGAACATTCGATCCTATGTAGCCAACAGCCCTGTGCTTACAGTCAAATGACAGGTTATAATTAAACCATCTATTTTATATCAGGACATCCTTTTTCCTAATCGGGTATTCCTGAATCACAAAATGATTGGTTTCATTCGGCTTCCTTGTTTGTCAAGGGAGCAAGAGTAAAAACAAGATGTCATGGCGATTTTGTCCTCCCTCTGACATCTCCTCTCCGTCTCCTTCTTGCTCTGTATTGGGATTAACAGCATTAAACTCATTCTGTTTCATAGACCTTCTAAGCACTCAGATCAGTTGTGGAAAGTGTTTAGAAATGCATCTATTATTTCTCTCCTCCATCCATAAAAGTAATAAAATAAAATATACAATAGTATGACCATCTGTAGATTCGACTTCCGGCGCCGACAGAGATGGCCGCCTCGCTTCGCGTTCCTAGGAAACTATGCAGTTTTTTGTTTTTTTACGTGTTATTTCTTACATTAGTACCCCAGGTCATCTTAGGTTTCATTACATACAGTCGAGAAGAACTACTGAATATAAGATCAGCGTCAACTCACCATCAGTACGACCAAGAATATGTTTTTCGCGACGCGGATCCTGTGTTCTGCCTTACAAACAGGACAACGGAGAGGATCCTATGCAGCGACCCAAAAAAACGACTCCGAAAGAGAGGGAAACGAGGCGGTCTTCTGGTCAGACTCCGGAGACAGGCACACCGTGCACCACTCCCTAGCATTCTTCTTGCCAATGTCCAGTCTCTTGACAACAAGGTTGATGAAATCCGAGCAAGGGTAGCATTCCAGAGGGACATCAGAGACTGTAACGTCCTTTGCTTCACTGAAACATGGCTCACTGGAGAGACTCTATCCGAAGCGGTGCAGCCAACGGTTTTCTCCACGCATCGCGCTGACAGAAACAAACATCTTTCTGGTAAGAAGAGGGGCGGGGGCGTATGCCTCATGGCCAACGTGACATGGTGTGATGAAAGAAACATACAGGAACTCAAATCCTTCTGTTCACCTGATTTAGAATCCCTCACAATCAAATGTAGACCGCATTATCTACCAAGAGAATTCTCTTCGATTATAATCACAGCCGTATATATCCCCCCCAAGCAGACACATCGATGGCTCTGAACAAACTTTATTTAACTCTCTGCAAACTGGAAACGATTTATCCAGAGGCTGCATTCATTGTAGCTGGGGATTTTAACAAGGCTAATCTGAAAACAAGACTCCCTAAATTTTATCAGCATATCGATTGCGCAACCAGGGGTGGAAAGACCTTGGATCATTGTTACTCTAACTTCCGCGACGCATATAAGGCCCTGCCCCGCCCCCCTTTCGGAAAAGCTGACCACGACTCCATTTTGTTGATCCCTGCCTACAGACAGAAACTAAAACAAGAGGCTCCCACGCTGAGGTCTGTCCAACGCTGGTCCGACCAAGCTGACTCCACACTCCAAGACTGCTTCCATCACGTGGACTGGGAGATGTTTCGTATTGCGTCAGATAACAACATTGACGAATACGCTGATTCGGTGTGCGAGTTCATTAGAACGTGCGTTGAAGATGTCGTTCCCATAGCAACGATTAAAACATTCCCTAACCAGAAACCGTGGATTGATGGCAGCATTCGTGTGAAACTGAAAGCGCGAACCACTGCTTTTAATCAGGGCAAGGTGTCTGGTAACATGACCGAATACAAACAGTGCAGCTATTCCCTCTGCAAGGCTATCAAACAAGCTAAGCGCCAGTACAGAGAGAAAGTAGAATCTCAATTCAACGGCTCAGACACAAGAGGCATGTGGCAGGGTCTACAGTCAATCACGGACTACAGGAAGAAATCCAGCCCAGTCACGGACCAGGATGTCTTGCTCCCAGGCAGACTAAATAACATTTTTGCCCGCTTTGAGGACAATACAGTGCCACTGACACGGCCTGCAACGAAAACATGCGGTCTCTCCTTCACTGCAGCCGAGGTGAGTAAGACATTTAAACGTGTTAACCCTCGCAAGGCTGCAGGCCCAGACGGCATCCCCAGCCACGCCCTCAGAGCATGCGCAGACCAGCTGGCCGGTGTGTTTACGGACATATTCAATCAATCCCTATACCAGTCTGCTGTTCCCACATGCTTCAAGAGGGCCACCATTGTTCCTGTTCCCAAGAAAGCTAAGGTAACTGAGCTAAACGACTACCGCCCCGTAGCCCTCACATCCGTCATCATGAAGTGCTTTGAGAGACTGGTCAAGGACCATATCACCTCCACCCTACCTGACACCCTAGACCCACTCCAATTTGCTTACCGCCCAAATAGGTCCACAGACGATGCAATCTCAACCACACTGCACACTGCCCTAACCCATCTGGACAAGAGGAATACCTATGTGAGAATGCTGTTCATCGACTACAGGTCAGCATTTTACACCATAGTACCCTCCAAACTCGTCATCAAGCTCGTGACCCTGGGTCTCGACCCCGCCCTGTGCAACTGGGTACTGGACTTCCTGACGGGCCGCCCCCAGGTGGTGAGGGTAGGTAACAACATATCCACCCCGCTGGTCCTCAACACTGGGGCCCCACAAGGGTGCGTTCTGAGCCCTCTCCTGTACTCCCTGTTCACTCACGACTGCGTGGCCACGCACGCCTCCAACTCTATCATCAAGTTTGCGGACGACACAACAGTGGTAGGCTTGATTACCAACAACGACGAGACGGCCTACAGGGAGGAGGTGAGGGCCCTCGGAGTGTGGTGTCAGGAAAATAACCTCACACTCAACGTCAACAAAACTAAGGAGATGATTGTGGACTTCAGGAAACAGCAGAGGGAACACCCCCCTATCCACATCGATGGAACAGTAGTGGAGAGGGTAGCAAGTTTTAAGTTCCTCGGCATACACATCACAGACAAACTGAATCGGTCCACTCACACAGACAGCATCGTGAAGAAGGCGCAGCAGCGCCTCTTCAACCTCAGGAGGCTGAAGAAATTCGGCTTGTCACCAAAAGCACTCACAAACTTCTACAGATGCACAATCGAGAGCATCCTGGCGGGCTGTATCACCGCCTGGTATGGCAACTGCACCGCCCTCAACCGTAAGGCTCTCCAGAGGGTAGTGAGGTCTGCACAACGCATCACCGGGGGCACACTACCTGCCCTCCAGGACACCTACACCACCCGATGTCACAGGAAGGCCATAAAGATCATCAAGGACATCAACCACCCGAGCCACTGCCTGTTCACCCCGCTATCATCCAGAAGGCGAGGTCAGTACAGGTGCATCAAAGCTGGGACCGAGAGACTGAAAAACAGCTTCTATCTCAAGGCCATCAGACTGTTAAACAGCCACCACTAACACTGAGTGGCTGCTGCCAACACACTGACACTGACTCAACTCCAGCCACTTTAATAATGGGAATTGATGGGAAATGATGTAAATATATCACTAGCCACTTTAAACAATGCTACCTTATATAATGTTACTTACCCTACATTATTCATCTCATATGCATACGTATATACTGTACTCTATATCATCGACTGTATCCTTATGTAATACATGTATCACTAGCCACTTTAAACTATGCCACTTTGTTTACATACTCATCTCATTTGTACATACTGTACTCGATACCATCTACTGTATCTTGCCTATGCTGCTCTGTACCATCACTCATTCATATATCCTTATGTACATATTCTTTATCCCCTTACACTGTGTACAAGACAGTAGTTTTGGAATTGTTAGTTAGATTACTTGTTATTACTGCATTGTCGGAACTAGAAGCACAAGCATTTCGCTACACTCGCATTAACATCTGCTAACCATGTGTATGTGACCAAATAAAATTTGATTTGATTTGATTTGAAGACTATACAGATAAAGTGTGACCTATTTAACTGTTTGCTATTTAAATAGATTCTGCACATGTAGCATGAAAATATTTGGACCGTGTGCAGGTAGAGCGTCATATAATCAGGGGTGAAAGTAGATTTCATTTCTTACTAGCACAGGACACTCAAGTGCACGCACAAAAACATGTTATACAATGTTTTTGTATACAATTACAGGGTAGCCTACTCTAATGACACTGACAAACAGATCAATAAAAACGATGTTGTCTGATCCATATAAATGGCCAACGAAAAGGGGAGACACAAATACAATATGGCGTCCATCTAACCTAGAGGAGGAAATGATTGTCCAAAAACAAACCAAAGTGGCAATGACCCAATGACAGTGAATATGCACACAAACTGGGGATATGGCCGATGTTCTCCGCTGGTGCCAATAAGATAGGCTACTGTTCACTCAATTAAGTTAAGAATTTTGATAACTAAAAGACAGATTGGAGTCTTTTCATTGTCATCTCTTTACAGCAATAGCCATTAGCTTTCCAAACACTTTTTCCCTGATTGTATTTTTAAATATAACGATGTGCCTGGCTGTGTGTCTCTGCTTTTCACTGAAGTCACAACATATATTTGGTGTTTGCAAATGGCGCTGCCCAAATTGCGGGCCCTTCCGAATGTAGGCTATGCGCTTTAAAACAATACACAGCTTTTTTTAATGAAGCTAATGATCATCTGTGACCAAATCATGCTTTCTGGTGTAGTAGCATATTTAAAATTATTTTATGTAGGCTATTTCTGTATAGACAGGAGTAAGCTAATTAAGCTATATCATTTGGCAATTTAATTCAATTTACTTTTGAGAAAGCTTAGCTTCCCCTAGCCTTATGGACATGCCGGCTATGCATTTTAATGATTGTCAAACAATCATTTACCCGTGCACATTCGTCCACTAACAAATTCATTTCAGCATCCAAACCCTAACAGTGCACTGTGCACCCGCAATTTGATGAGTGGAAAAAGACATCTGCTACAAAACACCTACATGTATTGTAATGACATTATGCGATTGTCTTTAGGCTTAAACTTGTAGCCAGAATTGATGCATCCACTGTTGTCCACGTGCGCCTCAGACTTGGCCACTCATCTCCGCCTTTTCCGACGGCGTCTCGGCCACTCATCTCCACCTTCACAAAATGTAAGTGTTCTCCTCAAACCACAAAGCAATTTGGACCGTATAACACCAGGTTTCCAGTAAATTTGCAAATTTTGCAGCATGAACTGACATGTTGTCCACCCAATCAAAGACTCAAAGAATGAATCTAGTGCTGAAAGCATAAGCTACAGCTGGCTAACACTGCAGAGCATAAAATGTGGTGAGTAGTTGACTCAAAGAGAAAGAAAGACGATAGTTGATCAGTTTTTAACAAATTCATTTTGGGTAGGCTGTGTGGAGCGGGTATGATATGATAAGATTTGGCTTGGAAAGTTTTTTTCCCTGCTCACAGACCGCTTATGTGTTTATACAAGAATGTGCAAGGCGGTATTGAACGTGTCAATGTCTGTCACCTTGATTACTCAAATTTCTCTCGACCTGTGCACCTCTTGACCTGTGCACCTGCAAACTTTCATTCATAGGCTAGGTTGTAGCAACCTCATGATGGGTATAGGGAACATTTTTATATCATCTAGTAGCCTAAACTTATCAATGTTATATTGAGCTGGGTGAAAGGAATAGGAATGACGATCATCCAATATGCTGTAATAGAAATAAAGCCATGGTCATAAATAATCGTCCTTACTCGTCTTAAACGGCACCGACCACCACTGGTGAGCTGGTTCTCTTTGTCCTCTTTTTCTCAGCGCCTTAGTAAATCCTCTAATTTGATTGTGTGTGGATTCACTTAATTGTCTATTAAACCTGAGTCGCCTATTGGTTCAAAGCAATTTTGTCAGCATGAGCCCCATTCAATTGAGAACCAAGCCCTTGATCTCTCACATACAGTAGGCCACATAATAGATGGTTCCAAGTTAACTCTTCTGATTGTCCTTAACTTTGAAAAGTACCATTATTATTTTATTTTGTATTGTAGAATACATGTGGAAAGAGGTAGAACTCTGATAGATCCATATTTAACCAAGTACCTTAAATGGTAAAATGCTGATAAATCTAAATTTTCCAGTTTAAGTTTACTTTGTATTTGTTGTGAGGGTGAAATGTTGGCACAAATGAAACAAGTAGGATCTTAATTTGATCACTCTTTTGTTGATGGGAATGGTCCTGAACAGCAGGAAATGCAAACTTGTAAAGGAGTGCGTAACTGGCTGCAGGGAAGTCAGGTGCAGTAGAGCAGAAATGGGTAGCAAACGGAGCACTTTATTGAGGCGAACAAAACACGGTACTCAGAAAACTAAACACACACGGGTTAAAATAACTCCGCGCAAGACAGCCTGGAGTACACATACATTTACATATAACAATTCCACACACAGACATGAGGGGGAAACAGAGGGTTATATGCAAGACGAGTAATGAGGGAATGCAAACCAGGTGTGCGGGAAAACAAGACAAAACAAATGGAAAATGAAAGGTGGATTGGCGATGGCTAGAAGACCGGTGACGTCTCCCGCCGAACGCGGCCCGAACAAGGAGAGGGACCGACCTCGGCGGAAGCCGTGACAAAACTTGCAGTGTATTTAAGGTTTAAAAAGACTTCTAAAGTTAGTCATTTACAATTAAACATTTTAGACTTGATTTGCCGTAAAGTAAAATGTATCAACCCCTACATTATTTTTCCGTTATTTATAATCCACATAATAATTCACATTTCCTGTTGCTGCAGGATTATTTTCTTGCTGTAGCAAACTGGCACAAATTAAGATCCTTCATCTGTATAATTCTGTATAGTTTTTCATCTGTTATTTACATCTCCATTTCTTCACCGCACGGACCCTTTTACGCACAGGTGTTTCTGCACAGACCTATTTAAGTGTAAACAAACAACATGCTCTGACAAGATAAAGCGTGCCTATCTGTATAATGAATATAAACTGAATGGGATGAGATTATGGCTGTGGCGGTCATGAAATGTTGTCAGCCGGTGATTGTCAAGCAAAAAGCTGCCGGTCTCACGGTAATTGACAGTTAATTAACATAAACACATTTAGCATCTCCTGGCTTCCTACAAGCCACTGATGCAGACCTTTGGAACTATATTTTTTAAAGTATAATAAATCCATGTATTATTAGCAGACAAGATTTGCTTATTATTTTTTATAAATTCTAAGGCTTCATGATGCTTCATGATGCGGCTCTAATGGTGATTTGAAAAAAGTTGCATGAAAGGCATGAGCTCTTTGTTTTTTGCACAGGCTATACACACTTCATCAGTCTCTCATTCACAATTTGACAGGCACTTGCTAATGCCTTTAATTTCCTGGCTGCATCCCCTTTGTGTGGCCTTAATGCCCACTAAAAAATGTAAAACCAAAATAATGTTTACAATACCATTGCTGAATTCCTCTTGATTCAACTAACTTCCCACAATAATTTTAATCAGAACAGTATAGCCATTCATTCCACTGTTGTAGTTCTCAGGTTGGGATAATTTGCTTAAATATTTTGTATTTTGTATTGCATTTTAAAGCAAAAACCAAGCTATGAGGTTGAATGAATTGTCCGTAGAGCTCCGAGACAGGATTGTGTCTCAGCACAGATCTGGGGAAGAGTACCAAAGCAATTCTAAAGCATTGAAGGTCCAGAAAAACATAGTGGCCTCCATCATTCTTAAAAAAAAATGTTTTAACCTATTTTCTCCCCAATTTTGTGGTATCCAATTGGTAGTTATAGTCTTGTCTCATTGCTGCAATTCCCGTACGGACTCGGGAGAGGCGAAGGTCAAGAGCCATGAGTTCTGCGAAACACAACCCAACCAGGCCGCACTGCTTCTTAACACAATGCCCACTTAACCCTGAAGCCAGCCGCACCAATGTGTCGGAGGTAACACTGTGCACCTGGCGACTGTGTCAGCAGCCCGTCACAGGTGCGCGATGGAAGAAGGACATCCCTGCCAGCCAAACCCTCCCCTAACCTGGACGACGCTGGGCCAATTGTGCACCGCCCCACGGGTCTCCCGGTGGAGACCAGCTGCGACGGAGCCTGAACTCAAACCCAGAATCTCAATTGGCACAGCTACCACTGCGATGCAATGCCTTAGACCCCTGCGCCACTCCATCATTATGAAATGGAAGAAGTTTGGAACCACCAAGACTCTTCCTAGAGCTGGCTGCCTGGTCAAACTGAGCAATCGGGGGAGAAGAGCATTAATCAGGGAGGTGACCAAGAACCCGATGGTCACTCTGACAGAGCTCCAGAGTTCCTCTGTGGAAATGGGAGAACCTTCCAGAAGGACAACCATCTCTGCAGCACTCAACCAGTCAGGCTTTTATTGTAAAGTGGCCAGACGGAAGCCACTCAGTAAAAGGCACATGACAGCTCGCTTGGAGTTTGCCAAAAGGCAGCTAAAGGACTCTGACTATGAAAAACAAGATTCTCTGGTCTGATGAATGCCAAGCGTCACATCTGAAGGAAACCTGGCACCATCCCTACGATGGAGCATGGTGGTGGCATCATCATGCTGTGGGAATGTTTTTCAGTGGCAGGGACTGGGAGACTAGTCAGGGTCGAGGAATAGATGAACAGAGCAAAGTACAGAGAGATCCTTGATGAAAACCTGCTCCAGGTTGCTCAGGACTGCAGACTAGGGTGAAGGTTTACCTTCCAACAGGACAACAACCCTAATCACACAACCAAGACAACGCAGGAGTGGCTTTGGGGCAAGTCTCTGAATGTCCTTGAGTGGCCCAGCCAGAGCCCAGACTTGAACCCAGCAGAAACAGCCCCCAACCAACCTGACAGAGCTTGAGAGGATCGGCAGAGAAGATGGTGTCATACCCAAGAAGTCTCGAGGCTGTAATCGCTGCCAAAGGTTCTTCAACAAAGTACAGAGTAAAGGCTCTGAACACTTATGTAAATGTAATATTTCAGTAGTTTTTTTTATAAATTTGGTAACATTTCTAAAATGTTTTTTTTTACTTTGTCATTATGGGGTATTGTGTGTAGATTGATGAGGGAAAATAACAACGTTTAACACGTGCGCTGGAAATCGGGAAACAAGTTCAGGGAGTGAGTACATTTAATAAAAGAAACATAATACAAAACAAGAAACACAAACAACACACTTACAAGAAACTGAAACAGAAACAATAACGCCTGGGGAAGGAACCAAAGGGACTGACATATATAGTGAAGATAATCAGGGAAGTGATGGAGTCCAGGTGAGTCTGATGACTCGCAGGTGTGCGTAACGATGGTGAGAGGTATGCACTATAACGAGCATCCTGGTGACCTAGAGGCCGGAGAGGGAGCACACGTGGCACAATGTAATCCATTTTAGAATAAGGCTGTAACAAAATGTGGAAAAAGTCAAGGGGTCCGAATACTTTCCGAATGCACTGTAGTCAAACCTCCAATCAAAAAAATGGGAGAACACAAATTTTTAACAGTACTTGTGTGTGCGAGTGCAAGTGTTCAACTTCAAGAATATTGATTAGAGTGAGTAGGCCTACTTAAACATAACATTGGGAGCAATGTTTAGACAAAAGATGGCACTGCCATCTACTTCAACAAGTCAGCAACTCTGGACGTTCTGCTTACTCCAGACCAGGCCCTAATTAGCGAGACTCAAAAGAGGAAGCGACGGCGCAAGAGAGGCAAAAGAGCCGGCAACCTGATGAGGTTGGTGTACAAATAAACGGCCTCTACCCTCCATTCTATTAGCGAACGAGAAAAAAGCGATCCCTTTTCGAGAGTATCCTATTAACGGGACCCGAAGAACTGTAATTTTGTATGTTTCTCAGAGTTGTGGCTGAAAAAGGACATATATTATCCATCTTGCTGATTTGTCCGTGCATCGTTAAGACCGATCGGCAGCCTCGGGGAAGATGAAGACGGGAGGGGTGTGTCTCTTTGTTAATAGCTGGTGCGCGATCTCTAATGTTAAGGAAGTCTATAGTTTTCATCTATATTGTCATCTACTAACAGCTATTGTCACGTTCACTGGAATAATTATCGGACCATGCTGCAGCGCGATATGGTTTCCGCATATTATTTATTAGAAATGCACAAAACAACAAAGAAAGAATGAAACAAACAACGAACCGTAACTAAGAGGTGGAACATACACTAACTCAAAACAATATCCCATAAAACACAGGTGGAAAAATGCTACTTAAATATGATCCCCAACGACGATAGCCAGCTGCCTCTAATTGGGAATCATACCAAACACCAACATAGAAAAACTAAACTAGAACCCCATATAGAAAATAATAACTAGAAAACCAGTCACGCCCTGACCTACTCTACCATAGAAAGTAAGGGCTCTCTATGGTCAGGACGTGACAGCTATTCTAGTTATGGTTCATCCTATCTCACTACTGCTGTACACATATTTTCTAGTCATATACTCTCCATACTGTATTTATGCACCCTTATATGTATATTTCTATACATTATATGCATTTCTTTTTTATTCCGGTCTCTGACATTGGTCGTTTTGATATTTATTTATTTAAAAAATATATACAGTTGAAGTTGGAAGTTTACATACACTTAGGTTGGAGTCATTAAAACTCGATTTCAACCACTCCACAAATTTCTTGTTAACAAACTATAGTTTTGGCAAGTCGGTTGGGATGTTTACAGACAGATTATTTCACTTATAATTCACTGTATCACAATTCCAGTGGGTCAGAAGTTGACTGTGCCTTTAAACAGCTTGGAAAATTCCAGAAAATTATGTCATGGCTTTAGAAGCTTCTGACAGGCTAATAGGCATCCTTTGAATCAATTGGAGGTGTACCTGTGGATGTATTTCAAGGCCTACCTTCAAACTCAGTGCCTCTTTGCTTGACATCATGGGAAAATCAAAAGTAATCAGCCAAGACCTCAGAAAAAAAAATTCATCTGGTTCATCCTTGGGAGCAATTTCCAAATGCCTGAAGGTACCAAGTTCATCTGTACAAACAATAGTACGCAAATATAAACACCATGGGACGCAGCTGTCATACCGCTCAGGAAGGAGACATCTCCTAGAGATTAATGTACTTTGGTGCGAAAAGTGCAAATCAATCCCAGAACAACAGCAAAAGACCTTGTGAAGATGCTGGAGGAAACAGGCACAAAAGTATCTATATCCACAGTAAAACGAGTCCTATATCGACATAACCTGAAAGGCCGCTCAGCAAGGAAGAAGCCACTGCTCTAAAACCGCAATAAAAAAGCCAGACTACGGTTTGCAACTGCACATGGGGACAAAGATTGTACTTTTTGGAGAAATGTCCTCTGGTCTGATGAAACAAAAATAGAACTGTTTGGCCATAATAACCATCATCATGTTTGGAGGAAAAGGGGGGGCTTGTAAGCCGAAGAACACCATCCCAACCGTGAAGCACGGGCGTGGCAGCATCATGTTGTGGGGGTGCTTTGCTGCAGGAGAGACTGGTGCACTTCACAAAATAGATGGCATCATGAAGGAGGAAAATTCTGTGGATATATTGAAGCAACATCACAAGACATCAGTCAGGAAGTTAAAGCTTGGTCACAAATGGGTCGTCCACATGGACAATGACCCCAAGCATACTTCCAAAGTTGTGGCAAAATGACTTAAGGACAACAAAGTCAAGGTATTGGAGTGGCCATCACAAAGCCTTGACCTCAATCCTATAGAACATTTTTGGGCATAACTGAAAAAGCGTGTGCGAGCAAGGAGGCCTACAAACCTGACTCAGTTACACCAGCTCTGTCATGTGGAATGGGCCAAAATTCACCCAACTACATGTGGGAAGCTTGTGGAAGGCTACCTGAAACGTTTGACCCAAGTTAAACAATTTAAAGGCAATGCAACCAAATACTAATTGAGTGTATGTAAACGTCTGACCCATTGGGAATGTGATGAAATAAATAAAAGCTGAAATAAATCATTCTCTCTACTATTATTTTCACATTTCAAATTCTTAACATAAAATGGTGATCCTAACTGACCTAAGACAGGGAATTTTATTAGGATTAAACGTCAGGAATTGTGAAAATTGAGTTTAAATGTATTTGGCTAAGGTGTATGTAAACTTCCGACTTCAACTGTATATTTAAATTATGTGTATTTTTTAAATTGTTTTATTATTACTAGGTTTTAATGGACTGTTGGAGCTAGAAACAAAAGCATTTCGCTGCACCTGCAAATTTGCAAAGATCAGCAAATATGTGTACGCGACCAATAAAATGTGTTTTTGCTTTGATTTGATGTCTATAAGCAATTGTTACAGCATCAGGTAAATAGCTTTGAGAGCTTTGTCCAAATACTGGTGAACACAACTAACAAAAGAATCGACAATCTAACCAGAGAAGTCCAAGAACTTAAGAACAGTTTACAATTCTTCCAGGGAGATGTGGATGTTCTGAAAGAGACTTGCAGCAAGATGACAACAAACTATGTCCACACAAGATGACATCAGCACTGTCTGTGAATCATTATCACAGATGACTGGAAAAACAGACTGTCTAGAGGGACAATCTAGGAGGAATAACATTGTTGTGGATGGGATATCAGAGTCTCCACATGAGACCTGGATGGAGTCTGAGGAGAAAGTGAGAAAGATTATCACTGAAAAGCTGCAAACGGATCATAGGAAGATTGAGGCGGAGCGCACCCACATGTCTGGAAAACCTATAACCAGCCCAGGTTACAGACTCAGGCTGATGGTGGTCAAGTTCCTAAGCTTCAAGGACAAGATCTGGAGAGAGCCAAGAACTTGAGAGGAACCAACATCTTCCTCAATGAGGACTTCTTAGAACTTGTGCGTCAGAGGTGGAAAGAACTTATCTCAGTTATGAAAGCTGCTAGAGAGCGTGGGGACATTGCTTACATCTGCTTCGACAAGCTCATTGTCCACCCTCCCTCCCAAAAGCCTGAGAAGAGTGAGCGAGCCAAGCTTCTGGGTCAGTAGCTTCAACCCAACATCACACACATGCACACACAACAACTGACACTCACAAGTGCCTGATTGACTGACTATTAGATTGACTGACTTTTATTTTACTTATTTATTATTTCCAAATTATGTCTATCTCCGATAAGCTACCCAGGAAAGGGATAAGAATAGCCCATACTAAAGTATGTAGTATGTAGCCTTAGAAATAAGGCTCATGAATTCACTAACTTGCTAACATCGGATAACATTCATATGCTGGCCATCTCTGAAACTTACTGAGATAATTCCTTTGGTAATACAGCAGTAGAAATATAATGATATAACATCTCCAGAGAAGACAGGGATGCCTATGGGGGAGATGTTGCTGTACATTTTTTAGAGCCATATTCCTGTAAATCTTAGAGAGGATCTCATATCAAATGTTGTTGAAGTGTTGGGGTTGCAAGTTCACCTGCCTCATCTAAAGCTTATTCGTTTGGTGTGCTGCTATAGGCCACCAAGTGCTAACAGTCAGTATTTGGATAATACTGTATGTGTGCAATGCTTGATATCATGTGTGATGTTAACAGAGAGGTTTATTTTCTGGGTGACCTTAACATTGACTGTTTGGCAACTAGCCAACTAGCTAACTATGTCCTCTCAAGAGGAAGCTTCTAACTGTGACTAAAATCCTGTGATATGACCCAGGATCTCACTCAACCAACTGGGCCCTCAGATGGGCCCTCAGATCCTCAAAAAGTTATACAACTGCACCAGCTCCCAAGTGGCACAGCGCTCGAAGGCACTGCATCTCAGTGCTAGAGGCGTCACTACCGACACCCTGGTTTGAATCCAGGCTGTATCACAACCGGCCGTGATTGGGAGTCCCATGAGGTGGTGCACAAATGGCCCTGTGTCGTCTGGGTTTGGCTGGTGTAGGCCGTCATTGTAAATAAGAATTTGTTCTTAACTGACTTGCCTAGTTAAATGAAGGTAAAAAAACAACAACAAATTGAGAGCACCAGGACCCTGAACAGCTTCTACCTCCAAGCTGTAAGATTGATAAATACACTGAACAAAAATGCAACATGCAATAATTTCAAAGATAAGAGTTACATTTCATATGTGACTCACCACCTGGATTTGGTCTTATGTAGCTACATTTTAAGTTGTGTTTTTGATATTGGATAAAAGTAGAGACTCAGAGCTACAAAATGGTATACCAAACACTGCATTTGAGGAACAATGGGAAAGTAATTCTGCTTTGAATGCTGATCAACTTGTAAACTCACTTAAGAAAATGGCCTTTGACTGATTTGGTATCTAGTGAAGAGCTCTTCTTTGTCTACACCCATTCAGCATCGTTCACACCCTCTTAAGCTTTAGCCCCACACATCTTGTTTCGATCTCTGAGCGCACACTTGACACTCTGGCCGATGATTTGTTTGTTTACATGAAAACAGCCTAAGCAGCTCTGCTGGCAACAATTTCATTACACTTTTTTGCAGACATTTACTGACACCGGCCATATTCAACGGCTGTTGTACACACGTCACTTAACGTTAGCTAATGAGCCAGCCAGCTAATGTTAGCTAGTTAAACAACATTGAACAGTGCCAACAATGCCACCGTGCTGGGAGATAAACAGCCTGGTTCAATGTTAGCTAGCTAACATTAGGCTCTAACTAGAATTGCAAAGGGCTTTGGCAAATGAATAATAACGTCAGCTAGGGAGCCAGCTGGCTAACGTTAGCTGGCTAGCTAACAGTGCAATTTAGCTTAAGACATATAGCTAACTTAATCCTCCAGAAAGTGGAGAGCAACACTTATGCAGCTACAATACACAATACATTTTTTTTAAAAGCGGTGTTCGACAGGATTACCAACACAGACTGACGAGCTCAAATAGACAGAAGCCCTCTATATGGCAGAACAATCCGAATTCTTCTCTCGGCATGCCCAGCCCACTCATTATCTCAGCCAATCATTTTCTGTGGCTTAACCAACAAGGTTCATAATTTAAAAGGTTTGCTATTAAGGCACATGAAAGTTCACATGTTCGGGAAGGCATTTCTTCCCAATTTATTTTTTTACGTTCAAACGGCTATCCTGTGAAGTTGTGACTTACGACATACGCCTAGTTTCCTGAATCGGGTCACATTTAAGGAAATCAGTCAATTTGAAATAAATAAATTAGGCCCCAATATATGGATTTCACATGACTGGGAATACAGATATGCATCTGATGGTCACAGATATCTTTTTTTAAATGGTAGGGACTTGGATCAGAAAACCAGTCAGTATCTGGTGTGAACACCATATATTTTTTATTTTTGACATTTTATTTCACCTTTATTTAACCAAGTAGGCCAGTGGAGAACAAGTTCTCATTTACAACTGTGACCTGGCCAAGATAAAGCAAAGCAGTGCAACACAAACAACAACACAGTTACACGTGGGATAAACAAAGGTACAGTCAATAACACAATAGAAAAATCTATATACAGTGCGTACAAATGGAGTAAGGAGGTAAGGCAATAAATAGGCGATAGTAGCGAAGTAGTTACAATTTAGCAAATTAACACTGGAGTGATAGATGTGCAGATGATGATGTGCAAGTATTAATACTGGTGTGCAAAAAAGTAAATAAAAAACAATTCAGGGATGAGGTGCAGCGATAGAGCTGCAGCGATAGGTAAGCTGCTCAGATAGCTGATGCTTAAAGTTAGTGAGGGAGATATAAGTCTCCAACTTCAGCCATTTTTGCAATTCGTTCCAGTCATTGGCAGCAGAGAACTAGAAGGAAAGGTGGCCAAAGGAGGTGTTGGCTTTGGGAATGACCAGTGAGATATACCAGCTGGAGCGCTTGCTACGGGTGTGTGTTGTTATGGTGACCAGTGAGCTGAGATAAGGAGGAGCTTTACTGGTGGGACCTGGGACCTGGAACATGCTGTCGATCCAGAGCATCCCAAACATGCTAAATGGGAGATGTCTAGTGAGTATACAGGCAATAGAAGAACTGAGATATTTTCAACTTCCAGGAATTGTGTACAGATCCTTGTGACATGGGCCTGTGCATTTTCATACTAAAACAAGAAGGGATGACGGCGGATGAATGGCACAACAATGGGCCTCAGGATCTCATCACGGTATCTCTGTGCATTCAAATTGCCATAGATAAAATGGAATTATGTTCGTTGTCAATGGCTTATGCCTGCCGATACCTTAACATCACTGCCACCATGGGATGCACTCTTCAAAACCTTGACATCAGCAAACTGCTCGCCCACACTACGCTATCTGCCCGGTACAGTTGAAACCAGGATTCATCCATGAAGAGCACACTTCAGCATGTCAATGGCCATTGAAGGTAAGCATTTGCCCACTGAAGTCGGTTACTATGCCGAACTGCAGTCAGGTCAAGACCCTGATGAGGATGACGAGCATGCAGATGAGCTTCCTTGAAACGGTTTCTGACAGTTTGTAGACAAATTCTCCAGTTGTGCAAACCCGCAGTTTCATCAGATGTCCGGGTGGCTGTTCTCAAACGATTGTGTGACAAACGTGTTGTGTGATAAAACTGCACATTTTAGAGTGATGATGGATTATCTTGGCAAAGGAGAAATGCATATAAACAAAATTGTGCACAAAACCTGACAGAAATACGTTTTTTTGCACGTATGTAACATTTGTGGGATCTTTTATTTCAGCTCGTGAATAATAGGACCAACACTTTACATGTTGTGGTTATATTTTTGTTCAAGTAGCTACCCAGACTATCTGCATGGACCCTTTTTGCACTCTTTTGACTCCTCACATACGCTGTTGCTACTGTTTATTATCTATCCTGTTGCCTAGTCACTTCACCCCTACCAATATGTACATATCTACCTCAATTACAGTACTTCATACCCCTGCACATCGACTCAGTACTGGTACCCTGTGTTAATAACACAGGGTACCAGTACTAATGAGTTATTGTTAATAATGAGTTATTGTTAATAACACAGGGTACCAGTACTAATGAGTTATTGTTACTCATTGTGTATTTATTCCTCGTCTTATTATTTTTCTGTAATTATTCAATTTTTTCTCTCTGCATTGCTGGGAAGGGCCAATAAGTAAACATTTCACTGATAGTCTACACCTGTTGTTTAGGAAGCATGTGACAAATAGGATTGGATTTTAATGTGATTTAGCTTTATGTTACAGTGACTTTTGTGTTTATGATGAAAATGCTGTTAAAAACATTCTGATACAGATTTTGTGTTTCTTTCCCTTAGAATCTTAACATAATATACCCATAACTCAATGCACTGCTTTTCTAATGGATTTTATTTTCTATTTACATCCAAATTTGAGCAAAATCTAAAATTGCAATTAATTGAGATTAGCTAATGCCATTAACTAAATGAATTGTTTTAATCGTTTGACAGCCCTAATTTAGAATAAGGTTTTACAGCTTCTTCAGTCAATTTTTTATTTAAAATAATCTTATGTGATTATTTTATATATTTTACATGTGATAAGGTCACATAGAGGGCCGGAGATAATTACAGACACTTGTGATAATCTTAAGTACCCAAAAGGGCCATACAATCCTCTAAAGTGACCAACATTCTGGTAGTTTACTGGCAAACTTAGAATGTCTCTAGTACTATACCCTCCCTTTGCAACACTACTGATGATACATCTGTTTGTTTCCCCGAGCTCATCCAAACCTCTACTCCTTCTGTCCTCTGTTCCAGAACACTCTCTGAGACCGGACATGTCCAGCTGTCCCTCCCCCATGGCATGCCCCACCCACTTCTCTGGCTCGCCAGCGATGAAGATCTACATCGATCCCTTCACCTACGAGGACCCCAACGAAGCCGTCCGAGAATTTGCCAAAGAGATAGACGTATCCTGTGTGAAGATTGAGGAGGTCATTGGTGCAGGTGACTGGGAAGAAGGGAAACCTAACATTCAGTAACATGGGGGAGAATCTCTCTGCCTCTGCTGCAGTGAAAGCTGTGAATCTATAATTCTCTTTTCCACTTCCCCTCTACCTGTATCTGGGTGTTGGATGAAGGAACTGTCGGAGACATTTGGTCTTACCTCAGATATTCTGTTTCTGAAAACCACTCTTTCCATCTGATATGTTTTGCTTTTAGAGAGAAAGAACCCTTTCCAATTAACAGACTTGCTCTCTTTACAGAGGGCAATGTTAGCCACTATCTCAGTGAAAACTGCTAATATGTAACTAGACTCCTTTCCATTAATCTATATTTCATGCTGATTTTATCTGCCAGGATTTCTTTTTTACTTGACTTGATATATTTGTGTATTCAGCAAAAGAACGATCCTCACACTGACTGGTGTATGACATGTTGGAACTTGTCTTATGACCCTGAAACTGGGCTCTATGTTAATGGGTACCACAGGGAGCCAGAGTGTAACACTCTCTTCATCTCTGTGCTTGTCGCATATACAGTGTTTATCTTTATGGGGACTTTTGATTGTACATGTGCTATATTTAAGCTATAAGGCCCAAGGGGTTGTGGCATATGGCCGATATTCCATGGCTAAGGGTTGTTCTTGGTCACAACACAACGCGGAGTGCCTGGACACAGCCATTAGCTGTGGTATATTGGCCATATATCACAAACCCTGAGGTGCCTTACTGCTATTATCAACTGTTTGCCAATGTAATTACAGCAGTAAAAATAACTGTTTTGTCATACCCATGGTATAAGGACTGAATGCTGATTGGCTGACAGCCATAGTATATCAGACCATATACCATGGGTATGACAAAACAAAACACTCTGTGTTGCGTCGTACATAAGAACAGCCCTTAGCCGTGGTATATTGGCCATGTACCACATTTACTCTGGCTTTATTGCTTAAGAATAAGAAGTGAAAATACATGATATCAGCTTGCATACTAATAGTTTGCTTTGTAATAATGTAATTTATCATGTCTTTTCCTCCAGGCGAGTTTGGAGAGGTGTATAAGGGTCGCCTGAAACCGTCTGGGAAGAGGGAGCTGTACGTGGCCATTAAGACCCTGAAGGCGGGCTACGTGGAGAAGCAGAGAAGAGACTTCTTGTCTGAGGCCAGCATCATGGGCCAGTTTGACCACCCCAACATCATCAGACTGGAGGGCGTGGTCACCAAGAGTCGGCCAGTCATGATTATCACAGAGTTTATGGAGAATGGGGCCCTGGACTCCTTCCTGAGGGTGAGTGCTGCTTTGTTATTCTCCTTGTGTCCTAAATGTCACCCTATTCCCTTTATAGTGCACCACTTTTGGGCCTGGTCAAAAGCATATAGTGCACTTTATAGGGAATAGGGGCCCATTTGGGACACATACTCCTTTTTTACCTCCTCTGGTCAGCACACCAGCCCCGGCTCCAGCTTTCACCTCTGTTGCATCGGATTATACACTGGGTTGAGCTATAGGGCCACTGTGTGGTTTCATATATCAATCATATTGATTAATCAGCTAAAGCTTTTATTTCTAATTTGACAGCTTCACACTAACAGTGAATTATGATTATTGAGATTAGTTATTAAAAGGATTAAGAAAATGGAAATGTAAAACTCACTGGAGGATAAATGTATTTAATATAGCAGGGAATTGAGATCTGATAAACAACCTTGGCATGAATGAGCAAAAATGTCTTATATTTATCAATAACCTTCAATATTTCGTAATATAATTCATGAGATTAGCATAAATGAAATTGTTCCACCCAGATCCCTTTGAGGCAGCATGGCTAATACACAGTGCCTTGATTCAATGTGCCAGCCTGGCACAGTTTACTGTGCCTTCTTCCTCCTTGGAAACAGAGAACATGGAACACAATCAATATGTGGCCCAGTTTTCTAATTCCTCCAACCTGTTTCCTCCTCCCTTTGATCCTGGACTCATTTGAAACGGGGCTTTGAACACCCCTTTGATGTCCTCTCCCTCACCAGGCCCTTTTCCGAGCCACCGCACTTGACTCCCGTGGACATCGATTTCTGTGTTGTTTTTCTCCTGGCATGCCCCTGTTGCTGGCGCAGAAAGACAACAGTTGAATGAGTGCCCTGCTTGGCGTGTTGGAGGTGCCCACTGAAGTCACAGCATAGGGTCAGACCTGCCGTGCCTCACGGGAGGGAGTTATCCACCTTGGTGGGGGCCGCTAATAAACAGCCAAGCTGAGGATAAGGAGCAGAGACAGAGAGTGATCAAAGACATGAATCCAATGTGGGGCTTAATGGACACACACACACACTCCTTAAATGGGCCCCAAGTCAAGTGGAACACTTATTACATCAATGAATGACAATTTGGTAACATTTGGAAAAGGGCATATATGGTGCTCTTCCTCAATACTCCACAACTTGAAATATTTGCACAAGCTGCCCAGCCAATAATTTTTTCCAGAAATAAATGTGTGAGGATTTTTTTAACCTAAAATGTGTACCTTTGTATTTCCTACACAATGACGACATTTTAGAGAGATAATGGGAGCGTCATTATCCCAAGTATCTGGCACTTTATTATGTCATTAACTCCAATGTGACATGACATCCTATTTAATCCCTGCCCTGCAGCAAAATGACGGGCAGTTCACAGTGATCCAGCTGGTGGGGATGATGCGTGGCATCGCGGCGGGCATGAAGTACCTGGCAGAGATGAACTACGTCCACAGAGACCTGGCCGCCCGCAACATCCTGGTCAACAGCAACCTGGTGTGTAAGGTGTCCGACTTTGGCCTGTCCCGTTACCTACAGGACGACACATCAGACCCCATCTATACCAGCTCCCTGGTGAGTACCCTCTCTGGCTGGCCTTTCTCCTCCCCGTTTGTTTGGAACACATTCCCCCCCAAAAATATCTTATGGTCCAGTAGAAAGTGAGACATCTCTTTGTCAAGAGAGAGTTGGGTGATTCAATAGTTGACATGGCCATGGTTATGTCTTTGTGTCTGTGGTGATCATACTGCCAACTGTAAAGTTCGGTGGTGTAGGAATAATAGTCTGGAGCTGTTTTTAATGGTTTGGGCTAGGCCCCTTAGATCCAGTGAAGGGAAATCTTAACGCTGCAGCAAACAATGACATTCAAGACTATTCCATGCTTCCAACTTTGTAGCAACAGTTTGGGGAAGGCCCTTTCCTGTTTCAGCATGACAATTCCCCCGTGCACAAAGCGAGGTCCATACAGAAATGGATTGTCGAGATCGGTTTGGAAGAACTTGACTGGCTTGCACAGAGCCCTAACCTCAACCCCATCGAACAACTTTGGAGTTAATTGGAACTCCAACTGCGAGCCAGGCCTAGTAGCCCAACCTCACTAATGCTCTTGTGGCTGAATGGAAGCAAGTCCCCACAGCAATGTTCCAACATCTAGTGGAAAGCCTTTCCAGAAGAGTGGAGGCTGTTATAGCAGCAAAGCGGGGACCAACTCCATATTAATGCCCATGATTTTAGAATGAGATGTTCAATGAGGAGGTGTCCACATACTTTGTCATGTAGTGTATCAAAATATATACAGTGCATCTATGATTATTCAGCTAAATGCACTTTGATGAATTGTGATGATTTTGTCTCACAATGTTTAGAACTTAGACATGCTCTGGAACTTTTGCAACTTCTAAGTATTTTTTAAACCTCCAGCTTTGGGCTGGATGTGTCAGTGTAGTTCACACATGAATAATATATGAGCAGAATTCCTGACTTACCTCAATTAGCCACTAAATCCCTAGTTTGAAAGCAATGTTTTTTCTGGAAGTTGTGCTATGCCATTGTCCCCGACTTGGGCCAGCGCCCTAGCAATTTGAGTTCTATCCAATGAGCTTCAGCCCATTGCCATTTGAGTGACCGCTTGCAAGATGCACACACAGCAGAGCGAGAGCAATGATGTGGTGCATATATCTACATATACAGTATGTGATGTAGTACACCATTTTCAGGGTCCACTTTTGGTTTGTGAGCGCTACTTTCAGAACTACTGGCTAAAAAGTATACAAAAGTACCGGAGAATCTCTTTAAATTCAAGAGAGAAACCTAGTCCTATTTACAGTGCCTTGCGAAAGTATTCGGCCCCCTTGAACTTTGCGACCTTTTGCCACATTTCAGGCTTCAAACATAAAGATATAAAACTGTATTTTTTTGTGAAGAATCAACAACAAGTGGGACACAATCATGAAGTGGAACGACATTTATTGGATATTTCAAACTTTTTTAACAAATCAAAAACTGAAAAATTGGGCGTGGAAAATGATTCAGCCCCTTTACTTTCAGTGCAGCAAACTCTCTCCAGAAGTTCAGTGAGGATCTCTGAATGATCCAATGTTGACCTAAATGACTAATGATGATAAATACAATCCACCTGTGTGTAATCAAGTCTCCGTATAAATGCACCTGCACTGTGATAGTCTCAGAGGTCCGTTAAAAGCGCAGAGAGCATCATGAAGAACAAGGAACACACCAGGCAGGTCCGAGATACTGTTGTGAAGAAGTTTAAAGCCGGATTTGGATACAAAAATATTTCCCAAGCTTTAAACATCCCAAGGAGCACTGTGTAAGCGATAATATTGAAATGGAAGGAGTATCAGACCACTGCAAATCTACCAAGACCTGGCCGTCCCTCTAAACTTTCAGCTCATACAAGGAGAAGACTGATCAGAGATGCAGCCAAGAGGCCCATGATCACTCTGGATGAACTGCAGAGATCTACAGCTGAGGTGGGAGACTCTGTCCATAGGACAACAATCAGTCGTATATTGCACAAATCTGGCCTTTATGGAAGAGTGGCAAGAAGAAAGCCATTTCTTAAAGATATCCATAAAAAGTTTCGTTTAAAGTTTGCCACAAGCCACCTGGGAGACACACCAAACATGTGGAAGAAGGTGCTCTGGTCAGATGAAACCAAAATTGAACTTTTTGGCAACAATGCAAAACGTTATGTTTGGCGTAAAAGCAACACAGCTGAACACACCATCCCCACTGTCAAACATGGTGGTGGCAGCATCATGGTTTGGGCCTGCTTTTCTTCAGCAGGGACAGGGAAGATGGTTAAAATTGATGGGAAGATGGATGGAGCCAAATACAGGACCATTTTGGAAGAAAACCTGATGGATTCTGCAAAAGACCTGAGACTCGGACGGAGATTTGTCTTCCAACAAGACAATGATCCAAAACATAAAGGAAAATCTACAATGGAATGGTTCAAAAATAAACATATCCAGGTGTTAGAATGGCCAAGTCAAAGTCCAGACCTGAATCCAATCGAGAATCTGTGGAAAGAACTGAAAACTGCTGTTCACAAATGCTCTCCATCCAACCTCACTGAGCTTGAGCTGTTTTGCAAGGAGGAATGGGAAAAAATTTCAGTCTCTCGATGTGCAAAACTGATAGAGACATACCCCAAGCGACTTACAGCTGTAATCGCAGCAAAAGGTGGCGCTACAAAGTATTAACTTAAGGGGGCTGAATAATTTTGCACGCCCAATTTGTCAGTTTTTGATTTGTTAAAAAAGTTTGAAATATCCAATAAATGTCGTTCCACTTCATGATTGTGTCCCACTTGTTGTTGATTCTTCACAAAAAAATACAGTTTTATATCTTTATGTTTGAATGAATGAAAAAGGTCGCAAAGTTCAAGGGGGCCGAATACTTTCGCAAGGCACTGTAATTGTATCTGTTTGTCTGTGTGCAGAGGCAGAACTTTATAATGAAATTCTCCCTGCCGCCACAACAAGCTCTAATCAGAACATCTCAACCTTCTAAAAGCACACAGTACATTTTTCTATTTCCCTTTAACAAAGTTCATAGAATTATCTCACAATGTAGAACTCCGACACTGGCATTATGAATGAAATAACAACCCATGTCTGAGATGGGTGCATGCCTGCCTATGCAAAGACACCCTCTCTCACACATTTATAGATGATAACAAATTATTGATTGCTGCTTGCAGGAGCGTTGTGATAGACAACCCTGCTAGTGTCATCTAAGATCTCTGCTAGGCTACACTGTCTTGCCTATAAAGATGTATTGTAGATCTAATCAGAGAGTAGTTGAATTTCATTTGTGTTTCATGAGACACTATTGAGTTGTACTCTATATTATAGATTCCCTGTTTTGAATTTCCTTGCCTAGAAAACGTTAGTGTCTGTCGGTGTGTATAGTTAATGGGTATGGGACTGTGTGGGTGATTATGGCAGAGAGGGAGTGTGTTTTGATCCTGTCACGGTTGGCCCAGAGGGCTGACCCTGTGGTTCTGGGTGGATGACTGAGGGAGGCTGAGGGGAGGCTGGAGGGTGATGTCTGTGCTCTGTTTGCCGATTGCTAATTAAAACTCTTTCAGCCACTCCTGGTTTGCCCCATCCGCTGCTCCACTGTCTCTGCTCAACTCTATTTGTCGCAGACTGACTAGCGTGAGATGAGGGCCACTCCACATTAAGATGCTGATGACATGGTTGTCTGATTGACCCATACACCATAGAATCTCCATCTGTCTAATGCTTTCCCAATGACAAGAAATGGAGGGAGATAGTGAGATGAAGTACAACCATCCCTGTCCATTTGAATCTGCTTTCTCTTCTATGAGCTTTGTTTTGCTGGGAAAACTGTACCTAATTGTACCTAACATCATTCGTTACTGTCAAATTTGAAAAGAAATATAGCAAATGTAAAGCTAAAGGAATATAAAAAAAGAGCTAGGTTTGAAGATACTGTCTTGGAGTGAACGAAAACGGGGGAAAGTCTTATTTATATGATGTAATTAACCATGGGTATTGATACAAAATCGATATACCAATGAATAATACTGTGTCTTTTTATACAAATTGTGTACATGACAAATTGCTGCCAATTTTATCATGACTCCCCCTTTACCATTTAATAATATTAATTACCTGTTTATTTATTGTTCTTCAAAATTCGTTGCAGCCCTCCCATGTGCAGTATGCAACATTTGTATTTTAATTATTTGTTAGGATGAAATTGTGATATGTAAAGGAAGGAAAGTAAAGGAAGGAAATGAAAGGAAAGAAAGTCAAGGAAGTAAGGAAAGAAAGTAAAGAAAGGAAGTAAAGAAAGAAAGTCAAGGAAAGAAAGTCAAGGAAAGAAAGTCAAGGAAAGAAAGTAAAGAAAGGAAGTAAAGAAAGGAAGTAAAGAAAGAAAGGAAGTAAAGAAAGGAAGTAAAGGAAAGAAAGTAAAGGAAAGAAAGGAAAGAAAGGAAAGGAAAGAAAGGAAAGGAAAGAAAGTAAAGGAAAGAAAGTAAAGGAAAGAAAGTAAAGTAAAGGAAGGAAAGGAAAGGAAAGAAAGGAAGTAAAGAAAGGAAGTAAAGAAAGGAAGTAAAGGAAAGAAAGTAAAGGAAAGAAAGTAAAGGAAGGAAAGGAAAGGAAAGAAAGTAAAGTAAAGGAAGGAAAGGAAAGGAAAGAAAGTCAAGGAAGCAAAGGAAAGAAAGTAAAGAAAGGAAGTAAGGAAAGAAAGTAAGGAAAGAAAGAAAGTAAACAAAGGAAGTAAAGGAAAGAAAGTAAAGGAAGGAAATTAAAGGAAGGAAAGTAAAGGAAGGAAAGAAAAGTAAAGAAAGGAAAGTAAAGGAAGTAAAGTAAAGGAAAGGAAAGGAAAGGAAAGGAAAGGAAAGGAAAGGAAAGGAAAGGAAAGTAAAGGAAAGGAAAGAAAAGTAAAGAAAGGAAAGTAAAGTAAAGGAAAGGAAAGGAAAGGAAAGGAAAGGAAAGGAAAGGAAAGGAAAGTAAAGGAAAGGAAAGGAAGTAAAGGAAAGGAAAGGAAAGAAAAGTAAAGGAAAGGAAAGGAAAGGAAGTAAAGGAAAGGAAAGGAAAGGAAAGTAAAGGAAAGGAAGGAAAGTAAAGGAAGGAAAGTCTAGAAATGTGAAGGAGGAGAAATAACAATGTTGTCATGTGTTTACATGTGGTGTTTTATTTGTTGTTGTTTGGTTAGGGTGATATGTTGTGTGTGTTGTAAATGAATTATGAATAAAAAATAACTTAAACATAAGAATTAACAGCCTTTAGACGTACGAGTTACCATACCCAGTCTCAGGGATGGACTCTGGTCGTCGACTAACCCCAACAGCACACATTTATGTTGTAGCCCAGACAAAAATACCTGATTCAACTCACCGAGGGCTTGATGATTAGTTGGCAAGTTTAATCAGGTGTTCTTGTCAAGGGCTACAATAAAAATGTGTGATGATGGAGGGACTGGAGGACTTGAGTTGGGAAACAATGCACTACATCTGAATGTATTGGTGCCTCTCAGGCCGTTCAAAATGTTGATTAAGGACCTCTTTGCTGAGGAATGTGATTGTTTTTCTTGGTGTGTTTGTAATGTTGTATATTTACATTCTATTGTATTATGTAACTTGTGTGTAGGGCTCCCTTGTGAAAGAGCCCTTGATCACATTGATCTCAATGGGACTCCCTGTTAAAATAAAATAAATGTCAGCGGGAACTCCAGTGCATGAGTATCTCATCATATCCCAGCTCAGCATGAGAAATGCACATGGCCAACAGGCAAGCTGTTTCCATTACAAGAGCTGAGCTGCTCCGCTGCTGTTTGAAATGGGAAACAGGCTGGGGTCGCCCTTTTCACCTAACGAGCTCTGCCCTGTGCACCTCAGACTGCCCTGCTGAACAACACGATTGATTTCTTTCTGTTGGTTTTCCCTATTTATTCAAGCTCTTTTATTCAAACTCTCTGGTTGGTTGGCTTTGAATTTTTTTTTTAAATATGTAATGAGATGCAGCTTAAACTGACGGATATTGATGGGGATTTTATTATTATTTTCTGCCCAGTTTTGATCTTGTCTCATCACTGCAACTCCCCAACGGACTAGGGAGGTGAAGGTCGAGTCATGCGTCCTCTGAAACATGACCCGCCAAACCATGCTTCTTAACACCCGCCCGCTTAACCCGAAGCCAGCCGCATCAATGTGCCGTTCAACTGACAACAAGGTCAGTCTGCAGGTGCCTGGCCCGCCATAAGGTGTCGCTAGAGTGCGATAAGCCAACTAAAGCCCCTTTAACCCGCACGACGCTGGGCCAATTATGCTCTGCTCTATGGGACTCCAGATGGTGACGCCTCTAGCACTGCGATGCAGTACCTTAGATCGCTGTGCCACTCGGTAGGCCCGGGGATTTTTTTATTATGTTACTTAGGTTGACGTACGGGTGTGTCAATAAACTCTTAAGGATTTCTTAACCTGTTTTAAAAACAGCCATTGCAGAGGCAAACAATTTATTCCAACCACAGTCTTTTAATTTCTGTCTGCAAGCCATTGGGAGTAAGGTTAGTCAATGAAAAGTATGTTTGATTTTGCTGATGAATCTCACTACAAATTCAATCTAATTGCTTAATGGTTGTATCGCATATCATACACATATTATAACAAACCTAATATGATGGCTTGCTTTGGGAAGATTCACCCTTGAAGGGCAGATTTGGAGTGTGAGTATCTTCATTGACTTTTAGGCCTACGTAAAGATCACACTCATCATGGGGAGTGAGAACGTTGAGACAGAAGAATGTAGAGGCACAAAGCTATTCAGAACAAGCTATCAAAGAGATATCTAATAGTTTATGTCCAGCCCATTCAGGAGTCCAAAAATTATACGTTAAATTAACTCTATCAAAGCTAAGCTCCTTGTCCCTCGTACAGTATGTGACTTCAACGTCTGACATGAGACGGCAGGTAGCCTAGTGGTTGGGCCAGTAACCAAAATATTACTGGTTTGAATCCCAGAGCTGACTAGGTGAAAACTCTGTCGTTGTGCCCTTGAGCAAGGCACTTAACCGTAAATAAGTCATAGAGCATGAGTTAAGCAGGAAGCATGGGAGTACTTTATGTTAGGGAGGTACAGTGCCTTGCGAAAGTATTCAGCCCCCTTGAACTTTGCGACCTTTTGCCACATTTCAGGCTTCAAACATAAAGATATAAAACTGTATTTTTTTGTGAAGAATCAACAACAAGTGGGACACAATCATGAAGTGGAACGACATTTATTGGATATTTCAAACTTTTTTAACAAATCAAAAACTGAAAAATTGGGCGTGCAAAATTATTCAGCCCCTTTACTTTCAGTGCAGCAAACTCTCTCCAGAAGTTCAGTGAGGATCTCTGAATGATCCAATGTTGACCTAAATGACTAATGATGATAAATACAATCCACCTGTGTGTAATCAAGTCTCCGTATAAATGCACCTGCACTGTGATAGTCTCAGAGGTCCGTCAAAAGCACAGAGAGCATCATGAAGAACAAGGAACACACCAGGCAGGTCCGAGATACTGTTGTGAAGAAGTTTAAAGCCGGATTTGGATACAAAAAGATTTCCCAAGCTTTAAACATCCCAAGGAGCACTGTGCAAGCGATAATATTGAAATGGAAGGAGTATCAGACCACTGCAAATCTACCAAGACCTGGCCGTCCCTCTAAACTTTCAGCTCATACAAGGAGAAGACTGATCAGAGATGCAGCCAAGAGGCCCATGATCACTCTGGATGAACTGCAGAGATCTACAGCTGAGGTGGGAGACTCTGTCCATAGGGCAACAATCAGTCGTATATTGCAAAAATCTGGCCTTTATGGAAGAGTGGCAAGAAGAAAGCCATTTCTTAAAGATATCCATAAAAAGTGTCGTTTAAAGTTTGCCACAAGCCACCTGGGAGACACACCAAACATGTGGAAGAAGGTGCTCTGGTCAGATGAAACCAAAATTGAACTTTTTGGCAACAGTGCAAAACGTTATGTTTGGCGTAAAAGCAACACAGCTGAACACACCATCCCCACTGTCAAACATGGTGGTGGCAGCATCATGGTTTGGGCCTGCTTTTCTTCAGCAGGGACAGGGAAGATGGTTAAAATTGATGGGAAGATGGATGGAGCCAAATACAGGACCATTCTGGAAGAAAACCTGATGGTCTGCAAAAGACCTGAGACTGGGACGGAGATTTGTCTTCCAACAAGACAATGATCCAAAACATAAAGCAAAATCTACAATGGAATGGTTCAAAAATAAACATATCCAGGTGTTAGAATGGCCAAGTCAAAGTCCAGACCTGAATCCAATCCAGAATCTGTGGAAAGAACTGAAAACTGCTGTTCACAAATGCTCTCCATCCAACCTCACTGAGCTCGAGCTGTTTTGCAAGGAGGAAGGGGAAAAAATGTCAGTCTCTCGATGTGCAAAACTGATAGAGACATACCCCAAGCGACTTACAGCTGTAATCGCAGCAAAAGGTGGCGCTACAAAGTATTAACTTAAGGGGGCTGAATCATTTTGCACGCCCAATTTTTCAGTTTTTGATTTGTTAAAAAAGTTTGAAATATCCAATAAATGTCGTTCTACTTCATGATTGTGTCCCACAAGTTGTTGATTCTTCACAAAAAAATACAGTTTTATATCTTTATGTTTGAAGCCTGAAATGTGGCAAAAGGTTGCAAAGTTCAAGGGGGCCGAATACTTTCGCAAGGCACTGTACATGTAATGCTTGCACTATAGCTACTTGTATCTCTCCACAAACTATTCTTCCAGAGAATATCCATATCATTTGTACTGTTCTCTAAATGCCCATTGATACTGGGTTTCTTCCTGCCATATAGATAAATGTACTCATGGTTTGGACAGTGTGAAACCACTTGGCTTTAAAATTGGATGAAAGTCACTGGAGACAGAGGGGAAACGCCTGCTTTGCAGAAATGGCCCAATGATAAGGCCATATTGATTTGGGTTTAACTGTGCTATAAAACAAGAACGTGTGATGGGAAATGCGATACCCCTGGATTTTTTTTTTACAGAATAAGTGCCATTCTCTTCACCCAATGGGATCATAAACCAAATTGCCGGCTGGCATGAAATGCATTTTTCATCACCCCTCTGCCATATTAATAGTCTAATTTATCCTTGAAGATTGGAAAAACTAAGTCATTTGGTTAGGCTTCACATTACTATTTTATGATTTTCTGTGGCAGATATATGAGCTTATGTTATATGTGTGTAAATGGGGGGGGCGGGGGCGGGGGGGGGGGGGGGGGGGGGGCAGAGGAGAGGTAGAGAGGTTTGCCTGTCTTTGTGCTAGGGATACAGAGATACAGGATAGGTTGTTTCTGTATTGTTGTATGTAGGTAGCATACCCCTCAAAAAGAAGAGTCAAATACATCATCAATAATTATTGTCATTCATTTAAGTAACAGTCATGGAGTAACCAGCACGAGGAATGCTGTACCAAAACACAGCACATTACACCTTTCTCCACTCCCTACACTATACATTCTTAGAAAAATAGTTATTTGGCTGTCCCCATAGGAGAACCCTTTGAAGAACCCTTTTTGGTTGCAGGTTGAACCCTTTTAGTTCCATGTAGAACCCTTAATACAGAGGATTCTACATGGAACCCAAAAGGGTTCTCCTATGAGGACAGCCGAAGAAACCTTTTGGAACCTCTTTTTCTAAGAGTGTATTTCACTCAGTGTCTGGAGCTCTGTTCTGTAGACCCTGTTTTAATACTGTCAGCCCACTTTTAAGTTTTCATGGTTTCATTGTTTCCCTGAGGGAATTCTCTCTTCTCACAGTTTTTATTGGGAGAGAGAATGTCGACTATTCGTTATGTACATACAGTGTGCGCCAAGCCTTTTGTTTGCCTCTGCATTTCAACAATTCGCTTTATTCAAAACCTCCGACATGGTTAATTATAGGGGATCTGCAATGCAGCCTCAATCTAGCCAACCATTACAAGTTCAGCAGGAAATACTGGGATTGTAGTATTTTTTTTATGCTGTAGCATTCCTTTCTTCTGTTGTGGAAGAGACATCTGAGCTCGCCTCCGGGGGGCCAAAGAACATGCATTGGAAAGTGGCTCAAAGGTGCTGTAAATGAAATGCACAAGAACTAAGAACTGAGAGTCTGATTCAAAGCATGCTTCTGAACAATGATTACTCTCATGTTGGCTGTTGCCACATTGAATACATTCCACATCAAAAATCTTCCTTGTAAAATGGATCCTTAGTATTCTGTTATTCTTGAGTCATCAACTGACTTGTAAGCATCAGATCCATTTAGCTGTTGTTGGCATGTGAATATTACTTATGGAGGTTTCCCTGCTCAACACTCAGTGGGGATTTTTTCTCAGTCCTGCATTCACAGCACAGGCTTTTCAACTCAAGACACTCTGCCCAGAACAATTAGAACAGAACCTTCATGACTTTCTGTCCAGAACTCCAGACAGAGTTTACAGAGGTCTTTAATACAACCAGTTCCAGATGTCTCCAATAGCTGAGATCCAGCACTTCACTGACAGCGCACACTCATCAAAAGTATCCCTGTAGATCATGCAGCTAGATCGGGAGTGCTGTGTAAGCCCTCAGTTCCTTTGAAATCAGGCTTATCCAAAAGTGTACACATTCAGTCCAATTGGTACTGTACACTCCTCCAGGAATTGTATAGAGAAATCCCTCCAGGGTGTGCTGTGTGCATAATGGGGATTATGAAGTGAACATCGTTCATCAATGTTTATCAAAAGAACTGCATGGTATGCCAGTGTTGTTGGTACACTCAGTCATTACAGATGTACCACTCATCTTTTTTTCTAAGTACATCAACAGATCCCTGCAGTCAGCATTTAATTTTAAACATATGTTTTCCAATAGAATATTTAAAATGATATATAAAGGGTTTTGTTTTAAGTCAGCTGCATATGTTTTTAATATGGAAATTTGTAGGTTTTGCTTAAATACACTGTGATTGGTGGGGTGATTTCAGTAAAGTTTTGTTCTTGATCATGAAGTGTATTTGCAAGAGGAACCTCACAGATATGAATCTAATTTTTTCTTTGGCTATGACAACTTGGCCTTGGCTATAAAAAGCAGCAAGCTGTCAAATAGTATGTCAAACCAGCCAGTGTAAAGAGACACAAAATGTAAGTCTAAAAAAATATATTCTCTTCTCTTCTCTTCTCTTCTCTTCTCTTCTCTTTTCTTCTCTTCTCTTCTCTTCTCTTCTCTTCTCTTCTCTTCTCTTCTCTTCTCTTCTCTTCTCTTCTCTTCTCTTCTCTTCTCTTCTCTTCTCTTCTCTTCTCTTCTCTTCTCTTCTCTCTCAGGGAGGGAAGATCCCGGTGAGGTGGACAGCCCCTGAGGCTATTGCCTACAGGAAGTTCACCTCAGCCAGTGACGTGTGGAGCTATGGCATCGTCATGTGGGAGGTGATGTCATTTGGTGAGCGGCCATACTGGGACATGAGCAACCAGGACGTGAGTATTAAACAATTTTGTGTCCTTTCAGTATCAACAGATATGTGACTGTATTAAAAACTGAAAATACTATGATCAGAGATGGGCAGTATTTCTGTGTATTTGGAATATGTATTTTAATTACCTCTGAGTATTTTGTCATTTGTATGACACTGGGCTGAATAAAACTCCAATGTATTTTGTAACAAGATACTTTTCAAAATACAAAATACTTTTCTATACCATTTTTTTTATAGCGGTTCACCATTTTGTGGCCCCCTTTCTCCCTGCATTGGTATCAGAAGTGTTATGGCACTATGGTGTGATAAGAGCGTCTGGTTAATGAACTAAATATACATGTACAGTGCATTCGCAAAGTATTCCGACGCCTTCCCCTTTGCCAAATATTTTTACCTTACAGCCTTTTTCTAAAATAGATTTAAAAAAATGTATCCTCATCAATCAACACATAATACCCCATAATACCCCATAGACATTTTTGCATAAGTATTCAGACCCTTTGCTATGAGACTTGAAATTGAGCTCAGGTGCACCTTGTTTCCATTGATCATCCTTGAGATGTTTCTACAACTTAATTGGAGTCCACCTGTGGTAAATTCAATCGACTGGACATGATTTGGAAAGACACACACATCAAATTCTCTGGCAACCACTCTGGTGGACATTCCTGCAGCATGCCATTTGCCCATTCCCTCAAAACTTGATACATTTGTGGTATTGTGTTGTGTGAACAAAATGCACATTTTAAAGTTGCCTTTTATTGTCCCCAGCACAAGGTGCACCTGTTTAATGATCATCCTGTTTAATCAGCTTCTTGATATTCCCACCGCAACTCAAGCCCTGACCATACTAAAACACAGACAAAAACAAAGGAACTAAGGTCAGAACCTGACAGTATGGAACATTTCTGGGATTTTTTATTTCAGCTCATGTAACACAGGACCAACACTTTACATGTTGTGTTTATATTTTTGTTCAGTAAATGTATTTCCTGAGGCATTAATCATGCAAACACATTTATTTTTTATTGTAACATGGCATCAGCGGCTCAAACCTTTAATCTTTTATTCTACAGTGGTTGCGCCACCAAAAGTTTTGCGATTATGCTGCGGGATTTAAAGGTAATTTGTGGTTTAGTACGGTACCCTGTGTCACCACTTAATTGCTCCAGAACCAGCTCAAGGGGGAGTTAGAGCACTGATTATGCTTTGGGTCCTACTGTGTCTCTATCTGACAATGAATGGGCGACATAAACCTAATTAGAAACTGATAATTGTGCACTTCAGTATTACTTACTGAAACTAAGGTTACACTAAGGTTTTTATTTTGTTAGGATTATTTTGGTCCTACTGTAGTACTGTAGGCCACTCTCAACCAGTCACGTTTTTAAAATATTTATTTATTTATTTCACCTTTATTTAACAAGACGGACAGTTGAGAATAAGTTCTCATTTACAACTGCGACCTGGCCAAGATAAAGCAAAGCACGGCGACACAAACAACACAGAGTTACACATGGGATAAACAACCGTACAGTCAATAACACAATATAAAAATCTATGTACAGTGTGTGCAAATGTGGTAAGATTAGGGAGGTAATAAATAGGCCATAGTGGCAAAATAATTACAATTAAGCAATTGAACACTGGAGGGATAGAGGTGCAGAAGATGAATGTGCAAGTAGAGATACTGGGGTGCAAAGGAGCAAAACAATAAATAACAATATGGGGATGAGGTAGCTGGGTGGGCTATTTACAGATGGGCTGTGTACAGGTGCTCTGACAGCTGATGCTTAAAGTTAGTGAGGGAGATATAAGACACCAGCTTCAGTGATTTTTGCAATTCGTTCCAGTCATTGGCAGCAGAGAACTGGGAGGAAAGGCAGCCAAAGTTAGGAGTTGGCTTTGGGGATGACCAGTGAAATATACCTGATGACCAGTGAGCTGAGATAAGGCAGGGCTTTACCTAGCAAGGACTTATAGATGACCTGGAGCCAGTGGGTTTGACAATGAATATGAAGCGAGGGCCAGCCAACGAGCGCATATAGGTCGCATTGGTGGGTAGTATATTGGGCTTCGGTGACAAAACGGATGGCACTGTGATAGACTACATCCAATTTGCTGAGTAGAGTGTTGGAGGCTATTTTGTAAATTACTTCGGTAGGATAGTCCGTTTAGTGGGTATGTTTGGCAGCATGAGTGAAGGATGCTTTGTTGCGAAATAGGAAGCTGATTCTAGATTTCATTCTGGATTGGAGATGTTTATAATGTGTCTGGAAGGAGAGTTTGCAGTCTAACCAGACACCTAGGTATTTATAGTTGTCCACATATTCTAAGTCAGAATCGTCCAGACTAGTGATGCTAGACGGGCGGGCAGGTGCGGGCTCCGATTGGTTGAAGAGCATGCATTTAGTTTTATTAGCATTTAAGAGCAGTTGGAGGCCATGGAAGGAGTGTTGTATGACATTGAAGCTCATCTGGAGGTTTGTTAACACAGTGTTTAACAAACCAGTTATACAGCGCCTGAGAGGCGCAACAGTCTTAGACACTGCATAGCGGTGCAAGCTGTGTTGCTACAGATGCTGATTCAATACCTGTGCTGCCCTCAACTGGGAGACCCATGAGGTCATTGTAGGTTTTTGGTTTCTCTCCCTCTAAAAACAGAAAAAATCATTCTAAATAACAAGCTGGCTTTATTTACAAATATTAGTAACAATGTCTCACCCCACGTTCGAGAATGGCCTTTTTCTCACTCATTTTACATTATTTGAAAAGAAAATAATCTCCAAAATATATATATTTTTTAAACAAAGCTATTATAATAATAATTAATTTAGATTGATATTAAAGCCAGTTCGATATTATCACAGATATATTATTAACCCTGTTATTAACAGGACAATATATATTGGTTATATTGTTCATGGCTCCCGAGTGGTGCACAATGGGATTGCCTTGCAGTTCTCCAGCTGTATCCACTGAAAGCGTGCGAGGTTCAAGGCACGAGGGCATGGGCCACAGAGCCGCGCATAGAAGACCAACCTAGCCCATGGGGAAGGGAGGAGGAGGAAGGGGGAGGCACTGGCAATGGCACTGACTAGGGAAAGGCCACACTGGCAATGGCACTGACTAGGGAAACGCCACACTGGCAATGGCACTGACAAGGGAAATGTTTCCGCTGTTCTTAGCCAGTCTGCACGTTCAAACTAAAAGAATGTAACTAATAATGGCATCTTCATGCTTTCGTTAATAACATAATGATAAAATACTCTTTCAAAATGCCGATGTTTGTTTAGTTATGGATCCATAACGATTTACAATGGGAATAAATATCACTGAATTACAGAAATATCCTCCAATCCTCTGTAATTATCGGTGGAGAGTCACATCATATTTTTTTAATATACTGTAGGTCTACTGTAGGCGGCATGAGTCTCACTAGTGTTGAGTAATGTGCTGTTAAAAGTGGGGCAGGTCTTATTTATTTAAATAGCATATTGAAGTTAGAAGAAATAGGATTTAAAGCAATAGCCTACAACTATTTTAGAACTGTTTTGCGCTGCTCTGAGACAAGCATGGGGACTGGTCTTGATAAATCAATGAGATTTTATATTCACTGAATCTCCATTTGTATGTCCATGGAATAAATCCAATGCGCCACCAGGATGGACCTATCATGCTATGTTTTTTTACGCATACGAAGCCGTTAATTTAGTCTATTTAACCAGACCCCATTTCAAAAGAAACATGCACTCATAAATCCTCTTGGGGCTAGGGGGCAGAATTTTCACTTTTGGATAAATAGCGTGCCCAATTTCAACTTCCTGCTACTCATGCCAAGAATATAAGATATGCATATTATTTATAGATCTGGATAGAACACAGTCTGAAGTTTCTAAAACTGTTTGAACCATGTCTGTGAGTATAACAGAACTTATATAGCAGGCAAAACCCCAAGGACTAACTGTTCATAATTATTTATTTTTTTGCCTCTCTCTGTTCCCTGACCTTTCATTGCCAAGGGTTATTTCTTAGGAACCCGTTTACAGTTCCTATCGCTTCCACTGGATGTCACCAGTCTTTGGAATTTGGTTGAGGTTATTCCTTTGTGCAATGAAGAAGTAGGCCAACTAGGAACTGGGTACACGTTTGTGAGTTGCGCAAGATGTGAAAAGTGGCACTGGTTTGTTTTCATTCCTGTATTGAACACAGATTGCCCCGTCTACAATTTGATCGATTATTAACGTTTAAAAATACCTAAAGTTGTATTACAAAAGTTGTTTGAAATATTTTGGCAAAAAAATATTTTGTAGTGACGTTGCGTTTTTTGTAAGCTGTTTTTTCTGGATCAAACGCACTTTATAAATGGACATTTTGGATATATATGGACGGAATTAATCGAACTAAAGGACCAATTGTGATGTTTATGGTACATATTGGAGTGCCAACAAAAGAAGCTCATCAAAGGTAATGCATGTTTTATATTTTATTTCAGCCTGCAGGGTTGAAATATGCTAACCCCTTTGTTTACTGCTGGTGCAGATGGTGCAGGCTATCAGATAATAGCTTCTTATGCTTTCACAGAAAAGCATTTTTAAAATCTGACATCTTGGCTGGATTCACAACGAGTGTAGCTTTAATTGAGTGTCTTACATGTGTGATTTAACGAAAGTTTGAATTTTATAGTATTTTATTTGAATCTGGCGCTCTGCATTTTCCCTGGCAATTGGCCAGTTGAGACATTTGCGTCCCGCCTATCCATAACTAGTCAAGCAGAATTCACTCTCTGCATCCTGCATCTGCATCCAAAAGAAAAGAAAACATATGTTCTGCGAATCGTCGCCTCTTTCTCTCATAGTGCATCAAAATTGTTTGAATACAAAAATTAGTACAGCCTCTACTTATTATACATAACATATTTTACATAGATAAAACCACATACCTGCATCCAAAAGAAAATAAAACATTTGTAGAGCACAAATGTTCTGCGAATCGTCGCCTCTTTCTACAACAGATGCACAATACAAGGGACTGGGATCATTCGTGGAGCTAGCCATCGTTCACACATACAGTAGCCTGCTAATACCTTCAACCACATGTTGAATTCAGAATGTTGATATCATCCTAAAAAGTCCAATTACAAGTGCATCTTAACAATACCATCCACTTATGAGTAACCTCTAAATATACAACATTATTCATGAACAAAACACTGTGTGTGCTTAAAAGAATCTAACTTTTCTGAATATGACAGAAAAGGCGTGCCTACCTCTCATAGTGCATCAAAATGATTTGAGCACAAGCACGCAGGGTAAAACGTAAGTACACACTCCCATACTCCCAGGATGCAGGCATGCGTAATAACAAATCAACATGACATATTAATATATGAACCTGGTGAAATTCACATAGTACTTTAACAACTGTTAAACTGAGAATGTTCAAAGCCAAGCAACTATCCTGCACCATTCTCAACAAGTTGTGGGAAGGTTGTATGCAAAATAACCATGGGATAACAACGCTCTCAACAATTTCTAAGAAACATATGGTTCTCAGAACATTATGTACTAGCTGGGACTGGTCTCCTCAAATCTCCATAGCAAATATTACACTGCAGAATTGTTGTGGATCTGCCTGTCTGCCAAGCTCTCTAGTTCTGTGCAGTTGTCATTCAGACCCTCTGTAGCGGCACTGCTGTGTCCATCAGCACAGCGCTCTGTAAGTCCTTGAAGTAACCCACCTAGAGATGCTGGACAATTGTAGGTAAAGAAGATTATTGTTGACAGCACGGCTCCCGGTTTACAATAGTCCTGCCCCAGCCACTAACGAGATCTCCTATAGTGAATCCCTAGACAGTAACTCTCTTGCCTGCCACTCTCCTGCAATCAAGGTTGAATAGTTAGGGGGCGGGGGAAAATTTCTTAACAAAGACCCAGCTCTGGGTATATAGCTGCAGTTCATTAAATTCTCACTCTCTCCTTTTTTTCTGTTTTACAAGCAATCAGTCCCCAGTGCCTGCAAGGAAGCTGGCTGCTGCCGGTCGCTATGGCAAAGCTTTCTGTTCTTTTATGGTGTGGTGATTGACGGATGTCTGGTGGACCACTCTCTCTCTGATAAAAGGGGAATCGGGGAATGGGCATATATCAAAATCCCTTCAGACGTCCCGTTTTTTAAAACAATTATCAACTGCGGTTTCCATTGTTCTGCCTGCAGTTCAGCTGCTACAGAGACCAGGGAAAATCTGCTGAGGATCGTATTGATAGAGAAAATTGATTAATCAGATGCGATGTTACTGTAACTTTTGATTGACAAATTTGGAGGTAGAGTGAAAATCCCAGGGTTACTAAGAGTGCACATTTCTGCATAGTTAAGCAAAGCTTTACACATTGTTTTTGGTGTATTTTCCCTCTGCTCTGTTCCAGTGTTCTGAAACCTCCAATCTGGAAGCAGTTCAGTTGCAGGTGTCTGGAAACATACAGCGCATCAAAAACCTTTGTCAATTGGTTATGAACTCTTCCATGATCCATATAACGTTATGCCAAGCTTTTCAAAACCAATATGACCATTTTAAATTTTCCACCAACACCTTTGTCCATCCATTTAGTCTATGCTGTTAGTGTGACCTCATCTATGTCCTTGTCACACCCTGACCTTAGTATTCTTTGTTTTCTTTGTTATTTTGGTTAGGTCAGGGTGTGACATGGTGTGTGTGACACTTTTGTATGTTTATGGGCGTGTTTCCTATCTAGGTGTTTTGTAAGTCTATGGTTGCCTAGATTGGTTCTCAATTAGAGGCAGCTGTCTATCTTTGTCTCTGATTGGGAACCATATTTAGGCAGCCATATTCTTTGGGTATTTTGTGGGTGATTATTCCTGTTTCTGTGTCAGTGTTTGTCGCCACACAGTACTGTTTCGTTTCTTCACGTTTCTTTTGTTATTTTTGTATTCAGTGTTCAGTGCTTTCTTTGATTATGGACACTTACAACGCTGCATCTTGGTCAGATCCTTACTCCTCTTCAGACGAAGAGGAGATCTGCCGTTACAGTCCCCCTCTCTTTTCTTCCTTTCCTGTTTTGTAATGTGCTATCTCTTTCTCCTCTCCTCCTCATGCAGGTGATCAATGCCATAGAGCAAGACTACCGTCTGCCCCCTCCCATGGACTGCCCCACAGCACTACACCAGCTGATGCTGGACTGCTGGCAGAAAGACAGAAACGCCCGGCCCAAATTCACTGACATCGTCAACACACTGGACAAGATGATCCGCAACCCTATCAGCCTCAAAGCTGTGGCCACCATCACTGCAGTGTACGTCTGCAAGAAATGCCTTGACTCGTAACAGTACTCATAGTGTACATTCCGAGCACATAGACAACTGTATATTACTGATCAACTTTTGCAAGGTTTCGCCTTTTTATGTACCCCATCTCCTTTTCACCCCTCTTTCACATCACTTCACTGTTTCATCCCTCTCTTCTCTCCTCTTTTTCTCAACAGGCCTTCTCAGCCCCTGCTAGACCGCTCCATTCCAGACTTCACCACCTTCACCTCTGTGGAGGACTGGCTAGGTGCCATTAAGATGGGGCAGTACAGAGACACTTTCCTGGGCTCTGGCTTCACCTCCCTACCCCTGGTGGCTCAGATCAGCTCAGAGTAAGTTCTGAGGCCCAACGTCATCATATCTCACCTACCTAATTTTCCATCTTATCAGGAGTCTCAGAAGATACAGTACCAAACAGCAAAGCCCTCCTATCACTATTCCCTGTAGCAATACAACATTTGGTCAGCCCTTGAATAGGCAGATGGTTCCCAAAATTACTCTGGAAGAATGTTACACTAGCAGTCGTGGAATACACACACACATACACATTTGTCACAGATTACAGAAGGTCTCAGAAGTATTATTCCCCTATAATTAGATTTGCACTCTTGTAGATGTAGCGTAATGGGGCAGGCTGGAGTACATTTTCAATCAGGTTCACTGAGACAGCCAACCAGCAAGGCAGGCCATTGCAGTCACACATCTACCTTCAAAAAGCTGTCTCGGATGTCAGAATAATGGGAATCATGCTTCTGGCTCAGACAGGAATAATCCCTCAGTAAACGTCCATAGGAGATCAGGCCTGTCATACTTCAAATCCACCCGGCATTCAGAGCTGTGGATAGATCTACATCGGCAAGGTCTCTCCGTCTTACTAATCACTTTGATTTGATAGGGGGGCACAACTAGAAAGGTTTTTTAGAAGGACAAAGGATTGCCTTTCCTTTGGTTGTTCAGATTGATCAAATAGATGTCCCTTTGACGGCTACTGTACAAGTCAGCATCAATCCCCAGCAGCCCTCAACTAATTATGTCCATTCTGCGCTTACCATTCTAAATAGAAAAACTATATTACCATATGAATGGGAACAGCGAGCAGATCTTGTGCTTATCTCTAGCAGGGAGTATATCTGGCATATTGTATACTGTGCTGGAAACAGGCTCTATATGTTTCTCTCTGCTCTGCCTCAAGCAGAAAAGATTATACTATTGTCTTTGTGGATGGTGTGGTAATGTTTGTGCATGTATTTGTACATCGGCAATATCCATAGCCCAATAATTCCATCCAAGAGAGAACTCACAGACATGAGGTACTGTACTGTGAACACCTCCACCCCTCAACCTTATTGTTGACACTGTTCTCGATTAACCTATACCTCCGTACATGTACTCGGTACCGGTACCCACCGTATATAGCCTCATTATTGTTATTTTATTGTGTTACTTGTTTTACTTTAGTTTATTTAGTAAATATTTTCTTAACTATATTTCCTTAAAACTGCATTGTTTGTTAAGGGCTTGTAAAGTAAGCATTTCACGGTAAGGTTGCACCTGTTGTATTCGCCACATGTGACAAATAACATTTGATTTGATTTGTTCCTCTTGTTTGTCAGAGACCTGTTGAGGATAGGAGTGACCCTGGCCGGCCATCAGAAGAAGATCCTGAGCAGTGTCCAGTCTATGAGGGACCAGATGGCCCAGTCCCCCACCTCCATGGCCTGACCACAGGGTGCGCCACCACCACCCAGAGACAACCCACCAGGGAGCCCATAGGAAAACTCCTGATGACCCTAAAGAATACACTAGGGTGGAGACACTAACCTGATTTAAAGAACGACCATGTGGCACATACATAACAGCATGCCCGCTCCCAACACACACTCTCCACACCTAGGTAAAGAGAGTTAACCGAAGATACAAAGGGGTAGAGGATAAGATTCTGCCTCAGGACAACTTCAATGGTTCAGTTAAGGTAGTCTATAAAGTTGGCTTCTTTTTTGCTGAAGAAGAGAGCAAGCGAATGAGAAAGGGTGTCTGTTTGCTTGCTATGACAGATGGTCATAAAATGCTAAAAGAAAATATATTTTAAAAAACGGTGCTACTTTATGAGGATCAATAGGTTGACTTGGCCAAAGGACAACATCAAACAGTGTCACCCAGATTGGAAAAACAAACAAAAGGGTACAGAACTAGTCAAAGGTTTGGAGACACCTACTCATTCAAGGGTTTTTCTTTATTTTGTACTATTGTCTCCATGTCACGCCCTGACCTTAGAGATCCTTATTATTCTCTATGTTTGGGTAGGTCAGGGTGTGACTCGGGTGGGAAAGTCTATGTTTTCTATTTCTTTGTTTTTGGCGGAGCGTGGTTCCCAATCAGAGGCAGCTGTCTTTCGTTGTCTCTGATTGGGGATCTTATATAAGTTGTCATTTTCCTTTTGGGTTTTGTGGGATCTTGTTTTCTGTTTAGTTTCTTAGCTTTACAGAACTGTTTTTTGTCTTTGTTATTTTGTTTTGGTGTCATCAATAAAAAGACAATGTACGCCTACCATGCTGCGCCTTGGTCCACTCTTCATTCTACAAACGAGAGCGGTTACAGAAGATCCCAACAAAAATGGACCAAGCAGCATGGCCAGGAGGACTGGACATGGGAGGAAATCCTGGATGAAGAAGGGCCCTGGACGCGGGCCGGGGAGTATCGCCGTCCAAGGGAGCAGATGGAGGCAGCGAGAGAGGAACGGCAATGATACGAGGAGTTAAGTCATCAACAGAAGCCCGAGAGGCAGCTCCCCAATTTTTTTTGGGGGGGTGGCACACAGGGAGATTGAGTCAGGGTTTAGACCTGAGCCAACTCCACGTGCTTACCGTGGTGAGCGTGTGACCGGTCAGGCACCGCAGCCCGGTGCGCTCTGTTCCAGCTCCCTGCAGTTTCCGTACTAGAGTCGTGCTAGAGTGGGCATTCAGCCAGGACAGATTGTGCCGGCTCAGCGCTCCTGGTCTCCGGTGCATCTCTTCAGCCCAGGATATCCTGCGCCAGCTCTACGCACGGTATCCCCAGTTCGCCAGGACAACCCAGTGCGGCTTGTGCCAGCTCCCCGCACTTGCCGTGCTACAGTATTCAGCCAGGACGCGTTGTGTCAGCTCTACGCTCCAGACCTCCAGTGCGCCTCCACGGCCCATATATCCTGCTCCGGCTCTATGCACTATGCCTCCAGTGCGCCTTCATAGCCCAGTGCGTCCTGTGCCAGCTCTCCACACTCACAGAGCTAAAGTGGGTATCCAGCCAGGATGCGTTGTGGCAGCTCCACGTACCAGGCTTCCAGTATGTCTCCTAAGTCCAGTGAGACCTGTTCCGGCTCCACGTACGAAGCCTCCAGTGATGATCCATGGCCCGAAGCCTCCAGTGATGATCCATGGCCGAAGCCTCCAGTGATGATCCATGGCACGAAGCCTCCAGTGATGATCCATGGCACGAAGCCTCCAGTGATGATCCATGGCACGAAGCCTCCAGTGATGATCCATGGCACGAAGCCTCCAGTGATGATCCATGGCACGAAGCCTCCAGTGATGATCCATGGCACGGAGCCTGCAGTGATGAGCCAGGGAAAGGAACCTCCAGCGACGGTCCCCAGTCCGGAGCCTCCAGCGACGGTTCCCAGTCCGGAGCCTGCAGCGACGGTTCCCAGTCCGGAGCCTGCAGCGACTGTTCCCAGTCCGGAGCCTGCAGCGACTGTTCCCAGTCCGGAGCCTGCAGCGATGGTTCCCAGTCCGGAGCCTGCAGCGATGGTTCCCAGTCCGGTGCCTGCAGCGACGGTTCCCAGTCCGGAGCCTCCGGCGACGGTCCTCAGTCTGGAGCGTGCATCGATGATCTACGGTCTGGAGGACCCGGCAACGATCCCTGCACCAGAGGTGCCACCAAAGTGGGGGAAGCCTCAAGCGGAGCGGGGTCTGAGTCCTGCACCGGAGCCCCCACCGGAGCCCCCACTGAGAGTAGATGCCCACCCGGACCCTCCCCTATAGGGTCAGGTTTGCGGCCGGAGTCCGCACCTTTTGGTCGAGTGTGGTTCCCAATCAGAGGCAGCTGTCTATTGTTGTCAATGATTGGGGATCATATATACAGTGGGGCAAAAAAGTATTTAGTCAGCCACCAATTGTGCAAGTTCTCCCACTTAAAAAGATGTGAAAGGCCTGTAATTTTCATCATAGGTACACTTCAACTATGACAGACAAAATGAGAAAAAAAATCCTGAAAATCACATTGTAGGATTTTTAATTAAGTTATTTGCAAATTATGGTGGAAAATAAGTTTTTGGTCAATAACAAAAGTTTATCTCAATACTTTGTTATATACCCTTTGTTGGCAATGACAGAGGTCAAACGTTTTCTGTAAGTCTTCACAAGGTTTTCACACACTGTTGCTGGTATTTTTGCCCATTCCTCCATGCAGATCTCCTCTAGAGCAGTGATGTTTTGGGGCTGTTGCTGGGCAACACGGACTTTCAACTCCCTCCAAAGATTTTCTATGGGGTTGAGATCTGGAGACTGGCTAGGACACTCCAGGACCTTGAAATGCTTCTTACGAAGCCACCCCTTCGTTGCCCGGGTGGTGTGTTTGGGATCATTGTCATGCTGAAAGACCCAGCCACGTTTCATCTTCAATGCCCTTGCTGATGGAAGGAGGTTTTCACTCAAAATCTCATGATAAATGGCCCCTTTCATTCTTTCCTTTACACGGATCAGTCGTCCTGGTCCCTTTGCAGAAAAACAGCCCCAAAGCATGATTTTCCCACCCCCGTGCTTCACAGTAGGTATGGTGTTCTTTGGATGCAACTCAGCATTCTTTGTCCTCCAAACATGGCGAGTTGAGTTTTTACCAAAAAGTTATATTTTGGTTTCATCTGACCATATGACATTCTCCCAATCTTCTTCTGGATCATCCAAATGCTCTCTAGCAAGCCTCAGACGGGCCTGGACATGTACTGGCTTAAGCAGGGGGACACGTCTGGCACTGCAGGATTTGAGTCCCTGGCGATGTAGTGTGCTACTGATGGTAGGCTTTAATTTGCAAATAAATTCATAAAAAATCTTACAATGTAATTTTCTGGATTTTTTTTCTCATTTTGTCTGTCATAGTTGAAGTGTACCTATGATGAAAATTACAGGCCTTTCACATCTTTTTAAGTGGGAGAACTTGCACAATTGGTGGCTGACTAAATACTTTTTTGCCCCACTGTAAGTTGTCATTTTCCTTTTGGGTTTTGTGGGATCTTGTTTTCTGTTTAGTTTCTTAGCCTTACAGAACTGTGCTCTTTCATTTTTTGTCTTTGTTATTTTGTTTTGGTGTCATCAATAAAAAGACGATGTATGCCTACCATGCTGCGCCTTGGTCCACTCTTCATTATACAAACGAGAGCCGTTACACTACATTGTTGAATAATAGTGAAGACTATGAAACTATGAAATAACACATGGAATCATGTAGTAACCAAAAAAGTGTTAAAAAAATCTAAATATATTTAAGATTTGAGATTCTTCAATTTATCCACCCTTTGCCTTGATGACAGCTTTGCACACTATTGTCATTCTTTCAACCAGCTTCATGAGTCACCTGGAATGCTTTTCAATGAACAGGTGTACCTTGTTAAAAGTTCATTTGTGGAATTTATTTCCTTCTTCATGCGTCTAACCCAATCAGTTGTGTTGTGACAAGGTATACAGATGATAGCCCTATTTGGTAAAAGACCAAGTACACATTATGGCAAGAACAGCTCAAATAAGCAAAGAGAAACAACAGTCCATCATTACTTTAAGACATGAAGGTCAGTCAATCTGGAAAATGTCAAGAATTTTGAAAGTTTCATCAAGTGCCATGATGAAACTGGCTCTGATGAGGAGCGCCACAGGAAAGGAAGACCCAGCGTTACCTCTGCTGCAGAGGATAAGTTAACTAGAGTTAACTACACGTCAGTTTGCAGCCCAAATAAATGCTTCACTGAGTTCAAGTAACAGACACATCTTAACATCAACTGTTCAGAGGAGACTGCATGAATCAGGCCTTCATTGTCAAATTGCTGCAAAGAAACCACTATTAAAGGACACCAATAATAAGAAGAGACTTTCTTGGGCCAAATAACACGAGCAATGGACATTAGACCGGTGGAAATCTGTCCTTTGGTCTGAGACTTTTGGTTCCAACCACAGTGTCTTTGTGAGACGCAGAGTATGTGAACGACTGATCTCCCCATGTGTGGTTCCAACTGTGAAACATGGAGGAGGAGGTGTGATGATGTGGGGGTGCATTGCTGGTGACAGTGTCAGTGATTTATTTAGAATTCAAGGTACACTTAACCAACATGGCTACCACAGCATTCTGCAGTGATACGTCATCCCATCTGGTTTGTGCTTAGTGGGACTTTCATTTGTTTTTCAACAGGACAATGACCCAACACACCTCCAGGCTGTGTAAGGACAATTTGACCAAGAAGGAGAGTGATGGATTGCTGCATCAGATGACCTGTTCGCCATAATCACCTGACCTCAACCCAATTGAGACATTTTTGGACCGCAGAGTGAAGGAAAAGCAGCCAACAAGTGTTCAGCATATGTGGGAACTCCTTCAAGGCTGTTGGAAAGGCATACCAGGTGAAGCTGGTTGAGAGAATGCCAGGAGTGTGCAAAGCTGTCATCAAGGCAAATGGTGGCTACTTTGAAGAATTTCAAATATAAAATATAATTTCATTTGTTTAACACTTTTTTGGTTACTACATGATTCAATATGTGTTATTTCATACAGTGCCTTGCGAAAGTATTCGGCCCCCTTGAACTTTGCGACCTTTTGCCACATTTCAGGCTTCAAACATAAAGATATAAAACTTAATTTTTTTGTGAAGAATCAACAACAAGTGGGACACAATCATGAAGTGGAACGACATTTATTGGATATTTCAAACTTTTTTAACAAATCAAAAACTGAAAAATTGGGCGTGCAAAATTATTCAGCCCCCTTAAGTTAATACTTTGTAGCGCCACCTTTTGCTGCGATTACAGCTGTAAGTCGCTTGGGGTATGTCTCTATCAGTTTTGCACATCGAGAGACTGAAATTTTTTCCCATTCCTCCTTGCAAAACAGCTCGAGCTCAGTGAGGTTGGATGGAGAGCATTTGTGAACAGCAGTTTTCAGTTCTTTGCACAGATTCTCGATTGGATTCAGGTCTGGACTTTGACTTGGCCATTCTAACACCTGGATATGTTTATTTTTGAACCATTCCATTGTAGATTTTGCTTTATGTTTTGGATCATTGTCTTGTTGGAAGACAAATCTCCGTCCCAGTCTCAGGTCTTTTGCAGACTCCATCAGGTTTTCTTCCAGAATGGTCCTGTATTTGGCTCCATCCATCTTCCCATCAATTTTAACCATCTTCCCTGTCCCTGCTGAAGAAAAGCAGGCCCAAACCATGATGCTGCCACCACCATGTTTGACAGTGGGGATGGTGTGTTCAGTGTGATGAGCTGTGTTGCTTTTACGCCAAACATAACGTTTTGCATTGTTGCCAAAAAGTTCAATTTTGGTTTCATCTGACCAGAGCACCTTCTTCCACATGTTTGGTGTGTCGCCCAGGTGGCTTGTGGCAAACTTTAAACGAAACGTTTTATGGATATCTTTAAGAAATGGCTTTCTTCTTGCCACTCTTCCATAAAGGCCAGATTTGTGCAATATACGACTGATTGTTGTCCTATGGACAGAGTCTCCCACCTCAGCTGTAGATCTCTGCAGTTCATCCAGAGTGATCATGGGCCTCTTGGCTGCATCTCTGATCATTCTTCTCCTTGTATGAGCTGAAAGTTTAGAGGGACGGCCAGGTCTTGGTAGATTTGCAGTGGTCTGATACTCCTTCCATTTCAATATTATCAATTGCACAGTGCTCCTTGGGATGTTTAAAGCTTGGGAAATCTTTTTGTATCCAAATCCGGCTTTAAACTTCTTCACAACAGTATCTCGGACCTGCCTGGTGTGTTCCTTGTTCTTCATGATGCTCTCTGCGCTTTTAACGGACCTCTGAGACTATCACAGTGCAGGTGCATTTATACGGAGACTTGATTACACACAGGGGGATTGTATTTATCATCATTAGTCATTTAGGTCAACATTGGATCATTCAGAGATCCTCACTGAACTTCTGGAGAGAGTTTGCTGCACTGAAAGTAAAGGGGCTGAATCATTTTGCACGCCCAATTTTTCAGTTTTTGATTTGTTAAAAAAGTTTGAAATATGCAATAAATGTCGTTCCACTTCATGATTGTGTCCCACTTGTTGTTGATTCTTCACAAAAAAATACAGTTTTATATCTTTATGTTTGAAGCCTGAAATGTGGCAAAAGGTCGCAAAGTTCAAGGGGGCCGAATACTTTCGCAAGGCACTGTAATTTTGATGACTTCACTGTTATTCTACAATGTAGAAAATATATATTTAAAATAATTATTGAATGAGTTGGTGTATCCAAACATTTGACTGGTACTGTATATATTAAAATAAAATAAAATAGATTAATGACTTATTTAAATGAATCTTCATATTGAAGATGATTTGTAAATACTATATGGATATTATTTTTCTGCTTGCATTTTTGGCAACATCATAACTAGTGTAGTTTCACCTGAATAGTTTAGAATTCTTATAGTCATTTTCTATGAAGGCACTTGGAAGTTCTTCTCAATAGGAGGCAGATCACTGGGGTAAAGACTGACGTGACTGATTCTGTATAAAGGATACACTGTTTAAATATACATACAAGATATCTCTTTGTAATGTTTTCGACTTTCAGAGACCACATTGACATTGGAACCCATACACCTGCAAGAGTCAGATAGCATCTAGTGTTGTGTATCGAAGACCCAGGGTAAATAAATAACTGTTACAGGTACAGTGAAGGTTATATGACATTTTAAAATTGTATTGACTTTATTTACCATTTTCGGCTGCTTTTCAAACCTTTCCCAGCTTGAGGTTCTGTGTTGACCATGCTGTGTTGATTCTGGGCTACTCGAGGCAAGATAATCTTAAACATTAAGTCCCTTATTTAGGAGACTTTGAGCGGTTCTGGACTGGTTCCGACCAACATTTTTGTGTACAGAGTACTCTGTGAACAGAGCAACATCAATTGCTGTGCACTCCGTGAACGCTCTGTTTGTCCTGCTTCATCTCGCTGTGATGTTCTCAGATGGATTTAGAGCTTTCCACATGACAAAATACACAACTTTTGTGTAGAATTCAAACAAGAACACTTTATCTTGGTCACAGAGGGACAAAATCACTTTGTGCTTTTAGAGGCTATCTACAGTTACTACATCCATTTTTTGACTTTTTGGACTGAAATTAATTATATATACCCATTGATTGTTGAAGAATATAAATTCTGAATGCCTCATGAGCTTAGTTCAACTGCCGTACCCCATTAAAACCAAAAATATAAGCTTGTTTAACTCCTAGAGTTTGCACACAAAAAAAAGTAAACGCAGACAAACATTATAGCCAAAAAAAAATAGTTAAAACTATAATTTTGATATCATGGATGGTCAGTACTTGCATCCATAGCTCTGTCTAATATGAATTTAAGAGTGGTTGCATTTCTCCAGCCCCAACCCTCAGCTTTTTACCGAAACAGGGCCAGGGAGTACACTTTGTTATTGTTTCAACTGCTGATTGCTGCTTTATATCTTAAGTTATAATGAGTGAGCAGGCATTTGAATGGCGTATGTCCATCACTCAGAGCATGCTGGGCAGAAAAATACGTGTTGTCAGTTATATGAAATGGTGCCAATTTTGTTTGACAGTTATAAGAAAGGTGAAATATTATAGTAAGTCATTTATAATTTGATTATTACTATTTTTTATATACTTTCAAGCCATATTCCCCCACCTTTGTTGAATATGAAAAATAATAATATATGATTTGTCACATTTTTATATTTGTATCATGTTTGTACTGTGTACCTGAGCTTGTGTCCTCAAAAGTGACTACATCTCAGCAATTTATAATAATTTTATCAGAAAGGTGAAATGTTAATAATTCTGGCAGTATAAGCATTACTAGGTATTGTTTATGGCCCTCTCATGATAAATAGTTACTTTTGGATATGTCTATTTAGGCGGAAATGTACATTTGACATTACATTTAACAGGTTTTAAAGAATGTATAAAAAGCATGTTGTAAGTCAATGATCGGTTTGCGATCAGCTCATAATGGTGTGTGGTCATGACAGGGGGCTGTTAAAACAGAGCAGGTTAATAGCTTGAAGTGGGTGGCTGTGTTCTCACGGGGACCCAGAAGCTTTAACTGAAGCATCAAATTAATTACCCAGCTCAAATATGACGGATTACAGGGTAACAAGTTTGAGCCTTCCAACATAATACCATTTAAAATGTATCTACTGTTCATGTGTGTGCATATTTGCTCAGCAGGTCTTAGACAGCATGTGAAGCTATGCACAGAGTAAGTGCCATCTCCATTACAAATCATTGTCTCTCTCATTACTATCACAGTAGGAGCCGTCTTCAGCAGTGTCATGGTAACCCCTCACAGTTACAGTTATTGGTGGCAACAAAAAGTTATTATTGACCAGAGCAGACTGTGTTGTATGTCAGGGCCCATCAGGTTAAGTGTTATAAAAACACTATCACATAATACAGAGAGTACTGTATCACTCACACTCAAACAGACAACCATCAGACTTTGTTTGAAGAAAAGTGTCATTATGGATTTTTAAGTCTTTCTAAATTAGACTGTTCATTATGTGAGGACACATAACATGTTGCTGGCCCTATTAAAGTTTTCCTTTTTATAATGTAAATGTGGTAGCTGTTGGAGATGCGTGTTCAACTTCACTCCATGGACTCGGGTAAAAGACTGGTGGAATTGGAAAAAGAGTTGTTTTACTCTCTTACCAAGTGAAGATGAAAGCCGGGAGAAGTTGGATAACTCGCACACCATGTGAAAACATTGTGAGGTCTCTAATCTGTGTTCTGCATTCAAAGTGCCTTTCTGTAATTCATTCTCATTAAAAGTCAAGGTCCAACAGCAAATGCAGACACTCCCAGACTCATTGAGGCAAACTTGGAGATTCTTATAAGTGGACTCATTAATTATTTAACTAGACGTACACTTTATGATGATAGAGCTGAAGTTCTAGACTGTTTAGTTGTCACATTGACTTCACCTCCCCTTGTTATTGTGCCACTTTGTGATCCACCAGCAGATACGAAACTTGCCATCCCACATCCTAACTCTGGCTTTCACTCCCTTGCTGTCCTATACTACTACCCCTTAAACTAACTTGTCTCCCAGGATATTGCAGTCTTTGACGCTTTCTACGGTCTTGTGAGAACGTTTTTCTCTGATTATTATTTTTTTTTTCCTGTTTTCAAAATTGCATGTAGTGTGTATCTACATTTTGAGGAATGTTGGATTTCCAGCTTGCCAAAGAAGTAGATAGCTTGGATCAATATCAGCTTTTCCCTAAATTTTCAGAGTACACCATGGTGAATCGTCCCCTTTTCACTTTCAAGGACATCTCGCCAATGGCTGTTTTCACCAGCCATGTCTCTGGACTGAGACTGGACAGCCACAGCATCGTAGCATGACAACAGACATACGTATTCATCCCATTGTAAATAAGATTTGACACAACCAGGAAGGATATTTTTCATTTATGTATGTGTCATTGTACAGTTACAAATGTGTTTATTGTGATGAGTATGTCAGAGTTTGTAGTTGTAACTTTCTGAGAATAAATATTGTATTAAAATGCACTCAATAAAAACATCAATCAAACTGGTCCATGGATTATTTAAAAGATTGTCTACAGTCTGCTTGAGATAATACATTGTGGAGAACAAATAAACAGAGCGAATTCAGTTGAAAATTCAAGCCTGTGTAACATGCACTTACAAAACATTAAGTTCAGAAGTTAGAATACAACTTCTGCCTTTTATGTTTCAATAAACCCCTCAGTGAAGTATAGCTGATGCTGACACCCTCAGCATAAAGTGTGTGGGTGAGATAGAGGTCCTGAAATGACTTTACACTTCAATATCCAACATATGGTAATAAACAATGGCCAAGTGCAATAAGAAAACCACATTATTTGAAGTTTCATATCACACATTTGTGGAATGAGGGGGATGGAATGAGAGTGCAAGGACCCACAGAGGTAATCTTGTAAAATATAATGTTGCCTGTTTTACTGTATAACAAACAGAGGCAGGATTTCAAGTTTGGAATATTCTCTGTCTCATATGGGAGTGTTTCTATGTCTTCAACAACAGCACAAAGACACAGGACGCAAACAACATTTTACCAACTGTCAAAGCTTATCTATTGTTCCAATAATATTTTATTAATTTATTTCACCTTTATTTAACCAGGTAGGCAAGTTGAGAACAAGTTCTCATTTACAATTGCGACCTGGCCAAGATAAATAAAAGCAGTTTCACACATACAACAACACAGAGTTACACATGGAGTAAAACAAATATACAGTCAATAAGTAGAAAGATAAGTCTATATATACTATATACAATGTGATCAAGTGAGGTGAGATAAGGGAAGTAAAGACAAAAAAGGCCATGGTGGCAAAGTAAATACAATATAGCAAGTAAAACACTGGAATGGTAGATTTGCAGTGGAAGAATGTGCAAAGTAGAGAGAGAAATGATGGGGTACAAAAGAGCAAAATAAATAAATAAATACAGTAGGGGGAGAGGTAGTTGTTTGGCCTAAATTATAGATGGGCTATGTACAGGTGCAATAATCTGTGAGCTGCTCTGACAGCTGGTGCTTAAAGCTAGTGAGGGAGATAAGTGTTTCCAGTTTCAGAGATTTTAGTAGTTCGTTCCAGTCATTGGCAGCAGAGAACTGGAAGGAGAGGCGACCAAAGGAAGAATTGGTTTTGTGGGTGACCAGAGAGATATAACTGCTGGAGCGCATGCTACAGGTGGGTGCTGCTATGGTGACCAGCGAGCTGAGATAAGGGGGGACTTTACCTAGCAGGGTCTTGTAGATGACCTGGAGCCAGTGGGTTTGGCGACGAGTATGAAGCGAGGGCCAGCCAACGAGAGCGTACAGGTCGCAGTGGTGGGTAGTATATGGGGCATTGGTGACAAAACGGATGGCACTGTGATAGACTGCATCCAATTTATTGAAGGCTATTTTGTAAATGACATCGCCGAAGTCGAGGATTGGTAGGATGGTCAGTTTTACAAGGGTATGTTTGGTAGCATGAGTGAAGGATGCTTTGTTGTGAAATAGGAAGCCAATTCTAGATTTAACTTTGGATTGGAGATGCTTGATGTGAGTCTGGAAGGAGAGTTTATAGTCTAAACAGACACCTAGGTATTTGTCCACATATTCTAAGTCAGAACCGTCCAGAGTAGTGATTTTGGAGGGGCGGGCAGGTGCAGGCAGCGATCGGTTGAAAAGCATGCATTTAGTTTTACTTGTATTTAAAAGCAATTGGAGGCCACGGAAGGAGAGTTGTATGGCATTGAAGCTCGCCTAGAGGGTTGATTCTGAACTTATAATTCTGAACTTAAACCTTTTGGAACATACTAAACAAAAGACATCAGGCTGGCATGATCTCACCTCTGTGCACCCACTTTAATTAACATGTTACTGCAGTGGGCTAAATCAGGGTCACACAGACTGATTATTGGTAGGCTTAAACAAATGTACTTTGAAAAAAACGTATACAGCTCACACACATGGTTATGGGCTTAAAAAAAGAAGACGTAAGATATAGAGTTGAAATGTATTCAATTTTGAGTTTGCATTATAATATTACACTTTACACATCACAAAAGACTGAAATACAACAAAACTAATTACTAAGCAATATGGAATTGTTTTAACCTCTGGGATATGTGGGATGCTAGCGCCCCACCTGGCCAAAAGCCAGTGAAAATGCAGAGCGCCAAATATATAAAAATCTAACTTTCATAAAACCACTAATGTAATATACCAAATTAAAGCTACACTTGTGAATCCAGCCAACATGTCAGATTTCAAAAAGGCTTTTTGGCGAAAGCAAATGATGCTATTATCTGAGGATAGCACCTCCGTAAACATAGAGAGAAAAGCATATTTCAACCCTGCAGGCACGACACAAAACGCAGAAATAAAAATATAATTCATGCCTTACCTTTGACAAGCTTCTTTTGTTGGCACTCCAATATGTCCCATAAACATCAGAAATTGTTATTTTGTTTGATTAATTCCGTCGATATATATCCAAAATGTCCATTTATTTTTTTCCAGAAAATCACTGGTTCAAACTTGCGCAACGTGACTACAAAATATCTCAAAAGTTATCTGTAAACTTTGCCAAAACATTTCAAACTACTTTTGTAATACAACTTTATGTATTTTGTAACGTAAATAATCGATAAAATTGAAGACGGGATGATCTGTGTTCAATACAGGAGTAAAACAAACTGTTGCTAGCTTTCTGGTGACGCGCCTCTATCTAACAGTACACTACAAGTGACCCTCGTTCTGAAATGGGCTACTTCTTCATTACACAAAGGAAAAACCTCAACCAATTTCTAAAGACTGGTGACATCCAGTGGAAGCCAAAGGAGCTGCAAGAAGGTCCCTTAAAAATTGGATTCCCAATGAAAACTCATTGAAACGAGAGTGACCTCAAAAAATCTGAATGGTTTGTCCTCGGGGCTTCGCCTGCTAAATAAGTTATGTTTTACTCACATACATGATTCAAACAGTTTTAGAAACTTCAGAGTGTTTTCTATCCAAATCTACCAATAGTATGCATATATTATATTCTGGGGATGAGTAGCAGGCAGTTGAATTTGGGCATGCATTTCATCCGGACGTGAAAATACTGCCCCCATGTCACCAAGAAGTTTTAAGAAGGTCATACCAAGGATTTTTTGATAAAAAAATATTTAACGAAAAATAATTTGTAAATAATTTTTGGCCCATACAAACACATTGAATAACAGATTCAATACATGGAACAACAGATAGTCAAAATGATGTTTGTTTTGACATCTGTCCTATCTCTGAGCCATATAAGAAAGACCAGGAAACATACAGTACCAGTCAAAAGATTGTACACACCCACTCATTCAAGGGTTATTTTATATTTTTTATATTTTCTACATTGTAGAATAATATTGAAGATGTCAAACTAGGAAATAACAAATGTGGAATCAAGTAGTAACCAAAACAAATCAAAATATATTTTATATTTGAGATTCTTCAAAGTAGCCACCCATTGCCTTGATGACAGCTTTGCACACTCTTGGCATTCTCTCAACCAGCTTCACCTGGAATGCTTTTTCAACAGTCTTGAAGGAGTTCCCACACATGCTGAACACGTTGACTGCTTTTCCTTCACTCTGCGGTCCAACTCATCCCAAACCATCCCAATTGGGTTGAGGTCAGGTGATTGTGGAGGCAAGGTTGGTCAAATAGATCTTACACAGCCTAGAGGTGTATTTTTGGGTCATTGTTCTGTTGAAAAACAAATGATAGTCCCACTAAGCGCAAACCAGATGGGATGGCGTATCGCTGCAGAATTCTGTGGTAGCCATGCTGGTTAAGTGTGCCTTGAATGCTAAATAAATCACAGACAGTGTCACCAGCAATGCACCCCTACATAATCACACCTCCTCCTCCCTGCTTCACGGTGGGACCCACACATGCAAAGATCATCCATTCCCCTACTCTGCATCTCACAAAGACATGGCAGTTGGAACCAAAAATCTCAAATTTGAACTCATCAGACCAGGACAGATTTTCACCGGTCTAATGTCCATTTCTTGGGTTTCTTTGCTTCAATTCAACCATGAAGGCCTGATTCCCACAGTCTCCGAACAGTTGATGTTGAGATGTGTCTGTTACTTGAATTCAGTGAAGTATTTACTTGGGCTGCAATCTGAGGTGCAATTAACTCTAATTATCTTATCCTCTGCAGCAGAGGCAACTCTGGGTCTTCCTTTCCTGTGGCAGTCTTCATGGGAGCTAGTTTGATCATAGCGCTTGAGGGTTTTTGTGACTGCACTTGAAGAAACGTTCAAAGTTTTTGTCATTTTCTGAATTTACTGACCTTCATGTCTTAAAGTAATGATGGACTGTTGTTTCTCTTTGCTTATTTGAGCTGTTCTTGCCATAATATGTACTTGGTCTTTTACCAAATAGGGCTATCTTCTGTATACCATCCCTACCTTGTCACAACACAACTGATTGGCTTAAATGCATTAAGAAGGAAATACATTTCACAAATTAACTTTTAACAAGGCACACCAGTTACTTGAAATGCATTCCAGGTGTCTACTTCATGAAGCTGGTTGAGAGAATGCCAAGAGTGTGCAAAGCTGTCATCAGGCAAAGGGTGTCTACTTTGAAGAGTCTAAAATCTAAATTATATTTTGATTTGTTTAGCACTTTTTCAGTTACGACATGAATCCATATGTGTTATTTTATAGTTTTGATGTCTTCACTACTATTCTACAATGTAGAAAATAGTCAAAATAAAGAAAAACCCTTGAATAAGTAGGTGTGTCCAAAATTTTGACTGGTAGTGTATATATTTTTGTAGCCCCTTATTTTTGCCACTAAACAGTCTTAACCCTGTCTATGCCAGGAGAGGCGGGTTCTACTAAGCTATAGTTGTTTTAAGAACGTCATACCTAAGATCATTTTGCTATTTTATTTTGAATCCTGCCATAGCAAACTGGCTCAAATTAAGATCCTACACCTCTAATCCCATTAAAATATCAACTTGATCTCCTTTATTTCTATCCCTCTGCTGGCTTGCCTCTGAAGCTAACCAGAGTTGTTCATGGTAAAATCCTGGATGGGAGACCAGATGCTGCTGGAAGCAGTTTTGGAGGGCAAATTGGGGACATTCTTCCCTCTGGTCTTAAGATCAAATGCCCAGGGCAGTGATGGGAAAATCACCCTGTGTAGGCTGCCGTCTTTTGGGTGGGATATTAAACAGGTGTCCTGACTCAATGTGGTCATTAAATATACTGGCAAAATTCCCAACCTGGCTGGCGTATGTCACTCCTCATCACTCCATCTGGTGCAAATTGGTTGCTGTGCATCACCTAAGTGGGTGGGTGCTACATATTGGTGGTGAATGATGTGAGCTTTCCACTTACTATGAAAAGTGCTATATAAGTCCAATCAATTATTATTATTAATCAACATGGTTATATTTCACATGGAATCTCCAGCGTCAGGACCACCGAGAGAGGTTACACTTCACCGTAATTGCATTTCTACAACTACGCCCATTGTCAATTCGTTTCTGTGGAGCAAATCAATTTCATTTGAAATGATATGCAAACTTGAATAACTTCAGATGAAAATGAATGCTTATTACTTTCCGGTGAAGGACCCCATTATACATGAACTACGTCACCACTTGGAAAACAACATTCAAGGTGGCAAATGGTTGTTTCTCTAACCTGTCCTTAGAACCCCCAGGAGGAATTCTAGTAGTACACACGGTTTATTGACAAATCCATCACTATGACTTTTTAATTGCAACTGTTTATTTCTGTCATTTAATTTTACAATCAATACTTCTAAAGTAATTGCCAGTAACAGGAACCAGAGAGTGAGTTCAAGTAATCAGGGAGATGGACCGATGGACACATCCTTGAGAACTAGCTACATCCAAAAGGATGTTTCAGTTGTCCATTACGTAACTATTTACTCAACAGGCTTGTTCAAATTCAGCTCACTTAGAGCAGACTTTGTTGAGTAAACAAACTTTTACACATTATCTCAAATGATTGTCCTTTTTTAAGTTCACTAAACTCACAGAATAAAGTTGTGGTGTGGAGAGACAGAGAGACAAAATCAAGACATGTTTTGTCACAGTGGGTGAGTCTACGTTAATGTGCCATTAGCTTCTGTTTACCCATGAAGTTGTCCATCTGACACATTGCGTTTGAATTACCCATCCATTAAATGTACTTGTTCTGGACGATTGTTTTCTTTTCTTTTTTTACACTCGAGCTCACTTGGATCCGGAGCAGAAACATGAACAAATTCCACAAATGAAGCAGCAGAACCGTGGAACATGAAATCTAATAGACGCAACCCTGGTCTTCCTATGTGCTGTCATTCCTAGAATGTTAACTAATAAGATCTTCCTGGAAAGAGGAGCAGTAGTGGAATGCCGTATCTGCAGCTAGAATGAACCAATCAGCTTTATCTCTGAGGACTCCTGAAACTGAATCAAAGTAAAGATGAAATGTTCTTCGATACATACAAAATATTCCAACATGCAATTAGAAATCTCCATGCATTTCACATTGGGTCCGACAACTGCAGCACAGTAATTCATGTTTCAGTGGTGCTCTGGAATTGAGGGTGACAGAGGGGGTTCAGGTGTGTGGAGTAACTGAGAGTTTCCACTGGGCACACTGCATCATTTCAACGTGTATAATTGGGTAATATTTGGTCGAGACAATCAGTGAGATTACAACCTATATTCACCCAGTCAAAAAGACAGCCCAAAGTTAGTTGAATTCCCAATGTGTTATTACTATGCTTTCAACACTCAATAGTAAAAACACAACCAAATTCTAATGGAAAAATGATGTCTGACTTTGGTTTAGTTTTCACCCAAATGTCTATCAATGCACTTTCAACCATTTAAAAGTACAGAAAAGTTCAAATGGTCATGCAATGTCAGATACTATTTATGCAACACATTAGTGTGTTATCACTGTGCTTATTATTATAGTATTGTGAAGATCTCCACAGACCTGCGAGGGCCTATGCATGCATGCTATCTTGGACATGCACGTTTTGTATGATTACATAAGAAGAAATGTATAGTAACTCCAATGTGGCCGTGGATGTGTTACTCGTTTAATTGTTTTATTTATTTCACCTTTATTTAATGTTACTCTTGAATGCTACAGTAGTTTATAAGATAGCCTTAACTTTAGGCTATTTACTGTATTACAAAAGTCATATTGAATTGTGTTTGGTTGATAATGCATGCAAATATCAACATTTAAAGGAGATGTACCTACTGCTTGTATATTTCCATCTGAGCCACTGGCTTCATCCCAACTTTTATTTTTGGTTGAGTTGGAGACTTGAATCCAACATAGAATTTTTTATCTTCTTGACAAGTTAATAGGCTATTTATTGTATTTCAAAGTTATATTGAATTTTGTTTAGTTGTCAACGCAACCAAATTTGAACATTTGTAGGAGATTTATCTTCTGCTTGATAGTTCCATCTGACTCTAGGTTTTTAGATTAAATTTTTTTTTAATGTATATTTAACTAGGCAAGTCAGTTAAGAACAAATTCTTACTTACAATGATAGCCTACCTTGGAACAGTGGGTTAACTGCCTTGTTCAGGGGCAGAACAACTGATTTGTACCTTGTCAGCTCAACCCAGCAACCTTTTGGTTGCTGGCCCAATGCTCTAACCACTAGACTTCAGTACCTGCCACCCCTTCTTAATTCCAGTTGGTCTACAACTGTAGAGTTAATAATTTATGTGTTGGATTCACTTCTCCATCTCAACCAAAAATGTAAGTTTATTTAGAATAGGACTAAATCAAATCAAACCTTAAGTGCATAAAGTTTGAATTGATTTAATTACATTCTTTAACTTCGATTTTTGGTTGAGATGGAGATGTGAATCCAACACATCTATTATTTTGTAGACAATCTACAGTACAATTAAAGCCAGACTAAGTCACTGGCACAGATGGAACTATCCAAGCAGAAGATCTCCTTCAAATGTTGATATTTGGTTGCGTTGACAACCAAACAGAATTCAACATCACTAAATATCATTACATTTGAAATCAACCAGAGCTTGAAACCCTAGGCCAATTGTTTTGTCTATTTTTTGTTTGATTCTGGGTTGAATTTAAGCTAAAGCTGTTGATGACTTTGTAAATGCTATATAGGCCTAAATAGCAACATTGATTATGAGTGATAAAGTATCACATTTAATTTTCTCTGTTTAACCTACCTTTCAGAATGGCTTCTATACAGCAACAGGGATTCTATATCATGTTAAGTGGAGATCTCGCAACAATTATTCTCACAATTGCACATTGGTAATAGCTAAGCAGGGCTGTCTAAATCCCTTGATGGGAGACCAAATGGTAGCTGTAGATAGATCCACTCGCCATTAGGATCTAGTGGATATAAAGTTGAGATCTGATGTTGTTTTAATGTTACAAATTCAACATATTTTATACAAGGTTTTTCAATGTTGAAATTTGGCTGCCATGATGACATAATCCTGTGGTTGAAATTTGACCCTCAAAACCCCCTTGGTCACTTTTTTCAAATCCAATGTATTTTCCCATGTAGATTCCGAGTCACAATACATTGTCAAATGAAGTTGAAACGACGTTGATTTAACCAGTTGGTGCCCTGTGGGTTATTGTGAGCAGATGAGTATACTATAAAAAGAACATGTAAAGCCCTTTCAGAATGGGCCAATAGTATGAACACATTCACCAACGGTCTTTATATGATATGTATGACATTGTGCCTGTTGCTGAAGTCTCCTGCTTAAAAGGGTTAATGGACTTCCTTAAAAAGAATCATGCTCTGTGAAGCATAACTATGGGTCACATACACAGCAGGAGTAGGTACCTTTAGAAAGGAGCTAAGAAAATAGATGAGTATATGTAGGAAATTCATTTTCCGAGACAAAGATATATAAAAAGACAAAAGGACCACTTTAATATGTCATAAAATTAGGTGCAATGTCGTGCACAGAGAGAGAGAGAGAGAGAGGAGGAGAGGGGAAGATTATCCCCAGATATGAAATCCCCAGAGAGGGAGTTGGGAATTCAGGAAACTGCGCCACATAGCTCCTCGATCCTTTCCAGTGATGCTTTGCATTATTCAGTAGCCGTGGCCCGACAGTGATTTAATAGTGCGATACGTTTTGCACTCCATACCAAAATTCCTGGAGATGGTAGAGACGCTCCTTCCCAGTGTCACAGAAGACTAAAAGCCCTGGAAGGAAGACCCAGTGGTGCAGATGTAGACTTTTGTGGAGAAATGATCATGTATATTTTATCTCCTCTAGTCCACAGCTTTATGGAGGTAGGCTGTGGCCCCTTTTTACACAGAAATAGGCCTCCTGTGCATAGAAGACTGGGCTTAGAGGACATTTGTTTAACTCTGTGTTAAGAATTGCTCTTCACTACCATTACATATTTATTACGTTTAAGTAATATGTTTAATTAATTTCTCCCAATATGTTTTACTGTGGCTAATTGGTGCCTACAGCATTTGAGCAGAATGCTCATTGAAGTAAGTCATTCTGGAGTTTCTTTTCAATCATTTTAGAATGTTTTCTAAGTGGTTTATAAAGTAAATTATCATTATCATTGCCATCATTATCATCATCATCATCAATGTTGACCATTCTTCCATACACCTCCCCAACGCTACTTGTCAACCATATAGTCAAATTTCACTTCTCATTCCTCACTTCACATTCCTCACTTCACATTCCTCAAGACACATGTGGCACTGGACATTTAATATAGAGCTTTGAGTGCCCAAGCAGGCTCACTGCACAGTAAGTGAATGTATTCAGCTGTATTTCATACAAAAATGCCCACCCCACTCAGGTATTTCTCACTCACTAGTAATAAAATAAAATATATATACTTAAAAAAAAAAAATATATATATATATATATATATATATATATATATATATATATATATATATATACATATATATATATCTATATATATATTCGTACGTATATATATATATATCCATTAGGTTTATATCATAATAACTGTGAGGTCAGTTAAATGTTTGTCTTATTGAAATATTATGACAGTTTTCATATGTTCATAATTTATGAACTAGTTATGTTGAAATTGAGTTTGGGTTGAGAAATTATACAGTGTCTGTCAACCTCAAGAGAAACGACAGTTGAATGTGCTGTCATTGTATATCTGACTGGAGTTTAAAGCTCCTCTCTCCCATAGAATGCTATTATAATTGTCAACAATAACAATCTCCCACCTAGAGAATGGTTGAATATCAGGACAGAGGAAGGACAGAGAAGTAGAGGGAAAGAGAGAGCCATTTTACAAGAGCTGCCATTGCCCCTGTACCGTCATAACTCAGAGTTCTGCAGCAGACAGACAGCCTGACTGAGCACTGGGCTGAACGACACGGTGAAGTCACTGGGGGCTGCAGGAAGCTAAGGGCTAGCTAGCCACTGTAATTGGCTTAGTGTACCTCTGCTGCCCTCGGGTAAAATCCCCTCATTGGGAAATTGAATAGAAATTGAAATGGAAATAATCAATGGCAGAGTTGAATTGTATATGTAATCACCATTTTATCATAAGTCCTGATTTTGCTTTGTTGTTTAGTGTTTTGCTTAGTTTTGGTTTTCCTTATGTCACTTTTATATTGCATGTAGAAGATCTATGCTATTCTAGTGCAGTGTGCTATTGCTCAGAACATGAAGGGTGCATTATTTTTTGCTTTACTGTGTGAGTAAGTTCATTGTAAATCCACTGGATTGTGTCTCATGATATTGTGAAATATGGCTGGCTGGCTGTTAGTTGTCGCCAGACGCACTCAAGTGTGCTCCATAGCATCAAATTGCTTTGTTTATATGGCTGCTTGTTTTATTCTGTGTGATGTTCTCCTCCTGACATTGCTATGGGGCAAATGCAGTACCATGTACATACAGTATGTTGAGCTAGAGCAATATAGAAAACCCCCACACAACGAAACTAAAACCTTTACCATTTCAACAGATTTTACATTGAACTAGAGTAAAAAATAAATCGAGAATTTTCACTGTCTCGTATGTTTGAGAATATAAACTGTGAGTGAAAACTAACCCCAACCCTCTCCCACCATGCCATTTTGTCCAGAGGATGGAGCATGCTGCTTCGTGCGTATCAGAGTCGAGGTCACACTGTGGGGGGTGAGGATATTCACAGGAAACGACAGTATACAAACAACAAAAATACAAAATAACACATTATGACGTTCTTGCCCCTCTTTTAGGAAAATGGCAACGCCCAGACAAAGAGCTTTTACACATTTTGAGCTTAGCAAGGAACAAAGACTTTAACCATCACCCATTTGTCCTCCTATCTGACTTTAGCAGTGGCTTGTCTCCTCTCTCTTTCCTGAAAGCTATTGTTTATTTTCCCTCAAAGCCTCTGCGTCTATGTTTAGAGGATTGCTGTGTATAGAGACAGCAGACATTCAAGGAAGCTGTTGTCAGTCTTTCTTTGATAATGTCCCCTCTCTCTGTGTGTGACATTGGAGGTGTACATACCTCAAATTCCTAATCAAATCAAATCAAATGTATTTACATGGCCCTTCGTACATCAGCTGATATCTCAAAGTGCTGTACAGAAATCCAGCCTAAAACCCCAAACAGCAAGCAATGCAGGTGTAGAAGCACGGTGGCTAGGAAAAACTCCCTAGAAAGGCCAAAACCTAGGAAGAAACCTAGAGAGGAACCAGGCTATGTGGGGTGGTCAGTTCTCTTCTGGCTGTGCCGGGTGGAGATTATAACAGAACATGGCCAAGATGTTCAAATGTTCATAAATGACCAGCATGGTCGAATAATAATAAGGCAGAACAGTTGAAACTGGAGCAGCAGCACGGCCAGGTGGACTGGGGACAGCAAGGAGTCATCATGTCAGGTAGTCCTGGGGCATGGTCCTAGGGCTCAGGTCCTCTGAGAGAGAGAAAGAAAGAGAGAAGGAGAGAATTAGAGAACACACACTTAGATTCACACAGGACACCGAATAGGACAGGAGAAGTACTCCAGATATAACAAACTGACCCTAGCCCCCCACCACATAAACTACTGCAGCATAAATACTGGAGGCTGAGACAGGAGGGGTCAGGAGACACTGTGGCCCCATCCGAGGACACCCCCGGACAGGGCCAAACAGGAAGGATATAACCCCACCCACTTTGCCAAAGCACAGCCCCCACACCACTAGAGAGATGTCTTCAACCACCAACTTACCATCCTGAGACAAGGCTGAGTATAGCCCACAAAGACCTCCGCCATGGTACAACCCAAGGGGGGGGGGGGGGGGGGGGGGGGGGGGCGCCAACCCAGACAGGATGACCACTAATGATGTTGGTCATCTCTTTCATATTTCCTTTTTTTTGCTGTAGAAAAGTTGAGGATTTTGTTTTATTCCGCGCATGTGACAAATACAATTTGATTTGATTTGATATCAGGCCATGACTTCATTCTACTTTCAAGTCAATCTCCATCATGTAGTTGAACAGACAGCAATAATACGGGAAAAAGATGTTATTTGTCGGGCAACTTCCTTCAATTCCGCAACACAATTGAAATCTATTCACTACCTGTGGAATTTGATTCTTTAACATACTGTATTGTACCTCATGTTTAATACTTTAAAAAAAAGTAATTTACCAGTGTATCTGAGTGGAAGTACAGTAACTCTCAGTATGCTATGCGTGAGTCACACTGTTCCTCCCTGGTCTCCTGAATGTTTTCATCTACACTGTGATGTGACAGACTCCAAGACACTCGTTGTCTGACACTTCCTTCCTCTAATATGCCTTTCTCAATTTGCTCCCTACTTTATCCACCTCCCTAAGAGTCCTCACGATCCTCCATTTACTGTAGCTGACTCCATCAGCCATGATGTCCATGTATCTCCATGGTCTATTTAGACATGAAATTGAATGTTTTCTGAAGCAAGACAAGGAGTGTGTCTGTTGTCACAAATGGTGCTAGTGCTATCACAGAGCACTTCCACAAATTTAGTGTAAATAATATTCTGTGAAGTACAGGCACAGGTCTGAGCATAGCTCTAGTAGTCCTGTTTATCATTAGCTCCTACTAGGTAACTGAGTATGCTATTCCTAAATAAAATGAGTTGCTGGTGTCTCACGCTCTAAGCCTTTAAGCATGCCAAGGTAGCACCATGACTGCCTAAATGATTTAGAACTCTGTTGGAGCAGACTATATTGACACTTGACTTGAGAAAGACCAGTCAAACTCACAGCAACCAATCAGATAGAATGTGAGTTCATTAACCTCCTGAGATCAGAAGTCATTCTGTGTGAAGACAGAAAGGTTACAACACAGGCGTTAATAGTTGCATCAATACTAGATTAAGCAATCTGGCCAGAGGGATAAGTGAACTGAGCTCATTACCCATGTCTGTTAGTAGGGAGACAAGCAAAAGAGAAGGAAGGAGGCACAAATGGACTTCAACAGGCTCTCTGTATCTTTCCCTCTGCTCCTCTGATTGTCTTTAACTCTGCAGTGTTCGTGTCAGCATCTGTTTACCTATCCCTCCATTTTGAGCACTGCCAGCCATTAGGCGTACCTGCTCAGTATGCAAATTGCATTTTACCCTGGTGGAAAGGTGAGTTTTCAAGCAGGAATTCAAAGGCTCAGGTCTGCATGGAGAATAAATAAATAGCTGAGATTCTCATTTTCCTTCTCATCAAAAGGTTCATATACAGGACATTAGACACCCACACGATAACTTGGAGGGTAATTTGGGTAATACCCCAATTTTAAATTTCACATTTCAACATGCTTATTGGAATATTAAACCAAAAAAGAGAGGTGGTGGTAAAACGAAATATGTTTTGTATTTGTATGTTTTATTATTGAATTTTAAAACATACAATTGACCTGCAGTGAAGCCGCTCAACACTTAAATTACATTCAGTCATCTAGCAGTCACTCCCATCCAGAGCGACTGAATTGAAATCTATTCACTGCCTGCGGAATTTGATTCTTTAACTTACTGTATTGTACCTCATGTATAAAAACTTTATTTTTTAAAAGTAATTTACCAGTGTATCTGAGTGGAAGTACAGTAACTCTCAGTATGCTATGCGTGAGTCACACTGTTCCTCCCTGGTCTCCTGAATGTTTTCATCTACACTGTGATGTGACAGACTCCAAGACACTCGTTGTCTGACACTTCCTTCCTCTAATATGCCTTTCTCAATTTGCTCCCTACTTTATCCACCTCCCTAGGAGTCCTCACGATCCTCCATTTACTGTAGCTGACTCCATCCGCCATGATGTCCATGTATCTCTATGGTCTATTTAGACATGAAATTGAATGTTTTCTGAAGCAAGACAAGGAGTGTGTCTGTCATCACAAATGGTCCTAGTGCTATCACAGAGCACTTCCTCAACTGTGCAATTTAGTGTAAATAATATTCTGTGAAGTACAGGCACAGGTCTGAGCATAGCTCTAGTAGTCCTATTTATCATTAGCTCCTACTAGGTAACTGAGTATGCCACTCCTAAAAAAAATAAGTTGCTTGTGTCTCACGCTCTAAAACTAAAATTGGTAAAACTAAATATGTTTTGTATTTGTATTTTTTATATTATTGAATTTTAAAACATACAATCTACCTGCAGCGAAGCAGCTCAACACTTACATTACATTACATTCACATCTACAGACACTCCCATCCAGAGCAAGTCTGTCACGTCGGTATGAATGATTCGGGAGACAGGCGCAGGAATGCGTAATAGGGTTTTTATTACAATCAAATTACGGCATGCCGTGTAAAGTCACGGGGACGAAGACCAAACAAACACAATACAAAAACACAGGGTAGAAACCCAAACAAAAGAGCGAGGAATACCTTGAATAAATAACACATGCGCACAATGAGTAACCCGTAATCATCTACGCAATCCACAATGGAACGAAAGCCAAAACACACAGCACAGGTACTCACACGCACCAATGGATATTGTAACAATAATCGACAGGACAATGGTAAAACAAGGACACACTTATACAATTACTAATCACTGGGAATAGGGGGCAGTTGTGCGTAATGAAAGTTCCGGAGGGATCTGTGACAGAGTCACAGGAGCAACCAGGGTCAAGCGTCTCGCCTAAGGGCACAAGGACAGATCCAGCACCCAGACGAATCAAGGACCCAAACCAGCGACCACTCGCCCACGGGCCCAATCTCACAACCGTCAGGCCACCAACAATCCAAGACCCCCCCCCACAGTCACCCTCGAGAGCTGCCCCTCAACCATTCAACCATCCAAGACCCGCCCACAGTCCCCCCCGAAAAACCTCCGCCTCCACTTTTATAGAAAGGTTAAGTGCTTGATATTTATTAATCTCAGCCGACCCAGTTCATATTCATTACAATATATAGATAGGCTCACTTTATCTTAACTGGTTTAGCATCCTAGATAAAGATAAATATCCAAAAGGGTCTACCTTCCTTGCGTATTATCCCTGACTGTATGCTCATTCAGATCAACATTTTTGTTCATTTGTATCACACCCTTTGAGTTCTTTTTTCCATGACAGAAAATTATTTCACCGCCCCATTCATTTTTCCATTCAACTTCATCTAAAGATGTAGAGTGAGTTTCCTGTAAACAGTACGCTATATTCCTTTTCTTTTAGCTGCGTAAAGACTGATTGTCTTTTCTTATAATATGCTAAACCATTACAATTATAACTAGCTAGACTTATTTCACTCCTTACCATAACTAGATACTATTATCAGTCTAAATTTAACATTAACTTTTGCATGTAAAATTACTGCTAGAAGAGGTATCATAATGGTCAAGAACAGATTTCAAATGTTTGATGTTTAGAATTCAAGAAACAGGTTCTTGCAATATGCACAAAGCAACTGGTGATTTCATGTTGTTTTTATTCACTTTTTGTTTTTTTATTCCGTTGCCTGTTTGCCTGAGCCAATGCCACAGATGTTAGAACATTTTGTCAGGCTATTATGTGTGTAGTAAATCTGAGTAGGTTGATGTGTGTGATTGGATGAGATTTAGTGAAAGTGTGTAGGATGTCTGATTAAGAGTAAGACTATAATGTGTGACGTCTAAATAGATAATAACCAAGACAATTTGCATGGTTGAGTATGTGTAACATGACATTAGTGTAGCCTTAATATTCAAAATGATCATTGTAATCATATAGTCTCAACATCATAGTTGCATTAAACATATTCATAGAAAAACACATCCCAGCATTTCCATAGCAATTGACGTTTCACGTGATTATGAAAGAGACACTGCATTTCTATAGAGACGGCATCACTACAGTACAAATGTATCCCGTGCAAAATGCTATTCCCTAACGTTCCTGTTCTGATATCTTCCCATTACTTGTTGTAAACATAAATAGACAAGTAGACAAAGACATACAAAAGACAGACAAACAAAATAAATTTCTACATCTGAAATCATGTGTTTTTTCTGTAATGGATAACGAATAAAACCGCAACATGTGTTCAAACAAGACTTAAATGTACAGTACATGTTGATATTGCTCAGTACCAGAGACTAGACAGAGACTGGATTCCTGTCCATGTCACCATGGAAACCAGCCACTGAGAAGAACATCTTTTATCTTCTTTATTATCTTTCAACAGATATTATGGTTCAGGGCACTGGGCAATGAAGCTTGTTGCACTCTGACAAAATTAACCCCAAGAGGCAGAAACAAAAGAAAAGGTTTTGTGATATGTTTTTTTGTTACTCTACAGGGCTGAGAAGTCTTTCATCAGACGCTGTGTGTTAATATTTGTACTAAAGGATGGTTTCGACCTTAGGCAGTTAACTGCAGTTTCAGTGATGGGTATTTCAGTTGAACATTTCTCTCTCTTTCTCTCTCTTTCTCTCTCTCTTTCTCTCTGCCTCTCTCTCTATCTCTCTCTCTCTCTGCCTCTCTCTCTCTTCGCCTCTCTCGGCCTCTCTCTCTCTGCCTCTCTCACTGCCAATGTGAAAATCAAATTGTGCTGTCGCTCATTATTAATATCCTGAAACTGTTGGGAGCTCTTAGAGATGGTGCATGAGAGGGAGGAACTATACTGCGACAAAAGATCTATGGGGCGATTTCTATTTAATTACCCAGCATGGGACTGCATTCTCGAGTATGCAGTTGGTTATTAAAGAGTGCAAAGGGCTGATGTAAATAAGAGGAACACTTCTCTTAAGTATGTGCTTTCCATGATCAGCCAACCCTTTCTTCTACTGAGCTGACTTCTACTGAGCTTCCTCACCCTTTACAGTTTATTTTTGTTGTTGAGTTTTGTATGCTCCCTAGTAGACCGCTATGTGAGTCATTCCCATGATGCAGCAGAGCTCACTGTTTAGCAAAGCTCACTGCGAGCCATGAAAATGGAAAAATTACGTAATGTCAATCCCTGGAGTGAAGATACAAGTTTTTACCGTAACAAGCTAATTATGCTCCTGTCACAGGCTTACTTTAGTGTGTGGTTGCCTGAGGCTAAGGCCAGCTGAAAACCTGCTATCCTAGGACCACACACTGTCGCAGACAGTGTTCATAGCATGATGATGCTGTACATCAAAGGAAGTGATTTAACTCTGTACATTTGGATGTTACATTTGGATGTTATGATATGGGTGCACTCAGGCAAAGAGGCCCTCATCACTCAAGCTGACTTGAGGAGCACAATTTAAATCTTGGTTGTCACTGGCAACCGCAAACCTGCAGGGTTTATGCACTGATGAGTCTTTGGCTGAGTACCTAGAGTTGCCAAATGCAGACATGCCTTCTCAAGAAGTCAGTTACGCCATGCTGATGTTTACTGTTGGGGGATGATCAGTTGTCAGGTTGTCATTCTGTATTCTGTGGCATACTGGTAATGTTTTGCCCCATGATCCCAGGGCTTTTTAATATTTAACTGAGAGCATGTGTAGAGCTTTAAATTATTTTAAGGATGGCACTCACCACTATGTTTCCATTGACAATCACCATACTAACTGGGTTGGCTCTACTCACTCACACATTCCTCCTATGCTGTACCAGCCACTTCTGGAATTAAATCCCAATAAACTCAGGCATCTCCGTTTTACTTGAAGCTGACATTTATTCATTTGGAATAAAAATGAGGTGGGTCCAGGCTGGGGTGAGATATCTCTTCTATCATGGTCATAATGAAGACCCAGGGGGCTACTGCCCCCCTACAAAGATCACCCTCCACAAGCTCATTATCTACATTTTCAAGATAATTATCTCTGACGTCCTTTGCAAGACAATATTAGTGGCTAAGTCTTTTGCTCCCAAAATATAATAGCCACATTCGCTGTTGTATTTCTTACCAATATTTATTATTGTAGAATGCTGCTTTGAGCATGCATAAGGTGAATAAATATACTTTTATTAAGGAATCCTACATGTCACATTGTTGGTGGGCCATCAAACTCTTCCATTTCAACTCTATTGTCATATTGAAACAGAGAAGAATGACTCATGACAGCAGCAAGACACTGTACATTGAATGCTGCACATGGTGGACAGAATGTGAGAGAAGATGAGAGAAATTGAAAAATACCCTTTCAGTATAATGGCCTAGACACAGCTATAGAGCAGACATGATACAATAAATGCACACATTTGACCATCAAAGAGCCAGAGGAATGCTGTGACCACCCTAGGAATGTAGAGCACTTAGGTCTTAGTTGGCTGTTGAAGTCACTGCTGTGAGATGTGGTGCTATTGAATACACACACAGATGTCCAGTGACATCGAGGCATTTTTGGAGCATCCTTTTAAACTGCAGTAAATAAAGCATCGCTCTAGAGGAATGTATATGTGGTCAGGACGGAGAGAGAGGTTGGCTCTGTAATGATCCTGATGGCAGTAATGAAGCAATTTTCATTTATTCCTTCTGTCTCTCCTTTTCTACTCTCTGGCAAATTCCTGCTGCCTCTCACATTTTGTCTCCCTCTACTCTCTCTGCTCTCCCTAACACTATGCTTTGGGCCTTTACATTCCTTTATTAATCTATTTCTCAAATCAACACTGCCCAATCATATAATAAGTTAAAATATAATTCACAGACAACAACAATATTCTGGATAGGAATCTATGATAATATTGACATGGCATTCTTGTATTTCTTTCATGAGGATAGGTGAAATAGTCTAAACGACAACATAACAACACTCAGATACATCCACAACTCAGTACAGTTAAACTTTTAGATGCCAGGGTTTGAATGAGACTTAACTTTGTGATAAAACGTGTTCTGTGAGCTGAGCTATCTGCAGTGCTGGCTGGTTCATTCAAAAAGTAGCAGCAGCACTTTGATGGATGACCACAGTTTTAGTTTAATGAGCGGAAGGTTGAGGCTGCAACATGACTCACTTTATACTGCCAGAAAAGCAGGAGAAGAGGTGCAACTCAAAGATGTTGCTTTTGCCTAAAAAGTTGTTCACACCACTTTTGGTGACTTTCACTATATATCACCTGATTTGTACAAACAATGAATAGACCATGACTACTTTTTCTTTGCAGGCTATGCAATTATATTGCAGATGCAAGGATAAAATAAATAATTAAAATGCAATTGGAAGCTCTGTAAATCACTGGATGAACAACAGATACTTTTGTCATGTAGTGTATGTGGACACCTGCTTGTTGAACATCTCACTCCAAAATCATGGGCATCAATATGGAATTTTCTGCTATAACAGCCTCCACTCTTCTGGGAAGGCTTCTGGGAAGATGTTGGAAAAGTCTTGCTTTTATTCAGCCACAAGAGCATTAGTGAGGTTGGGCACTGATGTTGGGCGATTAGGCCTGGCTCGCAGTCGGTGTTCCAATTCATCCCAAAGGTGTTCGATGGGGTTGAGATCAGGGCTCTGTGCAGGCCAGTCAAGTTCTTCCACACCGATCTTGATTAACCATTTCTGTATGGACCTCGCTTTGTGCATGGGGGCATTGTCATGCTGAAACAGGAAAGGGCCTTCCCCAAACTGTTGCCACAAAGTTGAAAGCACAGAATCGTCTAGAATGCCATTGTATGTTGTAGCATTAAGATTTCCCTTCACTGGAACTAAGGGGCCTAGCCCGAACCATGAAAAATAGCCCCAGACCATTTTTCCTCCATTATTCCTAGTTCGCACTATGCATCGGGGCAGGTAGAGATCTCTTGGCATCCACCAAACCAAGATTAGTCCGTCGGACTAATACAGTCGTGGCCAAAAGTTTTGAGAATGAAACAAATATTAATTTTCACAAAGTCTGCTGCCTCAGTGTCTTTAGATATTTTTGTCTGATGTTACTATGGAATGTTGAAGTATAAATACAAGCATTTCATAAGTGTCAAAGGCTTTTCTTGACAATTACATGAAGTTGATGCAAAGAGTCAATATTTGCAGTGTTGGCCCTTCTTTTTCAAGACCTCTGCAATCCGCCCTGGCATACTATCAATTAACTTCTGGGCCACATCCTGACTGATGGCAGCCCATTCTTGCATAATCAATGCTTGGAGTTTGTCAGAATTTGTGGGGTTTTGTTTGTCCACCCGCCTCTTGAGGATTGACCACAAGTTCTCAATGGGATTAAGGTCTGGGGAGTTTCATGGCCATGGACCCAAAATATCGATGTTTTGTTCCCCGAGCCACTTAGTTATCACGTATGCCTTATTGGCAAGGTGCTCCGTCATGCTGGAAAAGGCATTGTTCGTCACCAAACTGTTCCTGGATGGTTGGGAGAAGTTGCTCTCAGAGGATGTGTTGGTACCATTCTTTATTCATGGCTGTGTTCTTAGGCAAAACTGTGAATGAGCCCACTCCCTTGGCTAAGAAGCAACCCCTCACATGAATGGTCTCAGGGTGCTTTACTGTTGGCATGACACAGGACTGATGGTAGCACTCACCTTGTCTTCTCCAGACAAGCGTTTTTCTGGATGCCCCAAACAATCGGAAAGGGGATTCATCAGAGAAAATTACTTTTCCCACAGCCCTCAGCAGTCCAATCCCTTACATTTTGCAGAATATCAATCTGTTCCTGATGTTTTTCCTGGAGAGAAGTGACTTCTTTGGGGCCCTTCTTGACACCGGGCTCACTGTGCATTCAGATGCACTCACACCTGCCTGCTGCCATTCTTGAGCAAGCTCTATACTGTTGGTGACCCAATCCCGCAGCTGAATAAACTTTAGGAGATGGTCCTGGCGCTTGCTGGACTTTCTTGGGCGCCCTGAATCCTTCTTCACAACAATTGAACCACTCTCCTTGAAGTTCTTGATGATCCGATAAATGGTTGATTCAGGTGCAATCTTACTGGCAGCAATATCCTTGTCTGTGACGCCCTTTTTGTGCAAAGCAATGATGACGGCACGTTTTTCCTTGCAGGTAACCATATTTGACAGAGGAAGAACAATGATTGCAAGCACCAACCTCCTTTTGAAGCTTCCAGTCTGTTATTTGAACTCAATCAGCATGACAGAGTGATCTCCAGCCTTGTCCTCATCAACACTCACACTTGTGTTAACGAGAGAATCACTGACATGATGTCAGCTGGTCCTTTTGTGGCAGGGAAATGCAGTGGAAATGTTTTTTGGGGGATTCAGTTAATTTGCATGGCAAAGAGGGACTTTGCAATTAATTGCAATTCATCTGATCACTCTTCATAACATTCTGGAGTATATGCAAATTGCCAGCATACAAACTGAGGCAGCAGACTTTGTGAAAATTAATATTTGTGTTATTCTCAAAACTTTTGGCTATGACTGCAGATGGTGAAGCGTGATTCATCACCACAGAGAACGAGTTTACACTGTTCCAGAGTTGACGAGATTTACACCACTCCAGCCAACGCTTGGCATTGTGCATGGTGATCTTTGGCTTCTGTGTAGCTGCTCGGACATGGAAACCCATTTCATGAAACTCCCAATGAACAGTTATTGTGCTGACTTTGCTTCCAGAGGCAGTTTGGAACTCTGTACTGAGTGTTGCAACCGAGGGCACATCCCGTTCTCGGCGGTCCCATTCTGTGAGTTTGTGTGGCCTACCACTTCACGACTGAGCCGTTGTTGCTCCTAGATGTTTCCACTTCACCATAACAGCACTTACAGTTGTCCGGGTCAGTTCTAGCAGGGCAGAAATTTGACAAACTCACTTTTTGGAAAAGTGGCATCTGCATGGCTGTGTGCTCGTTTTTATACAACTGTCAGCAATGGGTGTGGGTGAAATATCTGAATCAACTAATTTGAAGGGGTGTCCACATACTTTTGTATATATAGTGTACATTGTATCTCTAAACTGTCAAAATTAAAGCAAAATGTTTATCATTACCAAAGTGTGCATGCTTCAATGTATTTAGGAAACAACTATTTCAATTGGGATTTTGAGAAAACAATAAAAATGTAATACTGTCATTGACAGATGAGCTGCATTAAACCGTCTCATTTCTCTCTTGGATAATATGTACTCTGAGCCAATAACATTAGCCAAGTATTTGCATGAATTCATTTATCTTAAGCACATTTGAAAAGAGTGCTGGGGGGGGGGGGGGGGGGGGGGTTATGTCAAGGGCCCATTTGAGGTTTCCAAAAGCTGTCATTCAAATTGACTGATATTGAGATATTCCCTCGTTTTATGCCTTTGATGAATCGCTTGTTTATTTCCTCCCTGATTATAAGGTGCCTCTTAAGGTTCGAACCCTTTCTTTCAATTTTCGCTTTAAATGACATACCCAAATCTAAATGCTTTTAGCACAGGACCTGAAGCAAGGATATGCATATTCTTAATACCATTTGAAAGGAAACACTTTGAAGTTTGTGGAAATGTGAAATTAATGTAGAAGAATATAACACATTAGATCTGGTAGAAGATTGTATGTTCCAATATGTTCCATCATCTTCGAAATGCAAGAGAGTTGTGGTCAAACTGTAGAACCCAGTTCCTACATCTGTACACTACATTGGATCTCTGGGACCCTCAAGATGACAAATCAGAGCAAGATTACTGAATGTAAGCACATTATTTACCTTCAGTGGTGAATGTATTAAACCAGTTGCCGTGATAAAAGTGTTTTGTTGTTGTGACCTATCCTCAAACAATAGCATGTTTTTTTTGTAATAGCTACTGTAATTTGGACACTGCAGTTAGATTAATAAGAATTGAAGCTTTCTGCCCATATAAGGCAGATGTCCTGGAATTGACTGTTGTTTACAAGGTCACCCTAGTCACATTATCGCATATTGAGTAACAACCGTCCCGGTTTAGGGATACTGATCCGGTGGAGGTTTTATTAACAAATCAGTAGTCATCATTGGTCATCAAGTGCAGTCTCCGTCATGCAACCTTCATCAACAAAGATCCTTATTATGCATAGATACATTGTGTGACCTGCCTTGGTCGATGCTGTTGCTATTTTTTTTATTGTTTTGTTGATTTTCTTGGTATAGTGCTTCCATGAATGTCAAATGGATTCATCATACAATTAGTTATCGTTTCAAGGTATGCTTAATCATCATGAGGAATACTGTATGTCAGAGATGTGCACATACTGTTACTGTGAACTGGTTCTTACCAGTTATAGGTTCGTACTGAATTATAGGAAATACATATGAGATAGAGGGAGCACCATTTTAAGTTGTTTCTTTAACATCTACCCAGGCCTTTTTATTTGGTTACAAACTTTGTTTGAGCCTATTTGTGCACCGAATCAATAAAAAGCTTAAACTTGACATAACATTTGTAGAAAGTAGAGTGCTTTAGGCTGTTAATTCCATTCCAACTACGTTGTCCAAAATGTATTACCCATGACATTTGACTCAGTCTGATATTCAAAAGTATTTATTTAACCTTTATTTAACTAGGCAAGTCAGTTAAGAACAAATTCTTATTTACAATGACGGCCTAGCCAGCCAAACCCTAATCTGGACAACGCTGGCCAATTGTGTGCCGCTCTATGGGACTCCCAATCAAGGCCGGTTGTGATACAGCCTGGAATCGAACCAGGTAGTGCCTTAGACAGCTGTGTCACTCGGGAACCCAAATAAGTATAGTGCTAACTAGAACAACAACAATATCAACAACAGAAAAGCCCAGGGTACCAAACTGTGATATGGCAGTTGGTTTTTATCTGTGGGGTCATGGTACTGAACATCAGCAAATGATTACAGAAGGCGTTGTGTTGGGGCCATGTTTTGGAACTCGTTATGAGGGCTAATGTGACAATCTAATGTGGGCTACAGTGTGGGCTGTTTTCCATGACCATGGAAGGGATCCATTGCTCTGAGATCCCACTATCACCATTACACATTACACTGTAACCGACACGCTATATTCCTGTCAATACTGTCAACTGGCTTCGTACTAAATAGGATATATTTGATCTCCTGTGAGAAAATATCCAGTGCTTTTGAAATACTTTTACATTGTGTGATGATTCAAGACAATAGAAAAATATGTAGTAAAGCTTCAACAAGAGATAATTCCTTTCCAGGTTTTATACAAACATTTCGCTACACTGGCAATTGCATCTGCTAACCATGTGTATGTGACCAATACAATTTGATTTGATTTATAGATGAACAGTTTTCATTCATTAGTCAATCTCTCCAGAGCACAACATTCAAATGTGCTTTGTAATAGACTTGAGTGGGAAAAGTTGTCTCCACCCGTTTCCACTTTTGGAGTCGTTCAGGACTAAAACTTGATCAGTAACTCTACACATTCAACACAGCTATCGCTTCATAGGATCTCTAAGCCTGAACACGATATCATTAGGAGGAATCATCGGAGCCAACTCTCATAAAACGTTCATTCCCAGCGTGTTCCTTAAATGAAAATGTTCTCATTGATCATTTAGAGGACACTAATGCCTTCTTGGCTCTTAGAGGATGGAAACCTGAATTATTTAATATTTCATTATTATCTGTTCAAGTTATTGATGTGATTGGATTTTAATGATGATCCTCCTTTCTGCACACCTGTCAATATTTCCTGTGGAGCTTGTTTTACTTTGTATGAAGTGAGTGAAGAGATCAACCTATCTCAACATCACCATTAAAGTGTACATGTTCCGAATCCAAACAGAGATCACCTAATTCACGCAATGGTGTCACTGGGACATTTGGTCAGAAAGATTAGTTACTGGCGTGTTCATGCTGTCGGAGTTATTGGAAGTTGGGAGTTCTGACTGGGAAGTTTCACTGAAAAGTGGGGAAACGGCGAAAATGTTGCTACAGAGTTGCAGAGTTACAGAGTTGCTACCAAAAGATTGGTATCAGGTTGTAAATCGCAGCTGGCCTGGTACATTGTTTGTTGCCTCCACCCATTTGAGGTGCAATGTTTCAGTTTCAATATTTTTTAACAAAAACGAACGACTGAAACTAAGGCTGGGAATGTCAATACAATAAAACTAGCAAGGGCAAAGATCACAAGTCAGTCATAATGTGTCTAATAGGCTAGTGCACATGTCTCAAACACAAGGCCAGAGGGACTGAATAGGAAACACAAGCCAGTATAAATGAGTCAACAGTTGTCATCTACTTTATGAAATTACAGCCTGATACGCTCGCATTGGTGAATTTAACATCAATTGCACTGCTTTCGTGTGTCCCGTTTACAGCACGCAGCGGAGGGAAGGTGTGAATGTACATGCCACAGTCCTAGCTAGACTAAAAATGTTGCAGTCTGGCTTCAGTTTTTAAGCTTGACAATGAATAACCAAAAAACAAAACCTGCCACAAAACACCACGCGAAGGAGAAACATATTATTACAACTATTACAACTAGAAACATATTATTACAACTATTACAAC